>NC_088202.1:51014801-51331924 GCF_037126465.1 Ornithodoros turicata | reverse complement strand
GTGTGAGAGTAAGTCCTGGAGCGTTCTTTTTGCCTTTTCACTTGAACGTGAGGAAGAAACAACGCTGCAGAACTGCAAGCAGCACATTTAATGTAATGTCGTACAGGATGCAAGTTTTACAGCAATTTCATATTTCAGCACAATATTTATAAGCTGTAAAAATGGGTGCAAGGGTACCATACAGTGAAGTAGCTGGTACCGTAAATTTTAGACCCCTTCTTGGCGTGGGTGCTTGGCATAAAGAGTGACTGCTAATAAACGTACTTGGGGATTTCTGAATGCGAAGATCATAGGAGAGAAAGGAAGGCAAACAAAGACAACAGAGGGTGCCATTCATTTCTCACACTTCTGATTTCAGTTACTTCATTGCTCTTAGTTTTCTTCAGTTCCGACATCTGATAACCAGAATTTACAATGTATGTCCACGCGAATAAAAAAAGATGCAAAAATTCCTGTGAGAAAATTTCATGGTTTTTAATACCTTGAAAATGGCATTCTTTGGTTCCAGTGTATTCAAAGACCAGTGAAAACAAAGTGCTTGAAGTATTATGTCTAGATACATCTTTTGCAGCTTTTGCATGGCAAATCGTTGTCTAGGAAGGTGCGCGAATCAATGTGGATGTTCCTGAAATTAGAATCTTATTTCGTTACACTTTGAGATTACCGTATGCTGGTTACCAAAAAAATTAGGACCTCTGCTGACTCAAGTTATTCATTCGAGAGAAAATAGTTTTTTTCTTGCAAACAAACACACAATTTCTTCACATTCATATGCAGCTTATTTGCAGAAATGCATTTCGAGAGTCTGTCCAGTACTTGTTCCGTGCGTTAATCAGAACGTAGGCTCACAAGGAAAACCACAGGCAGGTTCCGATTTCACGATTCTACGGTTCTGAGCCTGGAACACAGGCAGACACATACAGACGGACAAACGCAACACATCCACACGGTATCGGAATCAGGCTTTTTCGTCCATCGTCACTTTTCAACTATACGATTTCACAACCAAGGCAGCCCTGCAGGAGAATGGCGATGTTCGCGACAATGTTCATAATATAGCAGGTGTCCACCATAGCTGGAACCAACACCGGGAACTCATTTGGTGACAAGACACGAATTCAGAGTTCGACATTCGACAGAGCTTGACAGGCGAGCAGCAGAACCATTAACTGCAGTCTCAACAGAATCCTGATAGCCGGCGAAGAATACAGTAAACGATTCGTCCAGACTCCGTACTCTCGTTCCCAGCCCACCGCAAAAAGCCTCACCCTGCGGGGAACTATTTTGAAACGCGGGAGCGAAAAGCCTTCGCTGCTATGAGGCTGTCGTTCCTGTCGACCAATCAGAGACGATTTATTTTGAAAGTTTGAATCTGAAGTGTTTGTATCGCAAAAGTTGATTTTTACAGCTTTATCTTTACATCGTGGATTTTTTCGTGATTTATTTCGAGGAGTTTATTCTCGAAGTTTATTTTGCGAAGTGTAAAACAGAGTGTTCCCGTTCCTTTAGTGCCGTAATCTCGCTTACCCAACGTCCAATTTACTGGAAATTTTGGATGCGTGTTCTTCGTTCTTTTGCTATACAACTTTTCAATTCGCACCTTCCGTCTATTTGCTACAGGTTACGTTATTCCCGAAATTCCTTAGGCTGACTCTCCTAGTTCTGCAACCTTCGGCCCTGTTTTTAGGTTTGAACCCCGTGGGAGATCTGAATCAGGCCTCCACAGCTCCCCGCATTTGCGGCAGTAGAAAAATAAAAATACGTCACAGTCACGTGGTATTACATCGTCAGGCATCATGACGGACGCCCATTGGCCAAAGGAGGATGCGCGCTCCGGGATTGGTTGATAAAGTTTCGAAATATCTGACAGCTCACTTTTCGCGGGCAGTCTCGGCAGTCGGCCAGGCGGGCAGCTCCAAGCAAGGTCGCTGCGTCTCCGCGGCTCGCCGATGTCGGTTGACCACAACGATCAAAGAGGAAGTGTACGCGCGGGTTTGTTCGTGAGCTATAGTGACTCTGGCCATGTACTGATCTCCGATAAAGTGTCAACCTACGGACATTCTTGCCGGGTCGGAACTGGAATGCTTGGTGAGCTGACGCTTGAGGAACACTTTCGAGCGCTGTCGCATTTTCAAATACAGTGACTAAGAAGAGAGGGTTCGTAACGACAAAAGTATTTCCCGTGACTGTGTGACCTACGGTGCATCGCCAGAATGAGAAGAAGATGCTCATCTGTGAAACGCACGCACTCGTGGACTTCGCTCGCCTCCAGAAGTAGACTGTATGTGTGCTTTGCAAGTTCGAACTTGGTTTGGTTGCTGTCTATTCAAGGAACGAAACGTCCTGTACGCACTGTGAATATATGAGTCAAACATTTGAGTTTATACGTTGCATCAATAAATATGTATTTCGCCTATCAAAAATGTCTTAGTTATTTTGGAATAACGGGCGCCAGGTATGAAAACCAGTAGAAGTCAATGGCAGCCAGGGCCGGCCGAAAGCCGAGCCAAACTGAGAGGTTGCTGATTGGTTGGCTGCTAGGCATCACGACGCATTTTTATTGGTCGTATGTCCAGTGTTGCCTGAATTATCTCAAACTATGGGCTCTATGGGGAGCTGCGGGCGCCTGATCTGAATCACCTATAAACGGATTCGTGCACTCCGAACACCGAACGGCTAGAAACTTGCGGGATCTTTTTATCTCTCTCCATTCTCGAGTGAGGACAACATGGCAAAAGCGGCTCGTTATACATGGGGTTGGGGGCATTTTTTTCGATGTCGGTTGTTTGTTGGCGTAGAAATGTGATTGAAGACTTATTTTGACGGGAAAAACGTCCTCTTTCCAATGGCACTGGTCACCCGTACGCGCGACTTTCTGCTTTCTGGCTGTAGCGCGAGGAGAGCATGGTGGAGAGCCGTTACAGCCAGGTGGCGCCATTGGAGCTTGGAATTCCTCCAGCTCATTTGGAAGGGAAATCTTAGAAGCGTTCGGACGCATGTCCAGAGAGCTCTCGTTCGGGAAGCGTCTTTCGTCGTAGTTTTGGTGGTTTTGGTGCCCCGCAGTGCTGTGACTGTATTTCATGCCTTACTAGTGGTATCTGGACCTGTTTCTGTGTGTGTACCTTGGAAGACCGAAAGCTGTTGGATTTCGTGAATTGACGGTTAGTTATGTGCATGTAATGCCATGTTTCGTGCACCTTTTGCGTTGTATTCTTCCTAGCGTGTGGGTTCCTATAACTTTATCCGCTCAGTGCGATTATTACCCTATTGTTACCTATTTCCTTATCCTCCATCTGTAATCTTGTGCTCTTACCCTGTTGGTTAACCTGTATCATCACTTAACATCAGGTTGATATCATGTGTGATGCTTCAGCGGCCCTGCTACAGGGTACCGGTGCTCTAAAGATCTTCCTTTTTTTGTTATTAATTCATAATAACTCAGCTTGGGTCATGCATATTTTCCCCGAGTGTGGAATGAATATGTACAGAATGTAAATAATTGCGGATATTATAACTCAACGTGCATTGTTTTCACCCTGTTCAGGTAATGCCTTACTGACACCCTTGCTGTAGCCCCAGTTGTCATAGTTAATTAATCTTACTGCTAACAAACAAAACCATTCTCTTTGGACCTCAAGTAACAGCATATGTGGGAAGTCTGGTTAACCTGTGCACGAGTTTGGCATATTTTATGTGACACATAATGTATTATCCCTTGTTAAATCTAACTTCCTAACTCACTTTATTGTTTCAGATGCCTACAAGAAATATATCTTAGAGCTATCATCTAGCATGATCTGTAAAGGTGTTGAAGACGCTGTACATCAGGCAAGAGTGTGATTGTTCAACAGTCATGTCAGAGGGATGATGAACGATGTCAATAAAAAATAAAAATAGAAGCTGCATGATTTGTTATTTCCTAATATACACAGCACAATAGGGTGCACAAATTATACAGGATCACCACGAGAGACTTGGACCTATTTGCATGTAGGTCCCACAATCAAATAGGATCCTGTTTATATGTAGGATCGCATTTGCATGTAGGTCCCACAACCAAATAGGATCCTGTTTATATGTAGGATCGCATTTGCATGTAGGACCCACAATTAAACAGGATCCTATTTGTATGTAGGTTCCTTCATCATGTAGGACCTGGTGTCATAATACCATATGGAGTCAAGTAGGAATTTCCAATAGGGTTAACTGTTTTCTCTCATCTTTTGCTTCGAATCCATTAGGCAGAAAAAGTGCCGAAAGCACCGGCGCTAGCCACGATACAAATACTGGGTATACCGCATCGTAGTGTTGACTAATGAAATCAGTCAGTCAATTATAGAAATCGAGTAATCAGTGGTGTGGTGCACTCGAAGCCTCCTCAAAAAAGGGAGAAGACGTGCCGTGAAGCCCCCACAAGCAATGCTGCTCTGTCGAGCAATTAATTATGAAGATTATAAGCACATGAAATTGGAGAATATTGAGCACATACGCATCTGCTTTGTATACCTGCAAATAATGAACGCACCTCTCACACACAAGTTGAATACAAAGAATACACGTTTTCAATATTTCAAAACCTGAGCAGCCCAGCGATATCAACGCAAACACGAAAAACAGCCAACCATCCAAGGTAGAGGAAAATGCTTTATTGAAGTGCTCTTAGCAGCAGAAGTCAACAGACGAAAGTGCAGTGAATGCTTGGATATCGAGCTTTTCATCCTTCCGTGGGGCTGCTGTACGGCACCAGGCGACCGTCCTTTTCCAAGGTTGTAGGTCAGCACAAAAGAAAGGACGACGGCTGTCGTAGACGAACTTTGTATATTTGTTTCCCTACGCTTGACCTATCAAATGACCGTCAAAGACCAAGTCGATCATCCTGTTTCCGAAAGGGAAGTGGCGGGCGATAATTGAAAAAAAAAATATTCTGATGGTCCTCCAGGCTAATAATCCTGTGGTCATAAGAACAAAGATCAAAGAACTGGGCTATATGGTATTGATTCATATTGACGCAGAGCGCACAGGAACGAGGACATAAGAACTAGAGAGGACAAAGCGCTCCCTCCTGTGTTCACTCCTGCGCTTCCTCAAGCGCATTTTCCTGTCTAGTTTTTCTGTCCTCGTTCCTGCGCGATCGACATCAATATGCTCCTGGTTTATTGTGGGACTCATCAGTGTCATTCATCAGGACCATCGACCCCATCAGGTCTATCAACCACATCATGTCCCCAAACTCCATCAGGTCCATCAAGCTATCAACCAGTAGGATGCGGACCTGAAATCCATTAGGACTGTGCATTCGGATAATGAGTAGTGTCCTTACAACCTCCTATATACAAACACACAGAATGGTCATGCTGCTTCATTACCTTTATTTTTTTCGAGATCACTGAGCTTTTCACTTAGTATTCTTCTGAACGGCTATCATGAAGTGCTGATAATTTATATGCGTTTGATGTCCTATACTCAAAGTAATTATTGACTACATCAGCATTGTGAATTAGGATAGGTAGTGCTGATGCATTAGGAGAACTCTGAATTGAGTGTATACACAAACTGTCGTCAGGTACCATTAACAAACTGCTGGAGAGTAGGCGGCGCATAAAGTTACATGTGATGTATGACTATATACAGGCCTCGCTGTGTTATACAGCAGTGAATTCGTAGTTTGCACGTAAATTACGTCCGAGTTTTCATACAACGTAGCACCACAAACAGCCTCATGGAGTTTCTAAAAATAACGCATCTGTAAACCTATCGAAAGGCACATGCTAAGTGTTTCTATATGTTGTGTAGCCCGTTGCATAGTGAAGGCGTAGCTTAGCGGGTGCTGTGCCGGGTGTGCTTTATTTTGTTCATGTGTGCAAGCTGCTACAAGCCTCTCCGCTCCCCTGATCTTTAGGATATTGTACGAAATCGCTATATTCTGTGTATTCTGTAGAATTCTAATGTACAGTAGATAAAATGGCTCTTGAGGAGTTGTGAAAAAGAAAGCAGTACTTTAGCTCAATGGCGTGTGACGTGCGCGCGTGTAGCTAAACGGCGGTGCATGTGTGGCCGTTTCCTGAACCCTGCGAGCTAATATTGTTGCATTACAGATTTTGCTTACATCAGTTTATTTTGTGCTGTTCTTTACAGAAACAAAATTATCCACACTGGCCGGTTAGCTTTTACGAGCATTCCAGAAATGACGATGTGTGCAGAGATATTCAGAAAACTCTGAATTTTCTTTTTTCAAGTTACAGTATCACGTGCTAGCAGTGTGGTGTTCGTGCGAAGTAATACCTGTGCAAAGTGGAGACGCGCCATTGGGCCTGCTGATGGGTTATGAATATGATGAACGTGGCAGCTGCTTGAGGCGGATATTTTGCCCATCAAGAGTACATCAGAAATCCCTGATGGGGTAACATATTGGTCCATCGCAATCCTTCAGGGCGCCCTGACGGAGCACCTAGTAGACCACGCTGTCCATTACAATCTGCCAGGCTACCATCAGGTTCACTTAAAAACTCTTGATGGGTCATGAGACAGTTTTCCAATAGGGTCGTCTTGCGGGAGACGATGTGGCAAGGATGAGGGCTAACGTAGGAACAGTTGGGTGCAACGGCAGCGCGAGCAACCTTCCTTGCATTTCCTCCTTCCACATTCTCCCTCATCATCACCATCATCATCATTCCTGCTGCAACTGTCGCTGCTGCTACCACCAACACCAGTAATGGAACATACTGAGTTTCCACAGATATTTAGAAGCAACCCATAATTATTTGCGTTCATCACTATACAGTACGCGTGTTAATAAACACAAGCTTTTTATTAAATTGCCGGCTCATGGAAGGCCTCCTACTCGTTGGCCGGGTGGCACTATGGAAAAACTGACTTTTGGCCAGCTCATTGTATGCCAACTCGCTATAGACCTTACAGTATCTGCAGTTTTACCAAAGTTTTACCAGTAGTTCCACCAAACCAAACCAAATCTGCACTTTGGAATACTGCATTAAGAAAGAAAACATTCCTACGTATACCCCCTACCTTTTCCTGGGGGTTAATGACGTCTACGCACGTAATCTTTCTTTGGTGATGGTCATCAAACGTATCGTTCATGCGTGATGTACTTGTGATCTCCTTATTTTCCAGCCAAACCAACTGTGATGCGCTCAGATGGAGGGGGCGAGAAGGGATCCCCTTTGCTGTAAATCTTCGCTGATTTATTTTGCATCAGCACCACACACGAGTGCTCTTCAATGCCGCTGGGTTTGAGAGCACATAGTCGACGACGCAGGGCATTTTTGTCAGTTTTCCGGCCATTACTTATTGACTACTGACTCAGAAGAGGAAAAACACCGACTCAGCAGGTATTTGTTTCAGCGTGCAGAGCATCAATGTTCAGCTCTCGCGGACGATGTACATCCATCTCTTTGTGGGCCCAATATTCGGCCTTGCCATGAAACGATCACTCTTTCAGTACTGAGCACCGAAACCGACGCAGTAGAATATAGCAATGGGGTGGCATTGCAGCACCAATCTCATAGCGCTGGCTTGCCTACTAGGCATGCTCACAACGACTAGCGTTCATGGCTGTACACCACTTGGGAAATTCTACAAAGTAAGTGCACAACGCTTTACCCTGTTCATATTTTGCAGATATCCGCGTCACTCAAGTGCAGTGGTTACTGTATTGAAATTATATCGAACTTGTACTGCACAAGTTTATTTGGTCATATTAAATATCCTGATCGGTGCTTACCTGCACACAGAGTGCAGGTTTTCTTTGCTTAAAATCCCAGAGGGAACAAAGCAATCCATGGGACATCCCACAGATGTCGTGTGGGGAGATCAGGATGTCCATGGAGACATGAACATTTTAGAATACGTTCGTGTGCAGGACATCCTGAGGACATCCAGGTGGCCGCATTTCTTGAATTTTGTGGATATCCTGTAATAATCCTTACGGACGTTGATGTGTACGGGGTCTTATGTGCAACATGTATGGTGCATCTGCATCAGTTATTGCTTGGTTTAGATGATTTTCGAAAGCCAAATGCAAATTTTCAACAGTTTCGGATTAATAAATGCAGCACTCTTAAAAGTACATATCATCATAAAAAATTTGTAAATCTGAATTTTGTTTGTTTCTCGTATTTCCAATAAGAGACAACAACGCGGCGTTTCAGCGTCTTACAAACAAAGAACAAAAATATAAAAGTTTCCTGGACCACTAAGTCCAAAAAGCTCACTTCGAAGGGCACGACAAAACAGGTACTATATTTTAGTTGTTCTAGGTGGCGGGGGGGGGATGTAGGGGGAAGGTGCGGTCAACGTGCTCTGAAGTGGCTGCTCGGTGCACCCAGGGTATGGAGAAGAGGGGAGGGTGAAAGAGGGAGGGGAGAAATGATGGTGGCACAGGAGCGGGAGAGGTGTGCTAACGCTCTCGCTCTGCGATTTGGAACCTATCGCAGAAAACATGCGAGCATCCCTCAGCAGTCTTCATTGCGATGCTCCCTGTACCACGGTAACCGCCAGGATTATTGGCGAAGTTACCCCATCTTCTTCTGCAATCGACCGCAACTTGAGTGTCCTGCTCGCCTCTGAGTCAAAATGAAGGATGACGTGCCTACGTTTAATTAGGGCGTGAAACTGCCAGCGCGACGCTCTGAAATACGCCCCACGCGGTTCCAGCTTGGTACGCATGCCACGCTGTGATTGCCACGTTGCCGTCCCCCTGAGATATGAAAAGGCTGCCGACGCGCTGGAGTACGCGCCAGAAACCGGTTCTCCGGGTGAAATTTTGCACCAAGAGTACTACGGCGCGTTATTCGCGCTGAGATACGTGCCATGCGGTTCCAGCTTTAAAGGGACGGTCTCGTACACCCTGGCCCATCCACAAAGCGCACCATTCGATTCCTCATTGCTGAAAACGTAATATTGTGAATTCGCTCGTCCAGAATCGTCACGGTTATTCAATAAAGAAATTAAGTTGATAAGAACAGCGCCAGCACATCGCGATTTCTGTTGGCAACAGCGATATCCGCTACGATGGCATACCGCTTATTGGATGAACAAATCGTCTGCTCTCGCGCCTTTTTGCAGCGGTGAGAGCAGACGACTTCCAAAAGGTGCTCGAGGATCACGGCGACGGCAATAAATTTGATACATATGGTCTGGTCAAACGAAAGACGCGTATTGTAAAATGTGGCCGAACAACAATGTCAATACGTCTCGCATCTTCATTTCGAGCGGGAGTTTACGTGGATGACTCCACCTAATACAGGCTTTTGACGCTTATTTACTAACTTGTATCGTATCGTTCGGTATTTTGAGCACTTCTAGTTCGTCTTACCTGCGAAAAGAATATTCCGTATGGAAGTGGTGAAAACGTAACCCGGGTGTATAACAACTCTTTTGTCGACGACAATGTGACGAAAGTGGATATAGAAAAGCACCTGTTGGGAGTCACATACTCGAAGCATCTTCAACAAAAGGTCTGATTGTCACACGCGTGCGTGTACTCCGCACGTTTCGTTCACGATACATATGAGGTAAGAGACGTTCTGCGAGTACGATATGTATGGGACGGCGCCGGACACAGCTCAAACTAAAAGCTGTCGACCGTCACGCAGTCAACTGTTAGCGGCAACGGTGTCCAAAGAACTGGATACGCAGTATTGAAAGGTAGGTATTACTTTGTTGACAATAGTCAAAAGTGATGTGTACAGAAATTGTCAGCACCGCACGAAACGGCAGTCCCGCATACCTCGGTAGTACTGCGAGAAGGAAGTGCTTGATCCAGCAGGCTACATCAGTTTGCTTTGCATATAGCCTCTCTAAGGTATTATCCCTACCGGAGCAGTATATTGCCAAACTATGCCCAATAATGTTGTCTTGTACCCCTCCGTAGCTGACACTAACTGATGAGAGTAGCACTCCTTCCTGCCAGAATCAACACCTTTTAATGGGTCACGAATATAACAACTCAAATTCGCAGGCTCCACAGCTATATTTAATTTTTCCCTGCACATTGCTGATGTGAGAAAAGCATTGCATAATATAAATATATTTACGTATAAATATTTAGTTACGTATATCCACAAATCAGTGTTGTGGTTATATGATGTTCGAGCAGCAAAAGACAAGACAACCTTGTTGACAGGACAGGGCGACTGGTTGCTCAGAGCTTGCTGCTTGAACATCATTATGACTATCCGATACCAACAACCCAATTTTAACACAACTGGTCAGTGCTGTGGACGTATATTACAATAAGGGACAATAAAATATGACTACATAAACACTCAACTTCCGCAACCTTTATGATCAACGTGCTGGAATATGTTAGCTTGCAACCCGTAGCTGATATCGAATCAAAATGTGAGCCAGTATAGGCTCATGAACACACCGGTGTATAACATGAGCAAAAATAAGACTGACGACATGTCGACAAGTTGCAAACCGCTGGTCCATCTTACAAATTTGTCGTCCACATCTAGGTATTTTTTATATTTCTTAAACATTTCCACATCTTTCATATTCAACGTGGTGGACATGTTAGTGTGCAACCTAATATTGTATCAAAATCTGTGCCATTATGGGCTCATGAACACACCGGTGTATAACATGAGCAAAAATAAGACTGACGACATGTCGACAAGTTGCAAACCGCTGGTCCATCTTACAAATTTGTCGTACACATCTAGGTATTTTTTATATTTGTTAAACATTTCCACATCTTTCATATTCAACGTGCTGGACATGTTAGTGTGCAACCTAATATTGAATCAAAATCTGTGCCACTATGGGCTCATGAACACACCGGTGTATAACATGAGCAAAAATAAGACTGACGACATGTCGACAAGTTGCAAACCGCTGGTCCAGCTTACAAATTTGTCGTGCACATCTAGGTATTTTTTATATTTGTTAAACATTTCCACATCTTTCATATTCAACGTGCTGGACATGTTAGTGTGCAACCTAATATTGAATCAAAATCTGTGCCACTATGGGCTCATGAACACACCGGTGTATAACATGAGCAAAAATAAGACTGACGACATGTCGACAAGTTGCAAACCGCTGGTCCATCTTACAAATTTGTCGTGCACATCTAGGTATTTTTTATATTTGTTAAACATCTCCACATCTTTCATATTCAACGTGCTGGACATGTTAGTGTGCAACCCAATATTGAATCAAAAATGCAGCCACTATGGGCTCATGAACACACCGGTGTAACATGAGCAAAAATAAGACTGACGACATGTCGACAAGTTGCAAACCGCTGGTCCATCTTACAAATTTGTCGTGCACATCTAGGTATTTTTTATATTTGTTAAACATCTCCACATCTTTCATATTCAACGTGCTGGACATGTTAGTGTGCAACCCAATATTGAATCAAAAATGCAGCCACTATGGGCTCATGAACACACCGGTGTAACATGAGCAAAAATAAGACTGACGACATGTCGACAAGTTGCAAACCGCTGGTCCATCTTACAAATTTGTCGTGCACATCTAGGTATTTTTTATATTTGTTAAACATCTCCACATCTTTCATATTCAACGTGCTGGACATGTTAGTGTGCAACCCAATATTGAATCAAAAATGCAGCCACTATGGGCTCATGAACACACCGGTGTAACATGAGCAAAAATAAGACTGACGACATGTCGACAAGTTGCAAACCGCTGGTCCATCTTACAAATTTGTCGTGCACATCTAGGTATTTTTTATATTTGTTAAACATCTCCACATCTTTCATATTCAACGTGCTGGACATGTTAGTGTGCAACCCAATATTGAATCAAAAATGCAGCCACTATGGGCTCATGAACACACCGGTGTAACATGAGCAAAAATAAGACTGACGACATGTCGAAAAGTTGCAAACCGCTGGTCCATCTTACAAATTTGTCGTGCACGTCTAGGTATTTTCGATATTTTTTAAACATTTCCACATCTTTCATATTCAACGTGCTGGACATGTTAGTGTGCAACCCCTGATATCGAATCAAAATCTGAGCCAGTATATGGGCTCATGAACATACCAGAGTAACATATGAGCAACAATAAGGCAGACGACATGAAGTTGCAAACCGCTCTTCCGTCTTACAAATTTGTCACGGACGTCTAGGTATTTTTGATATTTTTGAAAGTTTTTAAACATTTCCAAATGTTTTATATTCAACGTGCTGGACATCTTAGTGTGCAACCCCTGACACAATCAAAATCTGAGCCAGTATGGGCTCATGAACACACTGCCATAACATTAGCAAAAATAAGGCTGTTCCATCTTGCACATTTGTAATGAACGTCTAGGTATTTTAGATATGAAATATTATAATCATCAATGATGATAAGGGCTTATTCGATGCAGAAGCATGGTCATTGATGCAGACATGTGGGATGGTCCTGAAAAGGTTTTTTTTTTTTTTTTCATAGGCCAGGGGTAATTGAAGACGTTGACGTAGATCAGCTCATCCTTGATTTTGTCATTTACTCCAGGTGTAATGACATGAATGGAAAGCCTTACTTATCACGTTGACAACCTCCTGCCGCTTGCGGGAATGGATAGAGAGAGCAGCTTTCTGCAGAAGACTGTCCAAGTTGTGATACATATGACGAAATGCCCAAGTCTGAAATTTTGCATAACGTACCATATGAAACACACATTTTTATATGCAAATAAAAAGCTGCGCAACAAACACAAACCTTACGACACCTTCCAGGAGAATACAACACCATGTGTACGTGACGGATCGAAACAGGTTCCGGATTGTGCGCACAACACATCCTGGTATTGGCGAGCAGTGGCTACACACACACACCTGCAATGTTTGTACAATTTAGAATGGTGTCACGATCAGGCGGAACATATATACGCAAAAAAGTGCGCTTTTATGGATGAGCCTTACCCGTCAATCGATTCGAGATCATCCATTATTTCCACTGGCTAACCACGTTGTTGTGGCAAAGGGTCAGCAGCTAAAGGTTCATCGACGTCCCCGTTACTCAATCGGTCGGCGCCGATGAGCTCATCTTCACCGCTTAGTGACAGGGACCCGTCACTATCGCTAAATTTGCTGTCAGACATTACGACGTCGCGCGTGACAACTTCCAAGCGCAAAGCGCATACACCTCCGACTGTATTGTGCATTGCGCTTCGGTCGCCCAATGGGCGACCTGCCACCATAAATCCCATAACCACGTCACATGTGACGTTGCATGAGAGGGAGTTGAATCTAGCTGCAACTTCCGTCGTCTGCTGTCACGGCATTCTTCAAATTTCTCGAAAACCACTTCGTTGTTCTGGATGAAACTTCGCGGCTGTGTTTCTGTAGCACTCTTGAATATAATTTCAGCTAAGTTTCGGAATCGCTCGATATGTACGAGGCCGTCCCTTTAATGCAGGTCACGCAGCGTTGCCGATAAAAATTGCATACAGCGATCCCACACCGCTCACTAAATAAAAGATGTAGATTAGTTATTCAAAGCTGTTACTAAAATGTGGTCCGATATACAAAAAACTGAATAATAATGCATAATGGCTGAGTATACCAGATAATTTCATACGAAACGGTAAATGTCCTATTCACGCCCAGATGTCCAGCATAGGCATTCATGGGACGTTCCCTGGATTGCAAAATGAGGAAGGTAATCTGTTCCCCTGGACGTCCCACGGTGACATATTTGGTTTACTGGAATATGACAGTAAATCTTTTCTCTTCGTGATAATCTCTCTTGTGGGTGTTTTTTTTAGCAATTCTTTGTGATGCTCTTTCTTCATCTTCTAGTTTCACCCTTGCAATAATCATATTTGCGTCATATCTTCATTTCGTTATTGCACAGGAGTGCGTTGCTGAATATTTTGGTCCAGTAATTTGTGAGGTACCACTTCACTGCCTTGTCTAAAGAATGCGCGAAAATAATTTATGTGGCCAAATTGTTCTAGATGACTGCAAGTGGCACTATAGGAAAAACAAACAAAGAAAGTTAACAAATCTGCTGAGGCGAACGCGTCTCGAAAAAACCATCAGCCGTATCAGAAAAAAAAAAAAAAAATCTCGTTGCGCATGAGGCATGAAAACTGAACTCTTAAGGCGCAGATATAGTCCGACGTTTTTGGCGTCGCAGCCAGCGACAGCCGAAGTCGGACACGTCACGTCAAGCCAGCCAGGAAATATGCGTTTATAGTCAGACGCGCGTCAGCAACGGCCGGCGGCCGTGGCGCATGCGCAAGGTCGCAGAAGCTGTCTGCTACCTTTCCCGCGGTTTCCGACAGTTGCGGCCTTTCGCGCGTATTGCGTGTTTTCGTAATAATTTGCTCTTGAAATGGCGTGGACGTATCCAGCGCGGCGAAAAATCACTACAGCATTGCTGCTGCGTCGTCTACGACGGAGACGGAAGCGGACTATGTACATCCGAGAGATATTCGACAAGCGGCCTTACATTGGGCAGTACCACAACCTCGTACAGGAGCTGCGGCAAGTGGATCCAGAATACCATTTCAAGTATTTCAGGTAATAATTGAAAGCATGCTTTCATAATAATAACAACAATAACAATAATACTAATAATAATAATAATTATAACAATAATAAGAATTTATTTGTGATCAGGCGCTCATAAACAACCCTAATATGTTGTTATGCATATTAATATGAATAAGTCCCTGCCTGTGGTTACCCTTATTTACTGCTTTAAATGATTTGCTAGCTGCTCCTGTTTGAACGCATGTAAAGACCCTCCCTTCCCTGCTGGGGAGTCGTTTTCCTGTGCATTAGTGGTAATTGCCTATTCCTGGGCACATGGTAGGTGCCAAGAACAATCTTCTTTAACGCAGCCAGTGTGTGTTCTTTATGCAGGATGACCAAGGCATCATTCGACCGTTTGTTGGGCCTGGTGTACTACAGGCTGTTGCATCCTCCAAATCATAGAAGACCCATATCTCCTGCGGAGAGACTAGCAGTCACATTGAGGTAAGCCCTTAACGATATTCACCCGAGAAGCCGTTTTGAGTTAAATGGCTTGGATTAAGGCGACTTCTGGAAACTCATATCGTATTTCATTCATGTTCTCGTCATCCTTGCGATTAAATCTTTTCGGATTCATATTACACCAGGAGGTATGGCCCGTCTTCTCTAATTCAACACTCAAAATACGCACAAGAACACATAACTGTGAAATAACCCAACAATGATGAACTTACATGAAATAAGGAGAAAATTCAGATTGGTTCTGTGCTTGTTCATTAATTTGCGTTTCGTTCTTTCTCGTGCCAGCCCTGGTGTTGTATGGACGTTTTTAGCGGTTTTCATACTCATTAACTTTTACAGATTCCTGGCAACCGGCAGTTCCATGCAGGACACCGCCATCAATTACTGTATGCATGTTTCAACCGTGTCCAACATATTGAGCGAGACCCTTGCGGCAATATGGGACTGCCTCTCACCACTCGTGTTAAAACCACCAACAACAGCCGAGTGGGAGAAAATCCGGCAAGTGTACAGCTCTAGGTGGAACTTTCCGAATGTCATTGGAAGTATAGATGGCAAACATTTTGCTATTCGGTGTCCGGACAAAAGCGGCTCTGACTTCTTTAATTACAAAGGGTTCTATTCTATTGTACTGCTTGCAGTGGCTGATGCAGAATACCGCTTTATCCTAGTTGATGTTGGGGCTCAAGGGCGAGTATCAGATGGTGCGTGTTTCAATGAAAGTGGTATCAAGGAACACTTTGAACGTGGAACGCTTGGACTACCTTCATCAGCCTGTCGATGTCCTGTTTGTATGGTAGGTGACGCAGCATTCCCCTTGCGACCGTACTTAATGCGGCCATACCCTGGGAGGAACCTAAGCGAAACAAAAAAAGTATTCAACAACCGGTTGTCGAGAGCAAGACGGTGCATTGAGAACGCATTTGGGATCTTGGTGTCAAGGTGGCGCTCATTTCTGTCTACTGTCACCGGAACGCCGGACTTCCTTACTGACATGGTGAAGGCAGGCGTCTGCCTACACAATTTCTTGATGTTGGACGCTGCATACTGTCCAGAAGGCTATGCTGATACTGTGTGTGGGGAGAATGTGCAAGAAGGCCTTTGGAGACAAACAGTAACACAAGTAGGATGTGAGGGTTCGTCTGGAGCAAACCGCCCAACTTCAGTGGCCATGGCAATCAGAGATGAAATTGCTGGTTATTTCATGTCTCCTGAAGGTTCCCTACCATGGCAGCTAAGGGTTGTTAGGAGAAGTTGAAAAGTGGTCTGTGCTTCCTTGGTACTCTGCACAAAACATGTGATACAGAACTGTGATAGATAAAACGACTTTTTGTCAGAACTATTTTATTACCTTACACACTGAACCTCAAACAATGCTGTTTTGTATGCTCAAAGTTTGTGTTAGTACAGGCATCTGTACACCTTCTTTGTTTTTCAGTTTTCTGAAATAAAGTACTAGGCATTTATATTTTTTCCGATAATCTACAGCGTTTTGTTTTACGGCTTGCGTGTCAGCAAGAAGGCAACAAGTTGTCTAACTGTGGGATGCATTATTATGAAGCAGACAAAAACTGCATATCACATTTAGTTTGCTGGTACTTTCGTTATTGTTTGGCACTTGCGTAGACACTGAATGCTTTTTTCTTGCATATCAGAAGGGCTTTACAAAAATTAAATGCTGTAGGCTAGACTAGAAACGAGACTAGATATACTGACTAGGTATATAATTCTACACAAGAAAATAACACAAATAGTACATTTGTAGTCATTTGTACAAATAGTAGTAGTCAAAAATAATTCAGGTATATCAAGTATATCAAGTTCAGGTACATCAAGACAAAACACTTTGTTCAGGAAGTGCATATCACATTTGGTTCATTGGCTCTTCTGTTATTGCTTGGTGCTTGTGTAGACTGCTTTGTTCTTGCATATCAGAAGGGCTTTACAAAAATAAAATGTTGGCTGAATTCGAAAAGAGACTAGATATGCCATTTTTTTTTTTTTTTATATTCATTACAAAATTTTATTTCAAGAGAAACTAGTCGCGCAAAATAGATGGCGTTTCAGCAGGTGGTTTATAAGGCCAGACAGACATCCTGTAGGACAGCGCATGCATGTGCTGGATGACTAATTAGCTAAAATTCATTAATTAACTGATATTAGTAAGATTTTTTCTGGGAAATGTGGGATAGCAGAATTGCAGCCAGTCATTATTGAAACCCATTGTCCTTATTAAACAGCCTGAGAAGCAACCATACTTCGAGATATAAATTGCAAAATTTCTCTATGCAAATTAGCCGAAACCAGAACTGAGCAGTATTCAAGCACAGAAACAGCTACAGGCAATCACGGGGAGAGGGCACATGCCTTGGAGCACTGGAGCTGGTTGGAGTAGATGCAAATCTGTGATCGCTCTCCTACCCAGATAAGGTGAAGGGTGCGTGGTTGTTGCGCTCGAAAAGTGAATAGTTGTAGTTTCGGCTCATTTGCATAGCGAAATTTAACATTTTACGTTGCTTCCTGGGTTGTTTAAAGGACGGTGGCTTTGAATAATGATTGGATCCAATCCTGCCATCTCGAATTTCCCCCTCTCCCCCCCCCCAAAAAAAAACACCTAATTATGAAGTTAATGAATTTTAGTTAATTAGTAGTACAGTAGATGCAAACACTGTCCTACAGGATATTTCCCTGGCCGTATAACCCACCTGCTAAAACGGCATCTATTTTGCTCTGCCACCTTTTAAGAAAAATTCTGTAACGAATAAAAAACACCTGTATAATCCTACACAAGAAAATAATAAACACAAGGCTAACTGCTTCAGGGTTATAAAAAAACTACAAGCCTTGTTGTCATTTCTACAAAAACAGGTAGTCAAAAATAATTCATTTAACAAGAACACTATAGGTCATACTCCGAAAGTAGCAACATCATTTTTGCTTTGCATTCTGCCGCGGTTGGCTTCGACAGCCTGTCCAAGGTCATCCCTACAGATAGGGCGAATGCATCATTCTCCGACATCCTTTTGTCTAGGTGTTTCAGCAGGTCTTGTTCAAAAGTGTCTGATTTTTTTCGCTTGTTCACTCTGTTTTCTGGCAGCTGACCTGACTGGACCGGTGTCTGTTCTCCTCTGTCCGTTGCCATCGTGACGGCTGGTATAAGGGAATCCCCCTGGGTAGACGTTGTGCAGGATGATGTTGATGATCTCGACACCATAGACTCGAAAATGCTTTCTGCAGTGCCGCTGGAATCGTCGTTTCCAGGATTCTCTTCGAGTGTAGATGAGCCATCCAGATTGCATGTTGTCCTCCAGAAAAACAAACAATTTGTCATGTAGCTGCAATGTCAATGAATCACGACGATACTCTTGTCTGTGTCCTGTATAGCAAGCATTGTTTATACGTAATGGCTGGTGTGCATTCAAGGAAACAAAAATAGCACTTGGAAGTAGTGGTCTGGTCATGTTTGCAAACGATTTGTACCCAGAAAGTGGCAGCAGCAAAATGCAAACTAGACGCGTGAACGTAGTCGACAGAAGCGTCATTGGAAACTCGTCACGGAACGCTATACGGAACATACCTGCACTCAGCACCTCAACAGACGAAACTACTTACTTTCTCGGACGTCCACAGTCTTTATAAAAGGCCATAGCCTCGAAAAATTCCCAGGCACGCCTGGAAACAAACGCATTTCCACTTCGTTTCATCACCTCCATTGCCTTGATCTCTCTGGAGTACCGATCTCTTAGGCGCTTCCACAGCTTATGACATTCTTCAACTAAACAGAGGGAAAGACAAAAGACAGGACAAGATGTGATTAATAGTGCCGCGAGAGACAAACGCCACTCGAAAGAACGCACAAGGTGGTCCGAACAACTTACCTGTGGCGAGGCCACATTGTTGTCTTATTATTTCCCAGGCGTTTCTCTTTCTTTGTGAATCCCTATAGTCCATTCTCTTCGTGTCAAACACACATGGATGTTGTCGTACACCCTCCAGTAGACGCTCTACCACAATATCTGATGGCCCAAGCCGCTCAACTGTCACTTCCGTGCCCGAACTGTAGTCCGCCATTTTGATAAAGCGCGGTGCATTCTGGTCTGACTGCTCGAGCGCGGCCGGTGAAAAATAGGAGATGCTGTATTCTGAGCGGGCGACGTTCTAGCGCGTTGAATTCCGCCGGCCGCGCTAGTGGCTGAACTATAAAAGGTGTGATTTTCCCTGGCGTAACGCAACTGTGCTGCGCGCGGACGCACAGCACTGTTACGTCGGACTATATCTGCGCCTTTAGGGGTTGTTCGTACTCCAGCGGCAGACAACGTAGCTCGTGCAGCGTCGCCCTGCGCGATCGGGCGCTTACGGCACGCTATGCTGGCGTTGATGTGCTGTTTATACTATGGTAACCTAGAATAACCCGCCATAGTATTACTTCGTCGTGAACCAGCGTGACGTTTGCTTCCTCGAGCACGTGCGTGGCCATATCAACGTCTGTGTCTACTTGTACATCGCCTTAACACCGCCATTTTTCTTTGCTGCTGCTTCTTCTCTTCGCGAACCACACGTGTGATTGGGGTACAGCGCGTGCCGGCGAATGCTGTCGCGCAACGACAGCATGAAATGCACCCATCACTGCCGGAGCACGGTTATTGACGTTGCACGTTCTCTGCCGCTCGAGTATAAACACTCCGGCGGCAGTCAACCTTTGAGCGGTAACTGCATACGACGATTTCGCGACGGTGAAACGGCTAACTTTCCCACCGGCACGACAACACAACGGAAAAACGGCGGGACCAACATGCACAGATTTCCCCTGCGGAGGACGGTGGCGCCCTAGCGGGCGTTTCGTTAGACCATCTTAAATTTTGACTTAAAATTAACTGATAAATATTTTGTTACACATAGAAAAGTTATAGTGGGACAGAGAATAAATTCTTGCGGTCAAAGCCTATTCGCGAAGCAAGCGCTACAAAAGCGCCCTCAGACAGCGTCGGGTGGGCGACACCATGCTTCCCAGTTGCCTGCCACGTCCGCTCGTTGAACGATAGCGCGTGCTATTGACTGCCGTCGAGCGGCCGCTTCCGCTCTTCGCCGGATTTTTCTGTCCACCGCTGTCGTCGAGAAATCGGTGAAGTTCCCATTGCTCGCGTCGGCTCACCAGAAAAACGGTGACGGTGGCCGGTTTTCCGTCGAGAATTCGTCGTATGCGGTTACCGCTTTGCGCTCGCTCTTCGTGGACGTTTCATAGGAGTACAAACAGCCCTTCAGATTGCACTCATTTCAGACAAAAAGAGAAAAAGTTACAGTTTGTAACTTCGGAAAATGTGTCTGTCGTTTCCAGTTTTTCTGTATGCAAGGAACGCGGAACTGGAAACACGTGTACGTTACAAACTTCTCACCTTCAGGACATCAAAGAAACTCCAATACTGCTCAGACAGTGTTTCCGAAATGGAACAAGCTTGGAACCCATTGATGCAGTCAGCATCACTGTAAACTGGACCGGCGCGGCATATCCACCAGACGAATTGGCTTCTGACAATACAGTTTCTTTCGCAAGAGCTTTGGATCCAGATACGTACACTTGGTAATTATCATCTCGGTATCTATCGTCGGCACTCAAAGTTCGACATCACTTCCAATGTACCCAACCATCGTCACTCAGCTTTATTGCTTACGTGATCGCCATATTTTTGTGTTTTCAATCAATCAATCTTGCTTACATTGCGCATGGCTGCCAGCGTTCTAGGATCTACTTGCTTGAAAAAATCAGATATTTTATAATCAGGCCTTCAGTGGTCGACACCAACACTAATTGCCAGGGCCATCTAGAACCAAAAATACAACAATTACACAATTGTCGCGATACAAACCTTTAAAGGCTTTTTGTTCATATGTATTTCCGTAAATATCACTATCAGAACACTTATTAGTATTGGCATTACCAGTAATAATAATAACATTTTATTACATAAAGATAAACTTCGGGCACTTGTATTGTAACAGCGCCGCGTAACCGATAGGCTTTAGTCGCTGGACCCGGTGGCGGTGAGAGACAAGCGCGATGAACCTCACATCAAAACATACTGCAGTTAGAAATAGTAATCTAATATAGAAGCTACTGATAAAAACGCAATGCGCAAGCAAACCGTTGTACGGCTGCGTCCTTTTGCCGAGCATTCTCCCTGCTTCTTCCTGTACGGAAGATCGGGCGTCCTGTGCTAGCTTCACAGAGAACTACGCAAACGTGTGCCTTGGAGCGTCTTAGAAAAATTCAGAACCTCATTCACAAAATATTCAAATATCTGTCTGCGACCAATAGATATTTATTTGAGTGTTGCTCAACGAACATTGGCAATGAACAGTTTGGGAGTATGGAGGTGCAGCGCTGCACGCCAGTCCAAAAATACGCAATCGTGCCTGTGTTGCCAGTATGTCAATACGAAAATCTGTGCGGAAAGTTCTATCGACAATAATACTAGTGATCATATGGCAGCATAAAGCAGAGCGTGCTTTTTAAGATAAAGGTTTGTCAATGTATCTACTTATGATACGTCGGTAGTTCGTACAACTGTTTCGCAGATTGGTTACATTTGAACGGAAGATACGACTACATAGGCACACACGAGCCACGCATGCCATGGCGTTGCTGCACATGGGAGCGAAGTCATCCACAGCGTCTTTAATGAAAGTTTGATGGCAATCCATAATGTCCAGAAGAGAATTTGAGTGTGCAGGAAAGAACGGATGGAAAAGTGCACGCCACTATGGACCAGACTACCCCAATGCAGAATTGGCACGCATGCCAAACTGACGAATGCATGCATTTGCTAAGAGTACCTGCGTTTCCTACTAATACCAACGTTTCTTCTCAGCATGAAGACAAAATCAAAATACGACAACGACACTGATACGGCAACCATCATGAATGAATGTAAGTCTCCTTTTCTAGAGCAAAACACTGCAAATGTTAAATGTAGTCTCTTGCTGCGTCATTTAATGAATTTGCACTATCGATTATCATGTTTTAAATGTGAAGCCCTAGTAAATGATTGCTTGTTGGTTGCCCTAGAATGCAATTATATCTTGAGAATAAATAACAACAACAACTTTATTTTGAGCTGATGAATGGGGAGCTTCATCGCCAGGGGCGATACTCTACCCCATTGCTAGTGGTGATGGGGGGAATGAGATATTCAGCCTCTTCACAATAAGGAACGAAGTCCGAGATAGTAAGATCTTTAATATGGGGCAAGCACATGCACAATATAGTGCAGAGTCGATATTCTTTTCATAACTCAGAAAACAATAAAAACGCTTCATACGGGGTTAAAACGAGGAAGCCATCATGCAACATTATTATTTTGTCATTACTTTTCCAGCAAGGATCGTCGTCTTTGTCCTCTTGCGAGAGCCTTACAACGACCAGGCGTACTTCATGAAACATTGTAAGTAAACAGATAATCTTTTCCTAGACTAGACAAACCGAACAAGCCGGTCCCAACAGTGTCAGACTATCGTGCTTACAGAGATTTCGGGAGCCGGCGCGGCACGTGCGGTCGGTGAGTGCGTGGTAAAGCGGCAACGAACTGTTCGGAGCCGCGCCAGGAAGTTTTCAAGAACGAAAGCGGAACACCGCTACGGTGCATGTGGCGCCATCTCTCGTTACGAATACAGAATAGCGATACTCTTCCGATGCACGGTAATGATTATTTCAGAGAACAACAACAAACGAATTGTCATGTATATTGGACCGATAAAACATAGTACAATTTACGAAGTAAAACGTCTGAACAGTTCTAAACGAGCAGACAGCAACCTCGCATCAAATGGCATTCAAAATAGGTGCAACAGTCTTCTCGGATAATTTTTACTGCGAGTTCCAGACTTTTAGTCTTACAGAAATATTGATACTCCGGGAGGTGAGGAACGAAGTTTGTGAGGAACCATTACGCCATCTGCTCTGCAGGATACGTGGCTGCTGCAGAGTAGGTGGAATCCACCGTATTTCAGCTCCGTTCGGGAGTCCCCG
This sequence comes from Ornithodoros turicata, assembly GCF_037126465.1. Lineage (NCBI taxonomy): Eukaryota > Metazoa > Arthropoda > Arachnida > Ixodida > Argasidae > Ornithodoros > Ornithodoros turicata. The sequence continues at coordinate 51,308,910 of NC_088202.1, read as the reverse complement.
AAGGAGAACTATAGGTGGTTTGCAACTTCCTGTCAAGATGACGTAGGGGAAGTTGCGATGTCACGTGGGTTTACGCTTCCGGTCCGAAGTTCTGCTGAATTGTCATTGTGTTAGCAGGTTTTGGACTTACTTGAGGCGAAAATGGGCGGATGTTCAGCACTTAACTGTACTAATTCGGCGGAAAAAGGTCATAAAATGTATCGTGTACCCTGGGATCCTGCGCGGAAGATGCAGTGGGCTGTCGCAATTCGCCGCAAGAAGAAGAATGGTGACTTGTGGATACCGGGCGTCGGGGCTCGGATATGTTTCGCGCACTTCGTTGAAGGTAATAAAATTTGCTATGGTATCTTTACAGTGTCTGTTTAGTCTGATGTACTGTCAGGGACACTTCTAACTTTCTACTCGTTTCCGTGGTCTCGCTCCGATAAGCGCCACGCTAGCGGGCAAGGCCGCAAACAAAAAGTGGACTCCTCCGGAGGTGGCCGGGTGCCGACGAGGGATCGCATTGCCGCACGTTGGCCTTGGAAGGAACGTGTAAAAAAAAAAAAAAAACGTCACAAAAGGAAAGCAGACGGTGTGAGAGGGAATTATATCACTATCTTAATCTGTTGTCACGTGCCGTGCCCTGTTTTGTAAGGAGCAAGAAGATCGCGGTTTGTTATCGCGTCTGCTTTCTCTTGCTACGTTTTTCTTCATTGTTTTTTAATCGGTCCTTCCAACGCCTTCGTGCGGCAATGCGATAGCTTGTCGGCACCCGGCCACCCCCTGACGAGTCCACTTTTGTTTGCGAGCTTGGCCGCTAGCGTGACGCTTATCGGGGCGAGACCACGGAAACGAGTAGAAAGTTAGAAGTGTCCCTGACAGTACGTGTCTGTACAGGATCCAGGAGCGACGATCCAAATCATGTAGACTACGTGCCATCCATTTTCGAGTATGACGATGCAAGCCGCGCACGTTCATACCGCAGGATCCAGAGGTAATTAATACTCATGCCTCTGAATTTTTCCTTTTTTTCTAGGAGTTGTTCATAGTGAACAGCCATTGTTTCACTTATTATACTGACTTTCAGCCACAGGCGCCACGTCGCTGTAGAGAAGAAGCGTGCGACGGCGAGGGAACACGAAAACAAAGCCCCTGAATACACTGCGAATGAAAATCTGCCATCCGCATCGGTTGTGTCGGAGGCTCATGACTGCGGTGCCTACAATGACTATTTTGACTATCAACTAAGCCCTACAACATCGAATAGCGGAACAGTGGATGCAGGTAAGCTTCTGGTGTCTTCTGTGGGAGTAAGCTAGTGCTATTTACAGCGTTACAGTGTTGAAGTTCAGGAAGAAAAAAAAAACCTATGTATTGTGGGGGATGCAGTACAGGCACATGGAGTATACTTTATTTCCATAGGAACACAGACCTCAGATTATCATGGCTTCTGCTCGAACTGTAATACACTTGCAAGTGAGTGTGAAAAACTAAAAGAAAGCCTTGAGGCGTCAAGAAAGCAGTGCCAGAAGCTATGGGGTCGTCTTGCTGCTCAACAGAATGTTGAGAAGATGAGTGAGAAGAAAGTGGCCTTTTACACGGGTATGGTGTACTTGCAGTTCCACATCACCTAGGTTTCACCATCACTTTGCTGTCTGTTACTACTTACAGGACTCACAAAGACAACATTTCTAGCGCTGCTGGCAGTTGTTGCAGCTGTTGTGCCATGGAAGCGTAAGAATCTGCCTTGTGAAAGCCAACTTCTGCTACTGTTGATGCGACTGAGACTTGGGCTACAAGTTACAGACCTAGCCTACAGGTTCAACATCTCCATTGGTACTGCAAGCCGCATCTTCAAACTGTGGCTGGGACCAGTGGCATCTGTGTGCCGCACGCTCATTGTGTTTCCCAAACCGGACGTTGCTAGAAGCTGGCTGACAGACAGGGAGAGTTCCCATTTCCCAAATTTGAAGGGAATAATTGACTGCAGTGAGGTACCCGTTTCCAGGTAGGGGGCTCTAGCTTACAGTTATGATGATAGTGCACCGTGCTGCAAAGGTACCAGGTGGTACCTGTGTAGTTGAGGCTGGTCACAATACACAACTGTTTGTTGTATGATTTTAGGCCTTACAACCTGTCGACGCAGCAACAAGTGTGGAGTAACTACAAACAAGACTCAACACTCAAGTTTTTGGTTTGTGTAAATCCACACGGGTGTATTACCTTCATCTCCAAAGCATTTGGTGGAAGGATATCTGATAAAGAAATCACAATAGAAAGTGGTAAGAACTCTAGCCTAGCAATAGCATAACACATGTAGGCCACATCAGGGCCTTAAACCAGATCTGATCTTTGCACAGGCTTTCTGGAATTGCTCCTGCCAGGGGACCAAATTTTGGCTGACAGGGGGTTCCTGTTGCACGAAGAATTCTTCCTTCGCAACGTGCAACTCATCACGCCTGCATTCACAAAAGGAAGGACGCAGCTTCTACCAAGTGAGGTGGAAAGCTCCAGAAGGATTTCGTCCTCACGCATCATTGTAGAAAGGGCCATCGGACATCTTAAGAAGTGGAAGGTGCTCTCAAACACTGTTCCATATACGATGGTGCAACACTTCGACGACATCCTTACCATAATCGCAGGACTGACGAACACTGCTCCTTCTCTTTTAAGTGAATGTGAGTAGTTGCAAGAAGAACTATGTCAAGCGACTGGATGATAAATTACAAAGAACGTATACCATTCAGACAATTTATTTGAAGAAAGCTTTTGTGTAGTAATGTATACTTTATCAGGTTACAAAAATGTCATTAGTCGTTATGTAGGATGAGCAGGAGAGGAGGAATACATTAGTTTGCAAAAGCTGGGGTTCACCAATATCAGTTAACATTTGGACTGGGATCAACGGTTCCTTAACCTGAATTTCACGCTTAACTCTGCTTCACTAAAGGGAGTTTCTGTCACTGAAACATTCATCACGTCACAAACGGAAGTATCGACTGCTGCACAATGGTTTGTTCAACTAAAATTTTCTGGATGTTTATAACCATTATAAGGTCCTTTAACGCAGAGAACACAATCTTGGAAGCACAATCTTCGTGAAGAACTCTTCTAGTTTTGGCTTTTTGTGCACCATGAACTCGTTGTCCTTTTCAATAGGCACTAGTAGTCCACCCTTATCAACATGAAGATAAAGATAGCACATGTCACATCCAGCAGTGTTCAGGTGTATTTGAGCCTGCACTTGATAGTAGTATTTGTGTGTATGTTTCATTTGCCCATGTGAGTCCAAGCAAAAGTGTGCAAGCTTTTGCCCTTCTTCTATCATGGAGGAAGGGTCGACAGACTTAAGTGAATATATGCATTTCACTTCAAGCACAGCAGGCGCATGGCAGTCACAATGCAGTAGTGCATCTGGGCTACAGCCAAGGTAGGGGTAGCTGGGAGGAACCATGAGTCCGCAATCCTCCATACGTGCATTTTGGTGGCTCAACGAAAATATTTCAAGGGCAGTTCGTTTGGCACTTTCTTCATTTTCAATGCCATACTGCACAGCGGCAGTGTTAATGAACGTAGGCCGGAAGATTTTGTTGATGAGGGAGGTGCACTTAGTCATTCTCGATGCGCACACCTCTTTAAATATGGAAGCTGTTATACGACCTTTCCTGTGCTCAAACCAGGCGCTGCTATTCCGCTGCTGTCGTGTTGCTGCCTCAATAGCTTGTGAATCTTCATTTGTGATTCGTAACATTGTTAGAGCAGAGGTACAATCTGAGGGAGGTCGAAACTTGCTTAGGGGCTGACTGAGAGTTATATTGTAATGGAAACATTGCTCAGGTGTTTGCACATGTTCAGGTAGATTATTGTGCGCTGGATTTACATCCACTGCTGTAAAAAATCGTGCAGTTGGTGCTACCTGCAATGATTAATTTACACAGGGCATGAGTTGCATGATGATATTAATATTATCTTGATGCGCTTACTCTTGTACACTGACCTTTCTCAGTGCTGCTATGAATGCGCTTGAATCTGGTTCAGGTGTCTGCTTAACCGGCTGGGGGAGCACAGACTGCTTGTGCCCATCACGTGTGTCCCGTGTGTAGTTCAGTTGGTTGGCAGCCTTGGGCTGTACCTGTTTGAAGTTGTACTTAAACATGTTTACTTCATTTATGTTCATTAAATGGTTTACCCTTTTCAGACGGGGTGCCAGCCACTGACACGGAATGTCCGTAGGCACTGGTGTCTCCACCTTCTCCTTATTCCACGCCTCAAGTACGAAACATACTGCGGCTGCATGACTGCAGCACTCTCCGAGCCTTTGGAAAAATTGTAATCGTCAAGCAAAATCGAGCTACCTGGTGTAGGCACTTCTTACCAGTTCCTGTGCAATGTACTTACTGTGTGGAATTGTGCGTGGCTGTGATACCATTATAAACTCAAAATATGAAAATATCACTAAAGTCACGTCTCAAACTAAAAGGGAATGACTACATCTAACAAAGCAAGTGTTGGGCTCGTTGGTGCATATTTAATTTAAAAATGATTAAATTATTCGTCCTCGTCCTACCCAGCACTGTTTTTTTTATGTTTTTTAAATTTAACGACTACATGTGTATGGTCCTCAGAGTGTGGAAGATTGTTGTGTAAAATAGTGCCTGTATGCACATGTGCATTCATGTGAGGATTGAATTATTGAGGTTTTCTTTACAAAGAATATGAATACACAAATGCAAAACTACATATATTGTATAACTACGTTTTCCTAATGGGAATAAATTTTTATCCATATTCTTTACTACAGAGAACAAACAAACAACATAATAAAGGATGACTGCAGGGGGTCTAATGCTTCCAGGCCACGTAGTCATTCTTTAGAGGCGTTTTGAGAGCTGGGTAACGCAGGCAGCAGTTGTAGCCCTCCAGTAACTGCACAATATACAAGATGTCCAGACTTATTTAATGTTGTGACAAGTTCACTTTGCTGTGACCACATAAGGGAAGTACCTACCCTGCCATGCATGTACAGGTGGCATCCCTTATTTTGCCACATGTTTCAATCACCACCCAGCACACATAGGGTGCTGATGACCTTTGGGACGGGCTTACAGTTCCTTTCAGTATGATGTACCCTGGCTCTGGCACAGACACCAGTATGCTGTGCACTTTCCCTGTTTGTAGAGTGAACACAAAGTATGAAACATTGAAAGCAATAAACTGACAAAGAAATACCAGAGTCGCTTACCCGACGTAACGTATAAAAATGCATTCAATGATTTATACGCCTTCACGGCTTCGCCGTCAAATCCGGGTCTCCCTACAAAATAATCGCATATGTTGTCGTATGTGACACTTGGCCACAGCTCTTGGCATTCCCAATAATTTCTTTTCTCGTAGTGGTAAGTTTCCAGAAGCTTTCCACTGAAACATCAAATTAACCGCGTTTTAATGTAGCGGAACATTTCGCACTTCGTGTTAGCAGAGATCGCAACTTCAAAGCGCGCGCCAAACGGAACCGAAACATGCACCAACTGTGACGAAATCTAAACTTTTCCGAAAGAAAAGTGTCGGCAAAGTATCTACGTAGGTAGCTTACCTGTTTGGGGGACAGGCGTTTCCAGGCGTACTCATTTTGATTATCGTTGAAGCCCTAGATTACAGACTTTTCCTTTGCTCCAATTCAGCAAAACAAAAATTTCGGACCGGAAGTTCGAACTCCCAGCATGCGTAGCGCCATCTCTCCACTTGAAAACCACCTATTGGGAGCGAGCCGGTCGTCACCCCCAAGCGGTCAGTAGGATCGCCGCGCGGGAACGATAATTACCACGAGGTAAAGTGAATGCGCATCTCTTGTGTCTCTCCCAGGCTTGTACACGTTACTGCAAAAAAGCATTGATTACCGATACCGTTACCCTGTACGAAACAGTAATTTTTACCGCTACAAATTACTCGCCGGAAAAAGTAATGGAGTAACGTCTAGAAAAGTAATGCCTTATTTTGCCAATTACTTTCGATATCTGAGAGAAAAAGTACAAACAGAAGTGTCTGAACGCCGTCGTGCTTAACTGTTAGCGTACTGCAAGCTGCAAGGCACCGAGAAATTGCGTGCGTTAAAGCTTTTTTTTTTGTCCGTGCGCCATAAAAACCGGAATCATCATCATCATCAAAGCTGACCGGGATTTGAACGTGATATCGTTTTGTCCTTTCTCTCCACCACTCTGAACATGCCATATATAGTGAGGCTACGGCGACAAGTCATTGCAAATCGTCGACATCTTTGTGACATCGACAGTATTCCGCACAAGACTGACACGAGCTCATGAATGCTCAAGTCAAGAGTCGGCAATAGGTTATCGAGGTCGTGATTTATGTGTTCTCTGTGGATCCCACATAGTGGAAAAAGACAAAAGAGTCCCAGCTGGGACTCCCACAAATGACTCCTCAGGTTCATAGTACAACCTACATTCCAGGGTACTGAGGGGGAGGAGGGGGAGTGTCGTTGGGAGGAACCCGAGAGGTCTGCCTGCCTGATTAGGCGGCATGTTTCTCGGGAAGGGAAAGGTGGTGGAGAGGAGGAGAGGAAAGGGTGAAGTGGAAGACCGAGCGGAATCCGCTCGGGGGGAGGATACGTCCATGGGCCGACTTCAGGGGAACTGTGCCGGCATACGCCTATTACACATCTGAGGGAAACCCAGGAAAAACCCCAAACGGCACAGCCGGCCCGCGGATTCGAACCGCGGACCTCCCAGTCTCCAAGCGCACGTGTTACCGCTGCGCCACCGGAGCTGGTCCAGCGTACTGTATCCAGGCCGGATTAGGGAAAGATAGTGGACATGAATAGGGAGAGGACAGTGGTCTCAACAATACAATACACGTGCGGAATACTGTGGCAATTGACGTCGGGTGAGAATTTGTGGCAGAAGACGACTGTCTTGGAATTTGCAGAGTACACTTGATTTGGTCTTGCCGAACGATGTGGATTCTTTATCCTTAAAGTAATCGATTACTTGGTAATTGATAACTGGAAATTGTAAGTGAATTACTCGACAATTACTTGGCCAGAAGAGTGATCAATTACGTTACAAATTATTCAAAAAGTAATTGATTACTAGTAACGCAGTTACCTGTTACGTACAAGTCCGGACTCTCTCCCAACAGATCATACCTGACGTGCTCGGCGGTTCCTGAAAACTGTCTATTGAGTCACACGAACCACAGTACAACGATTCTTTTTGTTGTTTCTTTTTTTGTTTTTTAGTTTGCAAATTTGCAAACGTGACGCGCTACAGAATGGCTGGTAGGTTTGCAACTGTCACTGCGGGGTGTGTGAGAGTGAAAATTCGAAACTTAAATTTGCTAATATTAAATCTTGCGCTCGCTTTCTTGTTGCTTCTTTTAACATTGGCCACCTGGCATCGCATACCGAACGTAAATGCATTTGAAATACAGGGCATTTAGAAAGAATGTCGAAGGAGTGTCCAAGTTTATCTGTTGTGTTCAAATTTTTGCAGACGAACCGGCCTCTGATGTGGTCAGCTTCAAGATTTACGACACCGATGAGACCTGCGTAAACGCACGCCTGCTGTTTGACAGTCTTGGCGATGATTACAGTGGCATGGTTGCAACCGCATGATGCTGCGGATTAACTATCTGAAAGCGTCAGATAGAAGTGAAGTGTCCGAAAGACAAACGTGCTTATTTTAGTAGTGTTTCTAAATACACATGCCACGCAGCGAAGCTTGCTGACTAATTAGTCGAATAACTATGCTTCCTTGATCATTTTGTGCCTACCACACAGAAGCTTTTTGTCGTCACAGGAATTATTCTAATACTTCATGTATTCTGCAACATTTCAAACGCTTTCAATAAAGTGTTGTGCTAATAACATCTGGGCTTTGTACTTTTCTGTCCTGTCTGCGTGTAACTCCAGTTTTATTTGAACAATACCTAACGGAAATTGCTGACGAAACAGAAGAAGGTCTGCAAATAACTGATCGGCTGTTGCAGTTTGCATACCTTAAATTTTACTGGGCTGCTGTTATAGCGCAGCAGTGTTACCATTCCCCTCTCTTCCGCCCTCCATTTTTTACATGTTGGTTCACGTTCTTTGTCTTTTCCAAATCGCATGTAAAGCGCACCAGCAACAATTTTCTACTTGTCCTGTCTACTTGTTTTTGGTGTTCCTCTTCCTGCCACCACCTCAAGCTCAAAGAAATGATATCATCAATGTTTAGCTCCACGAGCCACTTCTTACGGGGAAGAAGCAGAGAGGTAGATCAGGGTGGGTGGTAACGTAAATGGTAGAGGTGAAACAAACTACAATTAGGACAACACAACATTTCATTATTCTATCATCTCCATATTTTTCTACTTTAATCCTAATCTAATCTAATCATCCTTCTTCCTCCTCTTCTTCTCATATCTGGATGGATTCTGGAGCCATGTGGTTTCCGTGGTGGGCACCTGAAGCACCATTTCCTTTAAAGGAGCACAAACGACTCGAGAACAAAAATGTGTAGGGTGAACTAGAAATTAGGCTTACAAGCCCTAGGACACGCATTCGCACAAAAACAGTAGTGCGTAATCCTGGAGCGCAAGAGAGCTTTCAATCTCCCGGGTCAGAAAACTTGCTCCCTCGGCTGCCAGTCTGCAACGTCATATGCCTCGCCAGTACGCGAGACTCTTTTCGGCTGTAGTTCGAGCACGGAGTAGAAGGAAGGAGACTGAACTCGACGGGAAACATGGCCCCTAATTCGCCGCATAGTTTCCGACCACGCCGTGGCGCACGGGCGCCCTGGCAGGCTGGATTACGAAACCATTAGCCCCGGCAGTGCAACAGTGCAATATTAACAACCTCATAATGCTTTATTATTGCACACAAAAAATTCAAAGGGCAAGCTATACGGTACGTGAGCATATACAAGCAAGAATACACATGAGTTTCTTTACCGTCACTATTAACGCTTCTTAGCTTCGAGCTGTCGAATTTCTTTAAGGTTTCGCAGTATTGCGCAATGTTTCACGCTCTGAAAATGTGAAGTTCGCATGGCTTGGCTTTCCCGTTACATTACTGGAACCAAACGCTGCCCAGTTAATTTGATAGATAACTGAGTTTTTCAAGAATTACTCACGTAAAGCATTCTCAGGCGCTTGACACTTTCGAAGGTTGCTTACACACAGTTTTGACGTTTGGGCGTCGTGAAACCAGCGGGCTACTGCGTCACATATCTAATGCTGTCGCATCTAACTAGACCTAAGAGCGTACAAAAAAGCTTATGAAGGTCACTACTCCTTGGAATTGATAGCGGTAATTAATCCAGCAGACATACGTGCAACAACCGAAGCACGCGCAGTTCGAGAGCGATTTGGAACCCTCTTTTAGAAATCTTGCACACATAATCAATGTACACTCATACTTACGCATTACATAAATATCATTTTCGAATTTAGACATCACTGTAAGTCGAATTTCTTACAAGCACAAACCTTTCTCCTACTTCGGGTACAAACCGACATATTCATACAGCTTCTATTGCCAATCAACCACTCAATTGTTTCACAAACACAGTTTATTATCTCAACCCGTCATTTTACCCGCACCACGCTTTTACTTTTCTCTTCCATTTCTAAAGCATACAAGCATTTGGAAAGTCGAAGCTACTTCGGAGAAACTAGTGAGCTATTCTTGTGCCTACACGGACTTCGAATTTACAGCATGATTTGCAATGCACAATGCGTCATCTGTGGGGAAGTATTGTGAAACAGTGGAATGAATCCGGCAAGCCTCAATCAACACCTTGCGATGAAACTAAAGAAATTATTGTTAAGCAGTTACATAATCAGTTAAACATAATAAAATTTCGCCTTGTAGTAGAACATCTGGTTCGCCTCACCCACTCCTACACCTAGTGGGTTCCTTTGAGGTCGTGCTGGCACAGTCACGGGTTCCCCCGACATCAGTTGAAAACCACTAACGTATACCATTGAGATTTGATGTCCAAAAAGTTTAAATATTGTCACGTGGTCCGGGACTTTGGGCATGACGCTAGACAGTGGAAGACGTCTATCTGGAAATACACATGTCCGGGACCTATGTCTTCTTTTATCACGTACATCTGCCTTGGTCCTTACCACCTGACCTCATGTACAGCAATGGTTGTGCAGGCATTGCCGCGCTTCCACAACTTCCACGCACAGCTCGCGATGCGCTCACAAAAGTGTATATACAAAAGTGTAAGCTATACGCTTAGCGACGTACTACATTTTAGAGTTAAGTAAATACGTATCAGGGGAGGTTGAAAAAGCCGGCGCAAGTGGTACACAGCATTCAATTTCAATTTTCAATTTCAATTTATCTTCCTTGCGGTTGGGAGAGCAGCAAAAAGCCAATGAGGCTTGACATTCATGCGTAATAAGCGCGGGAGTCAATATGGCGGCTTTGCGGCATTCATTTCTACAAATGGTGACTCCACCCTGTACAGAGGAAGCTAGTATTCAGGCACCATAAGCAGGCCTAGGGTGCCTGCATACGCACTCTCCTCCTCCGTCGTCATTGACAAGATGGTGACTTCATAGTGACGTGTCCGCGCTGGCGTATTAGGACAGCCGCCATTTTAGGTCATATCTTTCAGTCTTTCTTTCGTTTGGCTCATCCGAATACAATACAGATGGCAAAAATACAAATGAAAACGGTGGTGTGAAAACGCACATACATGCCAGGAATTTATGCATGAAACACAAAACGGTGGTTTGCGTTGTACAGGTCCAACCAAACAAAATTATGTTACGAGCAGATCGCTTTCCACGCCGAGACTGGGAGGTGACAAGGGTTCGAATCCTGTCACCGGCTGTGCTGTCTGAGGTTTTCCCTGGGTTTTCCGAAGACTTTCCAGACGAATATCGGCACAGTTCCCCCTGACGTCGGCCCAGGACGCACACTAACCTCCCGTGTCCCACACTCCTTCCTGCTGTCCTCTCTCCATCTGTCCACGTCTGTACGCCGCTCATAGCCACAGTTGCTTCGCGGCGCAAACACGGAATTAAAAAAAAATGTTAGGAGCAACTTCTATTTAACACGGTAAAACAAGATGGTGATTGTGATGTATGGTGGTGATATAGGGTGGTGACGTTAAAACAAGACTTTCGTGCAGAGCCTACCCTTCATCAGGTTGATGAACCTGATGAAGTGCGGGATCCGCACGAAAGTCTTGTTTTAGCGTTTCAAATAAAAGTTGCTCCCCGTCTTTTCGTTATTGTTGTACTATAGAAACGCGGATTGTTGACGTGAACTTGTTATCTGTTCTGTTGTGACTCCGGGACCTCAAGGTTTTTCTGCGGAACGGTATTTTGTGATAGACCCGGCATACATCCTGAAAAATATCCGTGGGCATCTCGTCTGTTCAGATGTGTTATTCCTAGACGAGGATACAGATCGTGAGCTTGACCTTCCGTTCAACGAGGTGTCCGTAAAATATGTTATGGCAGTGATTATGGAGTGAGGAAGAGAATGAAAATGGACCAAGAGCGGCCCATCGCATTTCAAAGCACCATGTCAGCAATGAACTTTTTTCCTTTTAAATTCAAATTAAGGTCTCAATTGCACTGCAACTGTTTCGAGAGGCACCATCGGAAATTCGCTATTATGTCAAGCAAGGAGTTTGAGAAGGTGCTGCAACAACAACAGCATGTTTTTTTAGTTTGTATTCGCTTGGTACACTATTATGTCATCACGTTCTGCCTGTACCGCACAATGCCTTCACAAGCCTGAGAAGCACGCCGAAGCTATTAGGAAGCTGCACGAAGTAATCGCAGTTATAATAAAGCTCAAAGTGAAACCTCTTTGGATTATGAAAGCCATTCCAAGCAGGCATACTTATCTCAACTAATGCGATATTGAAACTGCAGTATTACCTCTTGAACACACTGGAGTATAAATTTGTACTTCCATGACGATTCCGGCAGGATTGTCTGGAAAATTTATTTTCTGTTATTCGACTAAAAAAGTCAGTGCCGAACGCTTCGTACTTGAAGCACGCGTTGAATGTCATAAGTGCCAGCCGATTTGTGAAGACACCGAAGAACACCAACTACGACCTTGACGACAGCGTCTACATAATTGACCTTCTTCAGGACAACATTAAAGGAGCAATGAGGTGACCCCCAAAAAATATTTTTTTAGCTTTTCGGTGCAGAGTGTTCTCCAACAAATAAAATGTGCTCCTGCTAAAGAACGATAAGCGAAGATGACCTACAGAGCGAGCGCGAGTGCTCTGTTCCGCACACCTTTGAAACACCCTTCTCCTCGTGAAAAGAGCGCATCGGAGAACAAGAGGACGTCGTCAGGGAAAGGTAACGGAATCTTTTTCGTTTCCGTTACCACCTCCGTTACTGGCCCTTATTTCTGTTTCAGTTTCGGTTACCACCATTGTTGCTTTTGTTTCCGTTACGTGTCTGTTTCAGTTTTCGGTACCGCCCCACGCCCCACCTCCAGCTTTTATTTTCTTCTTTCTTTTTTTTTAAGACCATTGAGACCGTGTCAAAACTTCTCTCTCTACGTTCTGAAGTCTATTTTGAGGACTCCAGGGACACATGCATACATGAGACAACGTTCATTCAAAATACACATATAGGTCCGTAATTTCTGTGAACAGCTAATATGAACATGGCTTCCAGGAATGTTACTCACGCCTCCACCTTCCAGATCACCATAAGCGTATAAGAGCTCTGCTTCTTTTATTTACTGTATACTACTTACTTATATGGTCCAGTTTGATAGTTCATTTTAGTTTTAGTTCTTCAGTTAATTTTAGTTTGCTTCATTGAGGTTTATTTCATAAATTTATCTACATCATATGGTGAAAAATTGCAATAATTCGATTCCTGCGGTACCCGAATTATTACCGTAAATTATTGTTGTTTCCGTTTTTGTTCCAGGTATTCTAACAGTGCGATATCCGTTTCCGTTTCTGTTACCGTTACCTGCTATATTTCCGGCATAATACTGTTTCCGTTTCTGTTACCTTTCCCTGGACGTCCTCACGTACTTCCCTCACGTGACCAGTGCAGAGCTCGGCAGAATAACTCATTATCGCGATAACTCAGAATACGCACATTCACGATCGCCGTGAGTCCCGCGTGTTTTCACACCGCGTGGCAGCACCTCTGCGACAAATCTGCCGTCACGTTGGGATGGCAATGCGAAGGACCGCGATTATTGTGATCGCACTCACGCTGCGCTCAAATATCGTGAGCTCGCTTAGTGCACTTGTGCTAACGCGTCTCTCAGCAGTACAGCTGGGGACAAAAGTTTACGGAACACGGCGCTGGCGTATTTCTTCATCAGAACGCTAGATATCTGGAAGTGATCGAATAAGAAACGGATGACCGGCCATTCTGTCCATCTGTCAATGTGTGTGCGCTCCTGTTTGCTGCTAGTGTGTCACTCCAATGGAGAAATTCGGCCCCTCGATGTTCCGTAAACATTTGTCCAAAGCCGTACTAACGGGAACCACTGTGTACGGTTTCGAACAAAATCGTTCCCTTCAACGCCAGTGTCGCGTCAATCCGCGATCATTGTCCTTGCGTCTCTGTCTGTCGCTGCGGCAGTCTGACGTTGACGTTCAAATTGCTGCTGCACATTCGCACTTGCTTTCTTGAACGTTTTGCATTAGTCCATCTTTATTTCCATTTCTCCCTGCCAGAGGCAAGAGACCATGCTGTAGAATTAACTAATAGGGTACCTGTGTTTCTGTATTGCAATCGCGCATGCCGCTTACTCGCACATTTTCTCGCAACTTTTATTTCAGCTTTGAAGCAGGCGATTTTGGACAGGCACGCGTGCGTATGCATAATGATTCTGCCAAACGGTTCATGCTGCCCGTGTATTTGAATTTGATTTGATTTGAATTTGATTGATACTCGCTGCAGTAATTCAACTCAGCAACAATATACACGACGATGATATATAAGGAAATTCGTTAGGTGATTTGTGGTCCATCACACTCCCTGTGGAGTGAGCCTCAAATGACATGCATGTGCACTGATTCTTAGGTTATTGGGATGATTTCTGTTTTTTGATGTGTAGGTTTTCACACGTTCGGCGTGCAAAATCGTATCTGATCCGTGATTATTCCGCCAGGCCAGCACCTGCCGCTGGCTCCTGATGGTCGTATTTTAAAATGGAAGACAGCTGGTGGAAACTGAATCAGAACTGTACCATGCACACAGTGAACGCTCTGCTCCAGGCTCTAGCTAGGCCGGTTTTTGATGAAGCAGTACTGATTTTAAACTGGACAGGTCCTAAGCATAGCCCTAGTAGTTTGACCCCAGGTGGGAGAGTAGTTGATTACAATTTTCCTGGAAATTATTTGATTTCTTCCGTCCATTGTACAACAACAACAGCTTTATTGCGAGATGATGAATGGGGAGTTTCATCGCCAGGGGCTATACTCTACCAGATTGCTGGTGGTGATGCGGCGATTGAAATAATGAGCCCATTTACAATAAGGATAGAAGTCCTATGGTATCCAGAAAGGTGAGGAGAGCTAGGGCATAGCGTTGGCGGGCTGGGTGTGGCCATGAAGCCAAAGGAAATAATGCTGAGCGGGTTGAAGCGCTCATTCCAGAGATGAACGGTCTACAAATCATTTGCATCCACCACGTGAAGACTGCAGCGTTCAACGTTTATCGATGCCGCTTTTCGCTAAATACCGAAAGCCGGGAACCCTATACCTACTGACCTAACCTGCATGCAAGGAGATTTCAAATCGTTCAACACTTCTCTCCTCCCCTTTTCTAGTACACACTACTGAGTATTGTATTGTGCACAAAATTTTCTTTTCCCTTTTCTTTTTTTTCCTTTTTTCTATGTAATCAAAATTTCTTTTTTCCTTTCTCTTTATCCGTTTTTTTTCTACGTAATCAAACTTTCTTTTTCTTGTCGTTTTCACACGGCATAATTGGCAATACGGCTTCACGAAATAAAGCAAAACAGAAGAATTATTCAGTTACCAATCTGTTTATGAAGGTTCTAACCACATGCGGTCCAATCCCAAGCAGCACAATGTACTGAAAGTCGACTGCAATGGGGGTAGACGGTATATGTCTTATCAATGTTCTCTACCCGAGCAGCACAATGTACTGAAAGTCGAGTGCAACAGGGGTGGACGGGTAGGTGGAGGGCCTTGAACAGACTCATGAAGCTAAAGAACATTGATAAGACACATACCGTCCACCCCTATTGCACTCGACTTTCAGTACATTGTGCTGCTTGGGTAGTTTCACAGGTCTGTTCGAAGCCTCCCACCTACCTGTCCACCCCAATGGCACTAGATTTTCGGTACATTGTGCTGCTTAGGTTGTTCATGGAACATATGCATAAAAGAGAGATACGTTTTTTTCGAAACCCCCCCGCATGGCAAGGTCAAGGTCGCGCCAGAAATAAGTTTTGATATCAAGTAACTTAGTTGTACATTTACGGGTGTGATTCTTTACATTCCCTCGTGAGTGCCGTAATATGCCATAACCGATACCGCGTGTATCTTGACACCTGATATCGCAATTGCGAGAGTGCGATACGTCATAATCATTCGTATGGAGTACGCCTGGCGACGTAATCGTCTGCGAACGGCAACTTGTATCGCCTCGATCCGTTTGATTATTTCAACCTGCTGGAAATATTGTGATCACAATATTGCGATACTGGCATAGGTCGGCGCAATCATGATCGCAATGCCTTATCAAAGCCTGATGATCGCGATCATAAGTGCGATCACGAAGCACTGGCAAGGCTGCCGCGATCATGATCGCGCCGACCTATGGATACAGGGCGCGATATCGATGTTCGCGTGAGTTCATAATGAGTGTGAGGTCGATACGCTCTTATCAGATGATTGTGAGCGTGATTGTTCAGGCCAATATGCCGACCTCTGGACCAGTGACGTACAGCGGCACAGCTCAAGCATGTATAAGCGGCGCGTGAGCTGCGAAGAAAATACGAAGACACAAGGCACGTATCCTTCACTACGTCATAAGAGCATCGTGTCGCCCATCCGCGGCAGCTTTCTCAGACTGTTTTTTTTTTTGTAAATTCGATATCACAGCTATACGCAGCGCAGAGCGTAAAATATTTTGCATGGTGACTCGTGGTGGATAGCTGGACAGACGAGGCAGGTATCCGAGCGATGATAAATGTCACCTCATTTAGAGAGGTGCTTGACAACAACGAGGAATTACTCGATCAAAATGATGAGCTACCTGAGCTCACAAGTGCAGAGTCTGGCATTGTCAATCATCTGACCGGTTTCCTTATGAACAGCGTACTCTCCCAAACAAATGGCTGTCAGACGTGCCATGGAACCCTTCTAGCGTCTGCTTCCACTGACGAACATACTTTAACGATTAAGAGCTAGCTCCAGGCAGTATGACCTACCTAAGTACGGCGGCGTTAGCTACGACACAAGAATGCGAGCAGATTTTCAAGGCAGCATCTAACTCGTGCGATATTACCAAACTTCGACAGCCACTTCAGTGCCGTACCAGAGCCGTAGCGACGGGGGTGCGAGAGGGGCAGCCGCCCCGGGCGCCCTCGCCAGAGAGGGCGCCGAGCGGCAGGCCCTGGCAGGTTGGTTGGACAGTATCAAGCGGGGATGAAGAGAATTTCAATTCACGATCCCGGCAGTGCAAATAAGCGTTTTCTTTCCTTTGTTTACCTGGGCGTTAACTCGCCTCGCTACGGCTGGCACCAATATCCAAAGCAAGCTCACATAGGCACTACCGTTTTGTGATTCCCACAAGGGTTGTTGTAATACATTTCTGAAGACGTTTGCTCGCGTTCGTCTTCGAATGTACCTGAGGAACGGGAACCAAAACAGTGCACAAAGTTCGTACAGCAGGAAAACCTGTGCGGCTGTCAACCTACCGTGAACCACTCTACATATACATTGTCCCCTTGCTGGTGTCTAGTAAAGCCGATATAATGTTGAACAGGAATTAAAATATGCACTTCTGTGAGCTGCCCTATTGTCTATTTGTTGCCCATAAGTTGTCAATTTCTTGTTGTCCAGAAGCTGTACATTTGTCCTCGCGTGAAGCCGAATTGGGCTTCGCGGAACGCCCATCTTCCCGTAATGTGAAACTGCATCAGAAACGGCGTATGCTTCTTGGTTACGTCGGTCAAGTTGAATGCGTAGTCCCAGAAACATCTCATTCACAAGATGAATAAGAGCGAGGCCATGGCGGTGCCTTTTCATGCAGATACCACTCACAGAAAAAAATTTAAATGAAAAGAAACTAGGGGAAGGCTGACAGAGACATAGATGGACTATCGCAACACACTGCTACCAGCGCAGTTTATGACCGGAAATGACGGTGCGCTTGGCGCTGTCCCCATCTTGTCAGCGGCGACGAAGGAGGAAGGAAGGAGGAAAGCGCGCATGCAGACACGCTGTATTCATTCGAGCGTGTTTTCTGACGGCGCAGCGCCTGAAGGAGCGAGAGGGGTAAATGATAAGGCGCTGAGGCTACGCCCTTTTGGAATGCCTACACAGATAGTGTTCCAATGTGCTGTCAGCGCAGATGTTGGGGAAGCCGGGGATAACGTTCGCGCTGCGGCTGAACGTTGCAGCATTAATTTTATGTGCACGGCGCTTGGTACAGAATGGACGAAAGAAAGCGAAAATTGGTGGCTCTTGCTTTTCTCATTGACGATAGTGAATGCTGCCACGAAAAGAAGCGGTTAAAGAAGCTATGGACGAATGAATGGGTGCTTAGGAAAGAGTACGGTCTGGAAAATAGCCTTCTACGGGAGCTACGACACGAGGACCCATTTGTCTACCGCATAGCAAAGCACAGGAGGAGAGTATAGAGGCCAATATGCGGGACAGTATACTAGCCAGTCTTTCCGTAACCCGTCTGCAACAGGTTCGTTCGAATTATGTACGCTTAAACATGCCTCTAAATGCATAAAACCTTCGTAAATAAGAGTGAGCGGGAAAGAGTGTAGGAGAGAGTACTGCGAAAGCTGTGCGTCGTCGTTTTTTACCGTGACTCCGCAGCAGTCTGACGGTGTTGAGTGTGGTGTAAAGCAGAGACGGCTGTGGCGTAAAGGTCGCACCTTTCGAACACAGTAGAAACAGCTTCACCGCATAGCAGGTTCTGCGCCAATCATTGCCGTGAATGATAGAGCTCTCACTTCTGATTGGAGGACAGAGTGGGGCGTACACCTTTTTGTGTCAGTTGTGTTTGGTGGTTCTTCTGCCGCACGTTCCGCCAAAGCAAGAAACCTTGTCCTCTTTCTGCAGAAGGGAGGTCTTGCTCAACGGCCCATCTAATACTTTGCTCTCCCCGACGAACTCATGCACCCTCAACGCATCTCCACCCTTCATCCTCTATCCTCCATCCGTCTTGCTTTTTTTTTCGGCTAGCTTTGGTAGCTTCCAATTCCTGCGTTTCATTGGCCCCATTGTCTTAGGCGTTGGACAGGCCATGTTTTTGTGTCTACTACTCATTCCCAGCAAAACGTTCATCGCGTATACTGGTGGCATAGCGAGGCAGAGTTAACACCCACTCAAACAACCCTTATGATCTTTCCTGTTTCTTTTTTTTTTTTTTTTGTTGTTGTTGTTGTTGGTGGTGGGGTACGTTACCGTCCCATACATACATATAAAATTATGGAACAAAACGAAATTCACGAATTGGCACTTTTTGCATATCGCGTTATATAGGAAGCTCCCCTAGTGAATAATTATGAAATATGTCATGACAAAGCGAGACGCTATCACGTAAGTGTTCCATTTTTAGCACTATAGCTTTATCCAGGGGCAAAGCACGTTACTCTAAAGCGCTGTGGCAGTTCCCAAACTGTGTGGCCGCGATGAATGGGAAACGCGTAAGAATAGTGAAACCGCGGAAAACTGGCTCCCTTTATTACAACTGATCGTTCTCGTTGATGCTTGTCAGAACACAATGTATGCACACAGTGGCCCCCGCGAATGCGCTGCATGACGTGATGATGACCCCGGGGGGCTACCATGTAGGCTTGTGTAATGACAGCCCTAAAATATTATACCATTACACGGTTAATTTATGATGACAGACAACTATGAATATGCGTGACCCCAGAGTGGCCGGCTTGGGGAATAAATTTTGCCCCCCTTTGTCTTACCCGGCGTGCGGCATACTGCTGACACATTTCTCGTTTTTAAACGAAACTGCTAGTGTCCTGATCGGATACCTTTTGGTTTGGAACGCGAATCCTGCCAACTCGTTATTATTAATTAACAGCAACTGATACAACGACTGCGCCGTGAATATGCGGACCCAAGAAGTGTTTTGATGTACACATCTACCGTTCCTTCGACATCCGGGTGTCTCTTTTCCATTTCAAGAGCGATCTTTTCCCACATGGCATGTTTCCTCGGTACATTTCGGTTTTGCTCATCGGCAAGCTTCCACAAGATCGGGTGTTGCTCTACCTGGTGTATTAGATCAAAAATAATAGAGCTTGTAACATTGGCAACAGAGGGTGGCTTTTCTTTTTCGCTCCGTCTTCCTTCTGCGCGTCAGTCGTCAGATTGTGCCGTGCGAACAAACTATCCGTGTGGTTCTTTCTGACGGACGGAGCTGCTGAGCGCAGTCATGTTGCACAAGGCTCTTTGATATCTCGCCAAAAATACAATAAAAACGTGCGCGCTTCATAGATTCTGCTGCGCGATAAGCTCCGCACGCGACCGAATGGTTGGATGATTGCGTGAGTATGTTGATACCTCCTTCTCCTCCTTGAGTCGCTGCGCAGTCAGAAAAGGCGCTCGTGTGAATACACGGTTAGCAGGCCACGCGCTCCCGCGCTACGGTTAAGGGTGGCGACGCCTGTAAGAAGTTGTTTACAATGAGGACGGTTAGGTTTCGCTGTTGGTGACACTACGGCTGCATCATGTCAATCTAAAAATCCACTGTACACTTTGGCCCACTGCCTGCCAAGCGCGTACGGAACGCTAGCATTGCAGCTTGCGAAGGACAGTACCTCCGCTGTGACCGCGCATGGTTTGGATGACTTGTGAGCAGACTTGTACGTATCTTGAGTACGTACTCAAAATACAGTATTTTAAATACTTTTTCCGGTATTTTGGTACTCTACTCAATACTTTTTCGCGGCAAGTATTTTTAATGTATTTAAAATACTTTTTTCGGTATTTGCTACTCAGTACTCAAAATACTTTCCTTCCTCGTCAAGCCATATCCAGCACGCTTCCCGCCGTGCCGAGATTTTCAGCTCACTGGAATTTAACCCCCTTTTTCTTCGTTTTCTTTTTTGCGGGAATTCGCGAATCTGTCATTTATCCTCTTGTACAATAGGCTGGTCCCAAGCCTGGCCTTGCTTCTCAATAGCCAGCTTCGTCAGAAAATTTATTTCCTTGGTCATCAAAGCAATAAACACGTGCCAGAGGTTGAAAGACCCGAACCGACATACAGGAGGGATTACGAAGTTTTGGGTCAGAACATATCAACAAAGTTTACTTGGGTTCACCAAAGTTCACCAAACATTACTTGACACCAAGATGTTGCAAATGAAAGATATGCATGGCTGATGAAGTTTATTCCTTTCATTTGTAAGGCCACGTTCAGAATACGCGTTTCATTCACTGCTAATACGAAAGTACTTTAAATAGTATCTTAAATACTTCTTAGAGTATTTAGTAGTCTACCTAAATTACTTTCAGTTTTGAGTATTTTGTACTCTATTTTAAATACTTTTACCGTAGAGTATTTAGCATCTTATTTTAAATACTTTTGCGCAGTATTTTGTATAAGTCTGCTTGTGAGCGGCGCGACCACAAGCCTACACGTAGTTGCCATGGGCCTCGCGCAGAAACACGGGTGTCGTCTGCAAACGCCTTCATTTCACCTTGTCGGAAGTCAAATGCATGTAACAGGCAGATGTACGAAATCAGCTGTATTCAGTGACGTAGCGTGGGGGGAGGGAAGGGGGATGGTCGCCCGGGCGCAAGGTTTTTTGGGGCGCCAATTATCGCCAGAGAGAAAAAGTTCCAAATAGAAACAGTGAAACTGCTTATCACTTGAAAAAATTTAACATTTCTGAACATTTCTTTAACTTGTTTTGACGTTTGGGCGCTCTTGGAACGATTTTCTGGGCGCCTCAAAGACAGGGACGATTGAAGTGAGGTTCGAAATACCACGCTGGAGTAAAATTGCTTCGGCAGTAGACTGTGTGCGTTGCGACAGCAGAGCATATTCTCAAAGTGAAGCAACCGAAGCGCAAAGTCCATGAAGCTCTTTGTACTGGATGGGGGGATTCCGCTTATGCATTTCTGTTATATTTCATTTTATTTCATTTTATTTAACCTTAAAGGCCCTGGTGCAGGGCATTCCATAAGGTATATCTAAGGTATATGTAAGGCATATGTCTTGTTTGGGGGCGCGATACTCGTTTCGCCCCGGGCGCTGGGAACTCACGCTACGCCACTGGTTGTATTGCATCATTCTTGTCACCTTTTCTACACACGTGGCTATATATTTACTAATCTCAACATTAGGCTTCTGCAACTCATAAGACTTTTCAGGCAATGGTAGCCAGATCACCATGGGACTCGCTAAGACTCTGGAAGAGCTGGAGAGCATTCACACAACTGAAGTCTGTGTCATAGATCTTGAAACTTGTAGCTCTTGGTGCATCTGCGTGAGAGAGTGTAGCAAATTGAAGTATTTGTGTACATGATGGCACATTATGACGCCAGGGTGACACACTGAAAGCGAAATTTACGACGAAAAAAACAGCAAAACTGTCACCTACGTTGCTTGAAGAAGTAAGCCTTGCCGTTGTATCGAAGAAGGGAAAGCTTGACTGCTTTTCCTGAAACAATAGCAATAGACACGCACACGTTAAAGCAAGGTGTGCCTGTTTTCTAAAAAGTACGCGGTTTTGTCTCTCCAGATCCTGACTTGTGCTTACCTTTTCCTGTGATAGAGGCGCTGTCCGTGTTGCGGTTATATTTAGCTATGAATGTTGTGCTGCAAGAATACAACACCATTGTAAAGCTAGTTTCATCTAACAGCTTCATAACGTACACTCTAAGGAAGAAGGGTGTGGAGAGGTGGTAACTTCTATAGTTACCACCTTGGTCAACATGGAGTCTGATAAAGGGTGTAAAAGGGAGGTAAAAGCAATTATCAAATATCCAAATTGCTACAAAAAAGGCGTACGCCCCCTGGCTCACCCAATGAGAAGCTGTAACCCCACCATTCATACGTAGCAGGTAGAACTTTGCAACCTTTTAGGCACAACATATGCGACAGCTATTACCTCCTAAAAGGTGTAACTGCTCCACCCTTTTTTCTAGCTGCTGCTGTATAAGGAACACACAGTGTAACAAACGAAAACCAGAATGTGCAGCACAGTAGATTACCCCCGTGCATACTCTCGTAGCCTTGTGATTTTATTTATTTATTTTATTTATGACAATACCTCACGTGCCCTCGGGGGGCGTTGTGTGAGGGGGAGGCTACATCAACAAGTATATGATACAGAACAGAAGCAATTGAACACTTTGCAAAAAAAAAAAAACCTCATGTGAAAATGTTATGAAAACATATGCGATGATAGGGAACCGCTGGGACGCTGCATGTAGGGACGAATATTGAAGCTGTCGAGACGACACAGATTCGAAGGTATACAGGGTAGAAATTCAGAAATGTTTCATGTTCGTCTCATTCAACGTCTGAATGTCAGCTCGGAGCCACGCTTGTGATGGTGATTCCGTGTCATCGAACAGGAGGGTTACTGTGAACGAGCAGTTTATAAGCGAAAGTCATCATTTTTACAATACCTTATACAGGATGTTTCACAAAAATCCCCCGGCTGAATAATTCGAAAACGGCGCCACCTATCGGAAAACGTTTTTTGGTTAGCATCTTTGATGTGCCGACCACAAACTGACCGCTAACTTACTCATTTGCATTAAATAAACATCCTGACTTTTTTGTTCTACTTCGCCGTGCCTTGGTACACTCTTAAAAAAAAGGGTGTACTATAAAGACTTTTTTTGCCACATATATAACACCCTTTTGGAGAGTATAATTACGCTCAAAAGGGTGTCTCCTCACTCCCTCAAGGGAGTAGCATAACACTTTTCTCCCTACTGGAGAGTAATATTACTCCCCGGCAGGGAGAAGGTGTTATGCTCCTCCCTTGAGGGAGTGAGGAGACACCCTTTTGAGCGTAATTGTACTCTCCAAAAGGATGTTATACAGGGTGTTCAAAATTAAGTTTTCACTAGCACTTTATAAATAGGCGAACAAATGAAGACTGGTGCTACTTTTTCTGCTCCTTGAGTAAGAAACAGGTGCTACATAATTAGCAGCACCTGTTTCTTACACAAGTAGCGTAAAGTTATCATCCGGTTTCCTGTCATCGCTGTGTTTGCGTAGCGCTCGTGAAAGCTTAATTTTGAACACCCTGTATATGTGGCAAGGAAAGGAGTTAAAGTACACCGTTTTTTTTTAAGAGTGTACCTGTGCCGTAGCAATGGTCACTCTGAGACACTGACAAACCAGTAAGAAAACAGCTTCGACTTTTAGAGATTTTTTCGAGTAATTAACTGGTTTCGGTTTACAGATCTCTTGCGCAGAGCAGTGCAGGAATGCGCTCTTTCCCTAAACTATCCTGCGCTGAACTTCGTCTTCATAGATTCCAACTCGTCAGAAAAAAAAAAAAAGAAAAAAAAAACTCACTACACAGACAGCCAACTCTATCGCTATCATAGCAGTCGTACGAGAGGGCCCGCACCGTCTGAGTCCGTCACGGGCTGCAGAAAGAGAAACGCGAATGGCGAATGACAGATTCCAGGAATATATCGCATTCAATAAGGTGTTATAAGAAAATATCATATTAAAATGAATTAAAAACCGCAGTGCAGCAGGTGATGGCGAAAACAAGGCACTGTGATTTTTAATTGATTTTAATATGACATACCAACCCACCCGTGTTTTAACTTTACTTCAGAAAATGTATTTTGTAATTTAGATAGCCTAATAAAAAGTACACATCTGAGAAGCAGACAGTTCGTGGACGCGTGTCCTGAACAACTAAAACGACTGTACGAAGAAATAATGCTACACCTTGTTGATTTTCACATTTCTGAATTGGTTCATACAGGATTCGGGCGTGGACTTCAGGGGGAGGGGGTACGGCCTGGTAGCCCTCAATTACCGTCGACACATAGAGCTTCAATTGGCCTTAGGTAGTGTATATATAGCATGTTGTCCAAGGTAGATGCTTTTTTTTTATGTTCATTCGCATGAAGCATGAAGCATACGATTTATTAGGTATCCCTTATAACGTTCATCTTGACTGTCAGCAGTATTGACTTCTCGGAGGGGGCTCAGCCATTGGAAAGTTCAGGGGGGGGGGGGCTGTGGCCTCAAGCTCCCACACGGTCGGTACCTATAGTTACAGGTTTGGTTATCTTTTGTGGAAGTGATTTTCCAACAGTTCGAAACCTTATTGACTTAAGCTAGCATTTCGTGCCTCGATTATAAACCCTGCTGTGTCAATCAGACACTCACAGAGAGGCGGACGCAGCCATCAGTTATTTGACTGAAGCGCTAAGCACGGAATGCACTTTTATGCCGATTGAGATCAACTGCGCCGGCATCGGGCCTGCGAGAAAGAGAATATTCGCGCCATAACTGGCCGACGCAGAAAGCGGGACGCGTCTCGAAGATTCCAGTATATCGCGTTGCGTAAGGGTGTAATGAGAAAACGTCATTTGCTATTAAGATAGCCTAATAAAAAAATGTATATTTGACAAGCGGACACTTAGCAGACTATTGCAGTGTTCAATTCTTAACGATAGCTGTTTGTCATTTACAGTTTTGCCTAGTTTTTCTTTTTTTTTTTTCAGCTCAAGAGCCTTGATACTAACCAAAAACCATAGCAACGCATTCCTGCTACTCCGCCTTAGTACGAGACGGCGAAACCACAGAATTAGCGGAACTACAGAACTCGATATGAAAGCAATTTAGCTCGCATAACAACAGCGCCATTTGCAACATGCATGAACCTGGAAATGGACCTGCAATGGACCAACCTTGTGGGAGGTACAAAGGACCAAAACCGGTCCGGAGTGGGACCGACCAGCTCGCGCAGTTCGTGCGGTGTCCCCACTGGTCCCCACTTGTGTTGTCCCCCCAACATCGGCAAGCCAGTTTTTCGTCACCACCACCACCACCACAACCGATCCATCTAGTGAAGACGGAGATAACCCTTTCCGGCGCCCCAAGGTCATACACATGCGCATAGGCCTTTGTCAAAGAGGTCCATTCGAAACGAGCCGACCGCTAATGGATGCACGCAACATGTGAGAAGAAATTTAAGCTGTACTACAACATTTAAGACAGCTGAGAGAACCGCGGCTAGCTGGTGGAGATCTATAGCATCTTCGTGTTCCCTCAAGCTGGGGGTTTACTATGTTATGTACTGTAACAATTGCGCATTTCCCTATAAGATGGTCCTGTTTAGTGCGATGTTGTAACACATGGACGCAATCATTTTATTGTCACTTCACTCAATATCCACTGCCTATTCACTGCCATCACTCTCTATTGACTGCACAACACTGCAGCAACCCGCGACTAGAAAGCCGCTGAGTGTATCTATAACCCCCAGGAGTAGCCTAATTCCCTTATTTAATCGTCGTACGCGATACATTGAGCTATGTTTCATCACGTTGTGAACATCTTTTAAAAGGCGGAGAGGTCTAATTTGTTGATACTTGTCGGTAAACAGCGTTCATTTTCATTTTTTTTTTTTTTCCAAAGCAAACACTTGATGACTTTCGACATTTTTATACGAGGGGTGTTCAAGTCAAACCGCGACTTTCTGTCTCCTGAGTGTACAAATGGCTCGCGCTAATTCTTTTTCGTCATTTTCACACGCGACAGGCCTCCGCGTTCACCACGTGGTGGTCCAAAGTTTGTGCAAAACAGAAGACACGTGCTGGACAAGATGGCCGACAACGAGGTGAGCGCGCACATCGAACAGCGAATTGTCATTAAGTTTCTCGTGAATGAAGGCGTAAAGTCATCTGAAATTCACAGAAAACTTCAGGCTCAGTATCGCCACGATACACTTAGCCGCAGCAAAGCGTTTGAGTGGTGCAAACGGTTCGGAGACCGTACATCAGTGCTGGGCGATCCCAGCCGGGGCGGCTCAGAGCCCAGTGTCAGAGTTCCTGAGAACATCCAACTTGTGGAGCGCCTGATCCTCAAGGACCGACGGATTACATGTCTGGATATCAATAGTGCATATAGTGCGATCAATAGTGCATATTACTGCCAGGTTCTCGGAGATGTGCATAAGGCGCTGAAGCAAAAGCCGCCGGGCCTCGTCACCAAAGGAGTCCTCCTCCTACAGGACAATGGACACCCGCGTGCCGCGCATCTCACGACACGCACCTTACAGGAACTCGGGTGGGAGTTGGGTGGGAGGAACGCAGCGCGGCGTTCCAATACCTCGCGCCAGCGAAGCCGCCTGACTAGGCAGCTGAGTAGACCCCTTTGCTTGTCACTATTGGAACAGGCTTGCCTAGCCGAGGCGCCTGTGGCGCCATCTCGTTGCTCATTCAACAAATGCGTACGGCGCAAGCGCAGCAGGTACTAGCGTTTCCCGCTGTCAGCCATCCCGGCTGTCAGATGGTCAGGCGTATAACTAGACTGCATCGATGCGCACTAGGCTGTAGCCGACTGAATAGCGGACTTGGCGATATTCGGAACGAGACTTAACATGGCGGCACTTCCGGTTAGACCGCTAGTCAGTCGACTAACCGGGGCATTGGAAGTGCCGCCATGTTAAGACTCGTTCCAAATCTCGCCAAATCCGCCATTCAGTCGGCTACCGCCTTGTGCGCATCGATGCAGTCTAGTTATACGCCTGACCATCTGACAGCCGGGATGGAGACGCGCGTTGACGGCACCAGCGTGCCCGCTGTTTCTGCTGGCTTTAAATGTAAAGTTGCACATAGTTGTGTCACGGTCCTTCAATACTCTTTCTGGTCAGGAAACTCCGCTCGAATACAATAGACTAGGTCACTTAGAGACAATTGCTCCCGCTTGGGGGGATCGCGTCGTTCAGGGGGAGACACCCTCGGTGGAGCAGACGACGTTTCCGCAGCACTGCGTGTTTTCAGGAAATATTTGATGAGCTACTTTTTAAAGTTCATTTCGTGTTCATAGCAGAAATAATTAATTCTCGAAACGATTCATGATTTGAGCCAGCACATTTCAGTTCAGTGAATGTAAATTTAGAGACTTCCTGCGTATATTGCAGCTTTCGTTGTTGTCTTTCTTTGACACGGAAAATTTTACTTTTGCTCTCACTCGGGGCTCTCAATCGTGGTCGAGAAACATATTATTGCATTTTGTTGCACAGTCACTCAATCCAGTGATATATTGTAAGCTAATGACGCTTTCCGTAGTTATTGCGTGAGGGCGAAACTTTCCAAACGCGTGATTTTCTTCCTCGTAGCAGTTTGTTGTAACTTGAACAGAGATAAAATGACGAGGTCATTCTATTTCAGCGCAGACAGATAAGACATCAGAAGAAGTACGTATAGAAACCCAAGCAGCACAATGTACTGAAAGTCGAGTGCAATAGGGTTGGACGGGTAGGTGGAAGGCATTGAACAGACTCGTGAAACTAAAGAACATTGATAAGACACATACTGTCCACCCCTATTGCACTCGACTTTCAGTACATTGTGCTGCTTGGGAATCCTGTATTTTAATCGTCTAAAATGATATCTTGCGGTATGAGAGCCGAGGGATACACATGCTATAAATAGTATGCCTCGATCGTTTTCGGCGAGGAAATAGCTTACATTGTTTTTTGATGTGGTGCAGTGCCATGCACAAGGTTTAACATATCGTAGATAGCAATTTTTACACACTTTGGGATGAGATGATGGGAAAACTCGTTGTGAGAGATCACAACAAAACGAGCAGGTACAGTGATTGGTGCCTCCTGAATGTAGTTTGGACGAATACTCTGTATGGAGGAAATGGTATGTTCTTTTGCCGATTCCAACAGGATTCAAGCCGGGTTATTAAATTAGCACGATAGAATTTGCTCTTGCTGAGGTGTGGCCTGATACCGCTTTCCAACTATAGAATTTGGCTGACAAGATTCAGATGTCAACTCAACCGCTACACTATCATCGCGTTGTAGACAGCCGCGGCATATGAGTCAGATCAGTTCCAGGACATTTCACTGAGCAAACTATTTAAAATGTGGAATTGAGTTTTACTTGGGAGGACAGAAGGAAATTTTGGGATTGCCCAAAAACTACGTTTACGAGAACAACACGGTGGTATCTGGTAACAAAAAATAATAATAATGATAAAATAAAATAAATAAATAAAAATGGAAAGAGATAAGCAGGGGGATGGAGACAAAATCTCTTGTGTAAGCCTTTCTCTTCAAATTCAGGATGAAGACAAGGAAACTGTATGTTTTTAGCACTATACACGGCCATGAATGGGCTCTAGAGTCGTAGTTTATGGTCCGCAGAAGCTTTTGACGCATTGCAGGAGCATTACAGAAAGAAAAAAAAGGAAAAATGAATAGATAAAAAGAGAAAAACATCACCCCTCCCTCTGCCTGCTTCCGGTGCAACAAAAACTAGGTATGAGCGGACTTAGTTTACTAAGCCGACTTGGCATTACATCTTTCCCCCCAAGTTGTACCCCAAGACGAGTTATTGTATAAATATCATGTTGAATGACGTATATTTGAAAATTTCACGGTTCTTAGTGTCTGATGCTACTCATATCACACAGTGAACAACTTGAAGGCTGAACAAACCACGCTCATCGCAGTACATCTACAATAAGGCTATTAGCGAATGTTTCCCGTAGACCAAGTCATCTCTATCTTTTACACAAAGAAAAAGTACTTTCATTCAGTCCTCGTCGAGTTAAGGCTCCCCTTCTATGAAGAACATATAGTCATCACGAAATGTTGCGCGTTCGAATTAGGCGATGTCTCCTTGATATGTGCAGATCATTCTTACATACGAACAGAGTGCAAAGATCGCAATAAACGTCAAGGATATTTAAAAAAGAACCTCTGCTTACTTACTCAAAACGCAAGCACAAAGAAAGCAAGAGCGTACACTTCCAAACACTCATAGAAACACTCTGCAAGCCATACGCGCAGGCACCGGCAGACACGAAAGTCTCCCCCCGAACGATCGCCGCGCCACCACTCTCAGCTCGGCCGCCGAACTGAAGTTCTCGCGCGAGTTTCCTGACCAGAAAGAGTGTTGAGTGACCGTGGTTGTATGTTTTTTTAAAACTGCGTAGAGAGTTGCAACACATGTTTAGTTGTGAAGGTGACAGTTTATGCACAATGTCCTACAAACTTAGCGCATTAGAGTCCTGCTGCGCTTGCGCCGTACGCGTTTCTTGCGTGAGCAACGAGATGGCGCCACAGGCGCCTCGGCTAGGCAAGCCTGTTCCAATAGTGACAAGCAAAGGGGTCTACTCAGCTGCCTAGTCAGGCGGCTTCGCGAGCGCGAGGTATTGGAACGCAGCCTAAATTTAGCGGATTTCGGGGTCTGTCTAGGGACAAAATTTTGCATTTGGGATTAGCGGATTAGTTGTGTGAGATTTATGCGAGGCTGTCAGACATGAGGAAGCATGGCAAGTCGGAAAAACACGAGAAGGCATCGGAACCTTTTGCAAGCAAAACAAACCACCATTATGTGCCTCCGATGACAAAGCCACAGAAGGTTGAGCAGAGGATGTTCAAGTTTCCGAAATTCATTTACTTTCTCTCATTTTTATCCACTCAAACCCGTTTTTTCATGCCCTCTCTTGGCCGTTAGCACACTCATTCGTTGAAACATCCGGTACGTCTATCACCACATTGTTTCATAACAAGCGACGAACAAAAGGGGCACAGTGGTGGCACCGCGGCTTTCAGTTTCAATTTTAGCGTCTTTTAGCGACTTTTCGGGATGCGAATAGCGACTTTCTGTGGATAAGATTTGGCAACACTGGTTCCAACGGTGCTCGCTCGGATGGAGAACGAAGGAGGGGTTGTAACGGGTAAGCTGATCGTTTATATTTTTGGCTGTTTGTCAGCTTTCACTAAGTGTGTGATTGCACTGCAGGTATATTTATCCACGGCTTGTTGTCCTGTATTTGCGGTTGAGCAGCGGCTGCAGCCTTCGCTTCCGTCCCGTCCACGTAAGCATGTACAAAAATAAGTTCGTGGCCCATGTTGCTCCTGCTAATTTCAGTCTCGATTTTGTAGGCTTCGATTTGTGGAAAGGTAAGCTGGTGAACCAACGTACAGTTCGAACATGACTAATCTGTGATTGAACACCTCATTTCAGACTTGGATTTCTTCATGCCGCAATTCAATTGTATCTTGAAATGAACCGAGATTCATCGTACCATGATGACTAGACGAAACGAGGACTACACCGAGTCATTGTCTACCCGTTGTGCGATACCTTGTGACATTGGAGCATGTGTGCGTGTGAAACACTTCCCGACAGTGTGCACGGGATGTTTTCTGTGATTGTGTCAACCTGGATACCACTTTTAAGGTATGTATTTTCGTAACAAAATAGTGTGTTGCTCTGTGCCCCATTTCGTGTCTGTGTGTTTATGCGCGTCGCCTGTGTGTGAAACTCTTTCAAATTGGACTTCGCAGACGGCACGGTTCCCTTTTCGACGTCAGGTTGGAAGCTTGAAATGGCACGGGCGAATGAGACCTGACAATGTTTGACGTTTCTTTGGTCTCTCACGTCCGTGCATATGCTTCCTCCACTCAGTGGCGAAGGGGCATCGTATCGTATTGTACAACTTGCGCCAAAAGTCCACGGAACACGCGAGCGGCGTTTTTCTCCGCGCCGCGCCACCCTAGCGGCGGCCGGAAGTTGACGGGAACGGATAGGTCCATTCATTTTGAGGGGGCGCAAGGCATAACACAGGCAGCGACACACCGTGGCGTTTGCAGCAATTACCCCACAAGGGCATGCCCGTGAAGCGCTTCACCAGCTAAATTCCTATCGCAGTTCGCGGCTGAAAGATAACAGGAATGGACACAGAGCGACAACAGTTGGCTTCTGCAATTTCTTTTCTCTTTTTCGTTCTCGTCTTCCTTTTGTTTTGTCTGTGGATGACGGGCGCTGGCAAGTAAAAGCGAACGATATCGACGTAGAAACAAGAGAGGGAAGAAAGAGCCAAATGGCACCTCATTAATATTTTATTATCGCGTGAAGCCCCGTTCGCGGAGATCACAGCGGACATGCGGTCTGGCAGCGATTGATAGTGCCAGCCCATGAGATGTAGTACTACGTCTTCCTTGAGGGACGTCCATTCCATATTTATCGCCTCCCATAAGGCGTCCTTGGACCGAATCGGCACCCGCTTTTTGCTCATTATATATTTTCGATCACGTTCAGATCCGGGCTGCACGCGGGCCACTCAAGCTGCATGACACCAAGATCGTCTAGTCTGCGCTGGACAGTGGACGACATGTGAACCGGACTTTTGTCTTGCTGCAGAATAAAGCAACCGTCAGGGAAAGGACCGTCAAGGACGTATGGGAGCAGATGATCTTCGATGACTCTAACGTATGCTGCTCCGTTGAAGCGGCCATCTAGGCGGACAAGAGGCCCCAAGCCATGGTGCGAAAGGGCGCCCCACACGCTCACGGAGTGCCGTCCACTGGAGACCACGCTGTGAACGTACTGGGGTAGATATCTGGAAAGGAAAAAAAATGAATAGGGCCGTCTCGAAGCAGGCGCGGACTCTCAAGGTATTACCTGCAGTTAGGAGGACGCCAAACCCGCCTCCTCTGGGACCACTTCGTACTAAACGTTGCCTCATCAGTAAACAGCACGTGGCTCCACTGGGCGGGGTCACACTCCGCGTAGCGTAAGGGAAAGACCAGTCTTGCCTATCGGTGTTCCGGCTTCAGCGCGGGCTTCTGAACCGCAACTCCAGAACGGAGACCCTCGAGGCACGCTAATCTTCGTCGGATGGTTGTACTCGACGCTTGCAGGCTCAGCTCCGTCTTTAGATCGACAGCTGTCAGAAACGGGTCGACCCCGTTTGCAGCAATCATTGCCCTGTCCTCGTCCGACGTCGCTGCCCGAAGCTGTCCGGACCTTAGTGCATCTTCTAGTTGCCCTTCATCACGGAAGTGCTGAATGATACGGTTCACCTAAGACAAGCAGCATCCCACCTCTCGAGCAATCGTTCGCTGAGAATGCCCTGCAAGCGACATGGACACGATCTGTCGCCTCCGCTCGAGACTAATCCTGTCGCCGGTCATCTTGAACTAGTGCTGAGGTGAAGAAGGCTTTGTCTTTTTATACAGTTGCGTGATGATGGGGTGAGGAGACCCCAAGCATCATACAGCCGAAGAAGGCGGGGTCGGATGTTGCTGAATACTCTAGAAAAATGATATCTTAAAGGAGCATGAAAATGTTCGGAATAAAATATGACGGCAGAAGTAGAAATTAAGATTCTGAGCCCTGTGATACATATTCGCACGAAAAGTTTGAGCGTAGCGCGCAATCCTGGCGCGCGAGGGAGCTTTGAATCTCGCAGCAGAAATACCCTCTCTCTCGGCTGCCAGCCGCTGACATCATGTGGCCGCGCCGTCTTTTTCTTTCTTTTTTACGATTTGTCCGGCGTCGCGGCGCCGGCAGGCCGACCGAGCAAGAAGCGGCGTTGTTCATCGGACGTCGTGGAACATGTGATGAACTGAACGCTGTATACAGGCGACACGTCTGCTTTTCTTGACAAAACGTTTTAGGGAGTTGGAGCCTGAGCTCCGCCAGCTTTGATTTCGAAACACGAATGTCCCGGAGACTCGTAAGTGATGCTGCTATAGGTGTTAACAAACATTCGGATAGAAATACAGTGCTTCTTCTTGGTTAAAAATGCATAGTCATGAAGACCCGGCGCAGTGACCAGTGTTTTTATTTGAAGAGGTCGTCGACCATCATGACTTCTCCGTGTTGTGGTCAACACTATGGGCTCTGAACCGCATGGACACTGGCATCTCCGAGGCGAAAGAGCGGACCGATGAATGCATAGCTGTGTAACATTGCGCTTACCATATCTTACTGATACCAGGAGGGCAACATCTGCACAAGCGCAACAACATAGATACGAAAGTAAAGTAGTGGAGTTCATCTGCTCGCGATCTGTGGGAAACCCCAAAACACATGGCCAAATAAGCATTTTCCTTTTTTTAATGGTCATACGCAGCATACAACAGTGGCACACGGAATAAATCTTCAACTGACAGGAATGTATTTAGCCGTATCATATATATGCTGCACACACAGGCACAATACTGTTCACTAAGTAACAACACCTCAGCACAATCGGAACGGAAACCACAACCGCGTACGATCCACCTCAACCCGAGCCGTCACAGCAACACAGAGGCCTAGCCATACCTTTTACACTGCCCGCAGTCTTGTTTTATGCAAAACGTACGAGATAAATCATGTAAGAACGCAAGTGAATGTCAGACGCAAATAAATAGCAACAGCGTCCCAATCGGTAAGTCGCCACGATTCCGGAGCTAGCAGACGATTCTGGCTGTTGTTCTGGCGGGGAGCGGATGCTTGCGGCAGCCAATGAAGTGCTCGGCCACATGACGTCACCACACGCCAGACTCTGCTTGGGGCAGACTATCGCCGCGGTGCGCATTCTTGCAAACTAATTTTCTCAGGAAATTCGCGCTTTTCGAAGGAAATATTTTGCGTGACAGCTTATGAAGGTAGTATATTCATGTCAAGTGGGTGAAAAATATATGTTCCAAATGATTTCCATGCTCCTTTAAAGAGAAAGATAAATGAAGGATGAAAAAGAGAAAAGAAACTGCAGAAGTCAACTGTTGTCGCTCTGTGTCATTATAACTGTTATCTTCCAGCTGCGAACTGCGATAGGAATTTGCCTGGTGAAACGCTCCACGGGCATGCCATTGCCGCAAACGCCACGGTGGGTCGCTGCCTGTGTTATGCCCTGCTGTCCCTCAAAATGAATGGACCTGTCCGCTCCCGCCAACTTCCGACCGCCGCTATAGGGTGGCGCGGCGTGGAGAGCTGTACCTCATGCACCAAACCGTGCCATAACTCATATTCTATTAGGGTCGCCGTATATATTTCTTAAACCGTGAGTTGCAATTAAAAAACAAGTACGTCATGATCACGCGGTTAAACACGGAAGTTAGACAGCTATTGGCACTATCAAGCATTGCATCAATTGCATCAAAAAGACACACTTTCATTCGGAATCTATACCGCAGGAAGTTCTTAAGATTCACCTGATGAAGTATGTTCCCTTATTTCACGGTTTTTGAGATGCTTCTTACTTGTAACATTTTAGTTGTAATCTTTTTAAAGCCCAGTATATATTCACTGAATATAATTTTATGAATGGTATTCAAAAGATTGTCGGCAGAATAGAATACTGTTTTCTATAATGCATTTGTCAGCCATTTCATCATAATTATAACGGCTATAAGAGCTATATGTATGAAAAGTTGTGCACCCTCTTCTGATTTACAAGTCTTTCTCGCTCATTTGTAGGCATAAGCTTTTATTTTCTGACCGCAGACATTGTAAATAAAATGCCTAATAAGTTCATGTGTACTGTGTCTTTTCCACCTGTTACAGAAAACACCTTTGTCAGTAGGCTGTATACTTGGCATGGGGTGTACACTTTCTACCAGAAAGGAGTAAGTTGTGGTACCTAGGGTGTACACAAAAAAAGAGTATAATTACATCATTTTGGGGAGGGTGTAGGCCTCGAGAGGGGTGTTAATATACATTTGTAAAGGAGTAAGTTATGGTATGTGTGAATTACACCTAAAACAGTGTTTTAAGATTAGCAGTGCAGGCCATGTCCAAGGCGGGCGCTATTGTCTGCAACGAAGACTGCAAACGGGAGTCCGTGAATAACCAATAGTTCTGCGAGGAGTGCCTGAGTGCCTCCGTAAGGCAATAGCCACAGACGGACAGGCTCCTTTTAACAAGTATGTGCCATTGGAGATTTTGACAATTGTGCGTTTGTTGCGTGTCAGAACTCTTGGATCTGGGGCACATGTTTCGCGCTGGAGATTTCATGCGACAAATGACTGTTTCCTGTTTGTGGGAGGAGGTAAGCCAGCAGTGCACGTGTTGGTTATGGTTTTGTTGCATGGCATAAAGTTATGCAGAATTCTGTGTTGTGGTTCAGCGGTCTTTCTGGATTTTGTTTACACTCTTAGGTGGTCTGGAGCAAGTGTTCTGCATAACCTGTTTTGTGTCTATTTTACATTCACTGTTTGGAATAGTTTGCTACCTGTCATTTTACGTTCAATAAATCTCAGTTGCACCAATTTGTTGTGTTCTTTCAGCATACAGGGTGTTTCAAAAAACGTGTCATTCGGACTTTATAAAAAAAACGGGGCGACGGAAAAATACGGGGTAAACGGCATTTGTGAGGCAACTGAATTTGCCATCTTGCAAAAATATTTTCATTTGGTTTTAATTAAAATAAATTTAATTTCTTTAATTGAACTCCAAAATTTCCCAAGTCAACATATCGTGTTTTTTTTTTACAGAATTTGAGAGCCCGTAGCGAACTTAGTCAGATCCACCAAGAAATCCGCTCGATATTGCAAATGGAACTGCCCAAAAAAATTCCCGAAACTGAGGCTTCAAAATTTCGGGTATTCAACGGCGCACCAAATCAGTCGCAAAGATGCGCAGAGAGCAGCATATGCTCCTGCCCCCATGAAAGATAGAAGGTAGGAAAAAAAAAGAGGGCGGGAAAAAAGAGGGGCAATCATTTTTGTTTGCCGCTTATCAACGTATGGTCCAATGTCAACCGCCTTGTTATCGGCACGTCTTGTGCTGCACGCCGGTTCGGCGATAAATTGTACTAGCTTCGTGGGGGCAGGAGCATGTCAGGCTCTCCGCGCGTCTCTGCGACTGATTTTGTGCGCCGTTGAATACCCGAAACTCTGAAGCCTCAATTTCGGGACTTTTTTGGGGCAGTTCTATTTGCAATATCGAGCGAATTTCTTGGTGGATCTGACTAAGTTCGCTACGGGCTCTCTAATTCTGTAAAAAAAATTGTTAGGTTGACTTGGGAAATTTTGGAGTTCAATTAAAGAAATTCAATTTATTTTAATTAAAATCAAATGAAAATATTTTTTAAAGATGGCAGATTCAGTTGCCACACAAATGCCGTTAACCCCGTATTTTTCCGTCGCTCCGTTTTTTTATAAAGTCTGAATGACAAGTTTTTTGAAACACCCTGTATAATTCTAGAGAGGCTGTGCCATATTGAAGAACTGACATCAAATGCGCAGCATTTAGAGTTCTCTTCAAGCAGCAAATATCTGGTAGGGAAGACGAGTGGACGGCATTAAGTCTCGAAACTAAAGGCAAGCTCCTACTGGAAACACTTTTATTCATGCTCTAAAAACTAAACGGGGCGTACAATGTACGTCGTACAGTGTACGTGATGTATTAGGAATACATAACGAGGCTGCATTTCATAGTACAGTTCGTTCAGTATGAAAACAGTGAAGCGCTAGTTGCATTTGGGTGACCTTCCTAATCAGTGTTCACGTTGAATTACGAACCACTGAATGTATGACACCAGCTCGCTTGCATTTTAGGCATTATATTACTAATGCGTAGTCTCAAATACACTCTTACAAAGGAAAAGGACACTATCGTGAAGTAAGCAGGTAACGCTAAAATGTCGTTCGAAACGCGCGTCACTGATGAGCACGCCGCCTGTCTGCGCTGAACGCCACCGCCGATAACGCCGTCGCCGACGAAAACGGCATCGGCGCACACCTCTATAGTATAGGGACACGTGCGCTGCGTCAATTGAAAGAGTGCTAGGGCATTGTGTTGTGTAGGTGGTGTTCACTTAAACCGGGTGACACCAGGGCGCATGAAGCAGCCGCACAAAACTAGGTTGCACTATGCCACGCAATAGGCTGCGCAATGCTAGATTCAGTCAGACATAGCATACTGACTTGCATACTGGCGAAGCGCAATTCGACGTTGCGTAAGAGCGTGTCAGATAGCCTTATGAGAACCTAGGCCATGAACTTAAACGAACCACACAAAATGCTCACACGGTCACAATATCGCTGAGGAAGTCGCTGAGAAGGCGTGTTAGCTTAGCTCAATTAGTAGAGCCCTGGACCGGCAATCCAGAAGATGTGGGTTCGAGTCCTACAGCTGGCTAACCTTTTCAGTGACTTTCATTTTTCATCGTTAATTTCTTAGGCAACTTGAGGCCTTGTATGTGATTGTCCCTTCTATGTTGTTCCAGCCTCAGAACATCAGTTCTTTCATGTTCAACATTTGCCGCTTGCGTTGATCCGTGTCGTATGAATGTGTGTATGAGTGTGCAAAAATGTAAGAGTTAAAGGAGGATGAGTGAGAGAGAGTGACTGGTTTGTCCCTTCAGATGGCGCACCTGGTAGTGGCTGAGAAGGCGTGTTAGATTAGCTCAATTGGTAGAGCCCTGCATCGGTAATCCAGGAGATGTGGGTTCGAATCCTATAGCTGGCTAACCTTTCAGTGACTTTCATCTTTCATCGATAAAATTCTATTTAACAACCTACTTGTCTAAACATCATGGGATCAACAATCTCAGGGGAAATTTTGCCATTACTTCTGAGCAGGTTTATCAAATTTAATTCGCGAGAAATTGAACTATTCTAATTGAAATCCGAAGTTTGCCAAATCAACCTCACGTTTTTTGACGGGAACAGAAAGCGCACGCAGGATTTATCTTATTCTAGTACAAAATACATTCGCTATTGTAACAGCCGGAAGAAGAAAAAAAGCGAAATCCGTCATTTCGAAGATCACAAATTGGCGGCCAAGCTCAGTTCTGCGTCTAGATAATACAAGATCCAGCGGAAGGGGTCACCCGCCCCTTCCTGTTTCTTTCTCCCACTTCTCTTTCCGAAAGCATAAAGAAGGAAAGACGAGGCGCGAACTTACAACCTTTATTCAACAAATACAGCTTCACAATGATTACACAACGCTTTTAAACCCCTACCCACTAGGGCACCAGGTAGGCCACTGAAGGAGGGAAAAGAAAAGGCGGGGTTGGAGTTTGAAAGTGTTGCGTAATTATTGTGAAGCTGTATTTGTTCAGTGACGGTTGTAAGGTTGATGCCCGTATCATGGCTGTCTTCTGCCAGTGTTCCTGTTTGCCGCTACGAATTTTAAGTATGTGCTTGATGTGTAAAACTACCACATGGAGCCAGCGGTGTTTTGCCGATACAGGGTACGCTGTTGTCAGTGTGGCAGCGAGAAATTGCCACACAGGGACAGTTGTCCCCATCGGCTTAAAACTATAATAGAGGCAAAAGTGATTGATTATTATTATTTGCAGCAGGGTGCTTAAATAAGCCTTAAAGGCCAAGGCCTGTGGGGGATGCCAATCGATCGTAAGACACACCGTCTTACGATCGATTGGCATCCCCCACAGACCTGTTTGAACTAAATAAGTCGCCATCATTTGAAAATATATTTGTTCGCACTCTAGTCTTCAAGCACTACTGGAAGGACGACTTCAGGATCTAGGTCTTGCCATGTACGCTAAAGACTCTCTGTGGTTTTTTCAGGTACCTAATTTTTACATTTTATGACAAAGGGCAATGCTGTATCGTTGCTGTGTTCTCACTGTCTGTAGGTCGCTGCTGTCTTTACTCATTCTCAGTTGCCGGTCTGAACTCTAAACTTAGCCCTACTTGTTATGGCTCAGTTGTGACTCTGTTAATTTTATGTGAAGCTACGCATTTATAGAATGTTACGCTTTTGCCCGCTATCTTGTCACACTGTCTGCCAGCCACAGGCGACAAGAGTATGTGGCCTCGGCGGCTCAATATTGTTCTGGTCCCTTAAATATGGTGAACACACTTTTAAATGTATCGAATTAGTATTATTGTTGCTATCATTTTTGTTGTTTTAAATGTATGAGTTATATTGACGTGATCTGTTATTCTGAAAATTCCAAAAACTGAGTTGAAATACCATTGGAACTCGTCAGGATGAGAGGCCTTTGCGAAACACAAGGTGCTGTCCGTCGTGAAGTCGTTTTCCTTGTACCTTGCGCCGTCCCAATTGACGGTAATATTGACTGCATCTTGTGGTTCTAGACTGGTTCCGTTTCGATAGCACTGCTTCATCAGGATAGATGATTCCGTGAGTTGCTGGAATGGGGGAATATTAGATCAGAGCGGTACGTGTCATGTACACATCATTACTTGGTAACGATCGACATTACTCAAGGTCTAATGCCTAAAAACGAAAGTTGCCTTCTAAGAGGTGCGAAACAAGGAAATAATGTGAAATACGTGTGGAGAGAACGTCATTCCTGACTACCGTACAATACTCGCGTATTTAGCGCGTTCGTAATATGGGTGCAAGCTGCTGGTTTTCATTTCCCCACCCATTCCGTGTACCGCGGTTGAAGGAGCACGGTTATTACGTATTGCCGGTGCAAAACTCACTGAAGTTTGACCTGCATGCAGCGACTTCTTGCAGGCAAAAGCGTTACCCGCCATAAATTCCGTCATCAACGGCAGCGGATATGCGCCCGCATGCAGCAAGAGCCACGCTGTTGTCGGCGCGTTCCCAGTGTATAGACCGAACGCTGGAACCTTAGCGTGCACAAATGTTATTTCTGAAGGTATGAAACGCGTATCGTTGAAGTAATCAATAAATATGACAACAGCAAATAGAATGATGATGATGAATGGCAAAATAGAACTGAACAGTACAGACAATCAATACATGTGGTAACTAACTTATAGTTTATAAATAACTCGCCCTTCATATTTTCGTTAACTATTATACGGTGTCACAAAAGTGCACTGACGTCCTCGTACACGAGCCGGCATGCTCAACAACTGACACGCACCGGGGCACGCCTATGCTTAGTAGTTTGGTATTCTGTGATTCCACTTAGTTTTCTATTACACGCAATCTTGTCACTCATGCCCGTGATGTCTTAGAAGGAGCGGGATTATGCCCGTAACGTGGGCTGATTGACACGCACGAAAAGAACTTAGTGGCGTTCTACGGATATCGCGAACAGGAGCAGTTCCATAGGCTTTTAACTCGGAA
This sequence comes from Ornithodoros turicata, assembly GCF_037126465.1. NCBI lineage: Eukaryota > Metazoa > Arthropoda > Arachnida > Ixodida > Argasidae > Ornithodoros > Ornithodoros turicata. The sequence goes on along the minus strand of NC_088202.1, from coordinate 51,268,729 downwards.
AAGAAAGACTATACAACGTAACAATACGTACAGTACGGGTAGAAAAAGTGCGAAGCACGAACAACCTTTGTAGAGTTAGCCGGAGTATAGGTCAAGACGGAAGCTGCGGTAGTCGCGTGATTGCTTCGCCAGCTGTCATTGGGTAAAGCCGCGCCCCCCTTCCGGCGAAGTCGCGACGCCGAGCTATTTTCCGAACAACAACAACAACAGATATATTCTGATGATGAAGTGGGGAGGTTTTCTAGTCCGAATTTATACCGTGCCTACAGGATATCCGACGATATTCTGCGCGTGTGCATCAAGACTGGGCCGCGCCGACCCGGCTCAAGCCTTTTTCTTTCTTTTGTTTTCTTTTTTTTTTTGCGTGCGCAATTGACGGACAAATCCCTCCCTGGCAGTTTTCAGTTTTTTTTTGCTTGTGTAAAAAACGGGTTAATTACGTGGGCAGATATAGTATGCACGTGTGAGACAGTTGGACAACTTTCATCTTCATGAGCAAAGTAGTCACACTAAGATGCTACATACCGGGTAATCAGGATATGATCGTTCGCCAGTGCCAGTAAATGTCATTATACACCTCGCACGGTAAAGCGAATGCAACTTTCAGTGATCTACTTGAGCATCTGTTCTAGATAATAAGGTACCCACTTGGAAGAAAGTTTCCAACGGCGTACCGTCCTTTGTCTGGTGACTGGCTGGGATGTAAACTGCGAATATGGTTCCCACGAAACAGAGGCCTCTGAAGCTCGTCATTGCAGATATCTGTGAAAACCAGGCGCCTCTTTAACCACTTGCATCTTGACGTGCTCTGCTGTTTAGACACGGCATTGGAAATACTATACAACACTGGGAACGGAACACACATATCTAGAAAACAAAGGGAGGCAGAGTATATGCGCGCAATTTCTGGTCACTGTGGCATATGCATCTGCTGGGGTTGCATCGAATATTAAGCGATACAAATTTCCGAAAGAGAAAGAAGCGTTTATTTATCCACTAACTAGTTTATTATTATTACCCGAGTACACATTGTACCATTGCCAAATTCGGTATTTTTTTTCAGTAGCGTACTAGCGATCCCGGTACATTTTAAATGACAGATAAATAACGCGAGACGACGGCGAAGCAGAATTGTTTTTCTTGTTATCACTTTTGGCTACTTGTTGATCAGGCAGACTGATGTGACGACCTCCCTCTATTTGAAAACTCTCATAAGCTAAGCGCAATCAAAGACGTAGGAATATAATTTGTGTTACTCGGTGCTCTTTTTTGTTAACTCACATCTGCGAAAAAAAAAAACAGGTATGTAAAACCTGCTGAAAAATATTGCTGCAAAGCTATAGTTTCCAGTATATAATCAATTTCAAAACGAGTGTGAGCGTGTTGATAGCATATTTCAAGCTGAGTTTTGCAACGTTATAGTTTGGAGCAGATAAACAAAGCGTCGTGTCTTCTGGAACGGGAATACGCTCCGCAAGTACGTTTCCGGACAGCAGAAGAGAGCCACGCTCCCATTCGCCAAGGTCCCTGTCGCCTCCACGCGCGAACCAGAGAAGGCTAAACAGTTGGGAACCCGCCGTACGTTTCTTTTGTTTTCCGTTTTGCTAAGTGATACGTTATTAAATACCTGCTGTTTTTATGATTCTACTTAGTCGCATCTGGATGTCGTGTCACTTTTTTATTTCCAAAGCGCTTCGCTGACGGTGGGAGAACAAGATTAACTGTTGCACCTGCTGGCGGGTCCCAACGACATTCTACGGCTGGGGGAGTGTTTGTGTGCTTGTGTGTTGTGCTGTGTTTTACGGTGGCCACAGAAACAGTTCAAACACAGCGCGGTACCAAGGCTCTGCCTTCGTGGCTGAAACGAAGAGCACCACGGCAGGTCATAACTTAAGGTGCTGCTTTGAGTGGCCCCATAGAAGTCCTAACATCTACAACTCGCCCACACCGTTGCTTTGACTAAGTTCTAACATCTCATAACAATTGTAGAATTTCTTCACACACACACACGCACATACTGAGTTAAACACTCTTTAATACTTGCGTTTTACGTTCCATTTCAACGTTCAGGACCAAAAAGCGCGGACACCTTGCCATACCGCGTCCCGCCGATGCAAGACGCGACTCTCACCTTCCTCCGTTCAATGTCCAACGTTCAACAGCCCTTTAAACCCAAACAACTTCGCTGGCGCTCTACCGTATCCGATGTCATCTAGGCGCTTCAACATACAACTGGATCCCTCTCGCGTATGGGAAGAAACTAAAAACGACTACACTCGGCCATTCTGAAAGATTTAACGTCCCCGTTAAATTGCCACACGTAACTCTCCTCAGTTAAAGGGTAAATACGCGAACTTTAGGTAGGAAAAGGTTATATAAAAATATAGGTAGGTTATATAAAGGCTATATCCCTTTATAGGGGAAAACTAACACACACACACACAACTACAGTTAAAAGTCTCCAAATCTTGCTGGAGGTCGTCTTGTTCCTCTGGGGCGGTGCTCCCTATCTTCTGCGGATGCTTCTGGGATTAGTTGCTCAGGGGCTGGTGCTGGTCCCGCTGATCCTTCATCATCATCATCAGAGTCATCATCGAGCTGATGGGAGGATCTAGTTGTCATGGACCACCCCTTTAACTGTGACACATGGGCAGTCGTTCGGAAATGACTCGACTTGTCTATCGCTGAAACTCTGTATGTGTCAGATGGGAGGACTTCAGTTAGAACCAAGGGGCCTCGAAACTTTGGCTGCGTCATTGTTGGCTGTCCTGTGTGGCGCGGAGCAGTCCGCATGAAAACGATCTCGCCAACTTCATATTGATGGGCCGGGTAATGCCGCTTGTCATAGGCCATCTTCATTTTCTGTTGTTCGTGAATCAGCCGCTCTCGGACTGCTGCTTGAATCTCTTTGGGATCTTGCCATTCCTTGCAGTCGTCTCCAGAAAGACGTTGTAATGCAAGAGCGTAGAAATCGGGCTTATAACCATGCAGTACTTCGAACGGTGTTCTACCTGTCGTCTTGCTAACGGCGTTGTTTAGGTAGCTCTCGCACTCCTTGATTCGCTCGTCCCAGTCTCTCTGCTCAGGATCCCGCATGGACGAGGCAATCACAGGTAGCACAGTTCGATTAACTCGCTCAACTTGCCCGTTAGCTTGCGGACGTCGCGTAGAAGTAAGGACGTGCCTTATGGCCCTTTCCATGCAAAACTCCTCGAAGGCTTTCGATGTAAAGCACGACCCTCGATCAGTTATTAGGGTTTTCGGTAGTCCCCGCTCTAGGATATATTCCTCCATGCATCGCAGTACACATTTGGTTGAGGTATTCCTGACAGGGAAGAGTCGCACAAACTTAGTTAAGTTGTCGATCATGACAAGTAGGTATTGGTTTCGGCGCTTACTCGTCACAAAGGGACCTAGGTGGTCCGCATGCACAATCTCAAAGGGTCTTGAGCCTGGCGAGATTGGGTTAAGTTGACCTTCCGTTCTTCCTCCTGGTACCTTGTTAGCGATGCACTGAAAACATCTTGAGATGTGTGTTCTTACGTAAGCACGCATTCGAGGAAACTAAAACCTTTCCTTGATCTTAGCAACTGTCTTGTCTACCGAAAAGTGTTCCATTAAGTCATGACATCGTACAACAACGGCTTTGCGTAGAGACTTGGGAAACACGAAGCGGTTGTGTTGTTTGCCATTTATGACGATGACCTTCAACAGCTTGCCATCCACTGTAATGTAGTCTTTCACACGAGTTGACCCTTCTTTGGTCCAGTTGCTACGGGGCCTCTCGAGAATTTCCAATAACTCGCGCAGTTCACAATCTCCCCGTTGTAGGGCAAGGATCTGATCTTCCATGCTGTATGTCAAACATACTTCGAAACGGTCCTCGAGAACATTGTCTAGCGTGTCCGAAGGCTCTTCGACCGGCTCGCGACTCAGTGAATCAACGTGCTGCATATCAGTCCCCGGTCGATGTCTGACAGTGAAATCGTACTCCTGTATCAGATCACTCCAACGTGCGATTTGAGGTTTCTGTGTTCTGTTGGCATTCATGTATACGAGAGCCTGGCAGTCCGTGACGATTGTAAAGTGTATGCCGAGAAGCAGTGGCCCCAGGCGGTCAACGCTCCAAACTATTGCCATCAACTCCAGTTTTGACGAGTGGTATTTACTCTCGGCTTCTGTCGTTCTTTTGCTTACACAATAGACAAGGTGCCACTTTCCATCGCTCTTTTGCAGTAGCATCCCTGCCAGCCCTTTTGCTGACGCGTCCGTGTGCAACTCGGTCTCCGCAGTCGGATCGTACAGCTTTAGCAACGGCTTCTGTGTAAGTTTTGACTTCAGTTCTTGGAAACTGCGTTCTTGCTCAAGGCCCCAGACGTAAGGAGCTCCTTTCTTCGTAAGCTGCGTAAGCGTCAGTGGCTCGGCGATAGTTGCATAGTGTTCTATGAACCTCCTGAAGAAACTTGTAAGTCCCAAGAATCGTCTCACCGCGTGGACGTCCTTCGGAGCTGGAAACTGGGTGATAGGCTTAACCTTCAGGTCTCCTGGCATAACCATCCCTTTACTGATGCGAAATCCCAGGTACGCAATGCTTTCCATAGCGAACGCACACTTACTTAGTCGCAGAGTTAATCTTGCTTCCTTAAAGGCTTGCAGAACCTTGGTGAACCTATCGATCAGATCACACCATGATGTAGCAGGAATCATTAAGTCATCTAGATAACACACAGCCACTGGTCCTCTCAAAGGCCCAAGCACCTTGTTCATGAGACGTTGGAAAACGGACGGAGCGTTTGTCGAACCGAACATCATTCGTTCAAATTGTCCTGTCTCGTCTGGCGTTATGAAAGCGGTCTTCTGTTTGGCGTCCTCAGACAAAGGGACCTGGCGATACCCATGAGCCAGGTCGAGTACGGTATAGGGCGACGCGCAAGCCAGCCCCTCCAACTGATCACCCAAGTTCGACAGTGGGTATTTCTCTCGTACAGCTTGCGCATTCAAGCGTCTGTAGTCCACCACCAGGGGCTGTTCACCATTGTTCTTGCCAATCAGCAAGACCGGGCTTGCATATGGTGAATGGGTCTCAGTCACGATACCCAGCCTCTTCCACTCAGTCACAATCTTCCGGATCATCTCCCCTTCGATCGCACTTGCCCTGTATGGTCTTACGGCCACCGGTGTGCTACCAGGGATCTCTTCGATTTTCATCTCCAGCACATTCGTGCAACCGAGCTCCTCTGGAATCATCGCAAAACACTGGCGATACTCATTCAGAAGGCCAACCAGTTCAGCTTTTTGTTGTTCGTCTACTATTGGTCCAACCTTCACGTCTCCGAGATCTATCAATCTCCGCTCAGTCACCAGAAGCGTGTCGCTCGCACTGGTGCCCTCTTCCGCAGGGTTAAAGTCTGTGCAGGGGCTCTCCCTTGAAGCGCCACTCTGATCAGGCTCAAGCAGTACCGCTCTTCCCATGCGCTGACCTCTTCTGATCTTAGAGCCTCCTCTTTCGGTACATACGACAGGAACTTTTATCTCAGCTTGCTGCATATCGACGAAGTATTCCTCTCCACACTGCCTGTACGACACTTCACCACTCAGATTCTCGTCTGCTGTCAACGTAATCCAGTTCACAGTACCTTCTTGCAAAAGCTCATCATTTTTCGCTTTCAGCCGCAGTTGAGTATTTACCTGGACAGGCTCCAGATGTGAAAACGGACAGTCGTCTCTGTGCCAGAAACGCAATACTCCCCCAGTGCGCGCGTAGGTTATATATGGGAGTTCCGTGAACGTGCGACCCACAAGCAAGTCCACTGTTTGGGCTTGATCTGGTACCACAAGGACAGAAACATTCTTGCCCACAACTCCATCGATTTCCAGGTCTGAGGTACACTTTCCAATTGTTCTTGTCGCTGGAACAGCGCTATTCCCAAAACCATAAAGGGGCGTTGCCTCAAGCTGGACCTCGGCGCCGCAACGTTCTGCAGCAGATTTGCGTAGGAGACAGCCGGAGCTGCCAGTGTCGATCATTCCCACGAGGTTCGCTTTTCCATTCCAACGCACTTTTTTAAGGAGGACCTGTGGTTGCTGGACATCTTCCGATGGCTTTCCCACAACGTTGGTCTCATTTCTCTTAACGGAATCTGAACAGTGACGCTGAGTGTGACCAGTTTTTCCGCATCTAAGGCACGTTTGGGCCTTGAACAGTCTCGGGCGATATGTCCGTACTCGTTACAGTTGTAGCACTTCGCATCCCCCTTCTCGTTTCTTAGTGGAGGACGCAAGTCCCTTCCCGTTGAGACGACCCGACCTCCGGATTGAGGTTGCACGTCTTTCCCGTCTTTTGCCTCTTCGCTATGTAATTCATTATCTTGCGTCGGCTTCTTGCGGAGGACGCAAGTCCTTTCCCGTTGAGACGACCCGACCTCCGGATTGAGGTTGCACGTCTTTCCAGTCTTTTGCCTCTGCGCTACGTAATTCATTATCTTGCGTCGGCTTCTTGCGGACGGCGCCAAACCTTTCATCTCGCTCTCGCTCTACCCGTTCGAACTCTTGAATGTCGTGCAATAAATCGTCCTCATCGTCGTGAACACGTGCCATCAGCGAACTGCATAACTGCCTCGATCGCAATCCCACCAGTACTTGCTCTCTGGTAACTCAAAAATCCAGATTTGCTTCCGTGCACAATCGAATCTTGGCATGAAAGTACGCCACTGTGCTTTCATTCCGCTGCTGAACTCTCTCTTTCATGCGCCTGAACTTCTCTGCTGCATTAGCTTGACTTATGAAAGTCCTCGTGAAGCGTTCTTCGAATTCCTTCCATGACGTCATCTTGCTCCTTCGGCTGCGGTACCAGTCCAGCGCAGCTCCATTCAAATGGGACTTTGCTGTTTCGAGCTGAAATTCTTCTGGCCATTTATGTAAAGCCGCCGTACTCCTTAAGTTTTCCATCCAGTCGCGGGCTAACGATGAGTCGCCTTCCCCGTTGAAGTCTTTGATCCCCTTGCTTAAGTCCGGCATGACTTGAGAACTTGACACAGGTAGCTGGGGGTCAGCTGTACGTTCTCGTAGTAGTTCCATGATTAGCTTATCTTTCTCCAAAACCGTGCGCAGAAGTTCCGCCGTTGGAACCTCCGAGACTTCACCTTCCTTGTTGCCGTCTGCCATGTTTCCGTACTGCGTAGTTGGCTTTAGGCTTCGCTCTCTTCGCACATTTCTTTCGTCGTCACAGTCCAAGACGGATCTTTATCCCACTTCTGAAGTTGTAGAATTTATTGACACACACACACACACACACATATACTAAGTTAAACACTCTTTAATACTTGCGTTTTACGTTCCATTTCAACGTTCAGGACCAAAAAGCGCGGACACCTTGCCATACAGCGTCACGCCGATGCAAGACGCGACTCTCACCTTCTTCCGTTCAATGTCCAACGTTCAACAGCCCTTTAAACCCAAACAACTTCGCTGGCGCTCTAGCGTATCCGATGTCATCTAGGCGCTTCAACATACAACTGGATCTCTCTCGCGTATGGGAAGAAACTAAAAACGCACTACACAATGGAGTCTCACACTTCACCAGGAACGAGCCTGAGCATTGTCAGTTCGGGTGCCACTGCCGCAGTGTCAGGCTCCAGTTCCCTCACAGTGGAAGATGCAAGTGCATACGCGTGCTGAGGCACGGTTGTAGTCGTCCTGCCGTTCACAGTAGGTTAAACCATTGTAGCTGCCACGTAACTAAGTTTACCAAGTCTACGAGGCCACTTGCAGTCGCCCTAGACAGTTGTCTACTCCGCGAGACCGTAATTTGAACAAAATGCTAAAATGTTTGCAGGATGCTCGCACGAGCGAACTTATACGAGACACGAATAGTTCCAACTTCAGCAAACATATTGCGCTAAACTTCCGTTTGTGTCAATAAACCAAGATCACCCCCAACGAAATGTGGGACCAGTAATACAGAAATTAGAGCTGGTTAGTCTTCCGCGAGCACTCTGTGCATCGAATGTTCCTTTGTTTATCTTCATGAAGCGAGTGCATGGTTCCTCCGGCCAATCAGAAGCATCCTAGAACCGTCACTGTGACGTCATGCGCATTGACGTCGCGGACTTGCGGACCCTATACGAAAATATATCCGAAACGCAACAAGATATTGCCGTAGTCATTACACTCCAAATGTACCGACGAATTTGCTTTGATGGGTAAGTTCGTAGTTGCCTTGCAGGTGTGGCAAGGTAGGATTACCTATACGCTTACACAGGTTGCCGAACGCGACCTAGTTATTTTCTCACATTAAATACGTTACGTTGTGGGTACGTGAGTCATACAGAATGGATAGATAATAATATTATGAGGGTCAGTGTATGCCAACATGCTTATTAATCCTTCCGTGTTAGCGCGGGGAAGCAACTGGGGCTATGAGCGGCGTACAGTCGTGGACAGATGGAGAGTGGGCAACTGGAAGGAGTGGGGGACGGGGAGGTTAGTATGCGTCTTGGGCCGGCTTTGGGGGGAACTGTGCCGACATTCGTCTGGAAAGTCTTCGGAAAACCTAGGGAAAACCTCAGACAGCACAGCCGGTGACAGGATTCGAACCCGTGACACCTCCCAGGATCGGCGTGGAAAGCGATCATCCTAACCACTATGCCACGGGAGCTGGTGCTTATGAATGCTCTTTGCGCACTTCCTTAGTAGCGGTACACAGGCGCAATTGGTTGTTTAGAGCGTTCGACATGTTTCGGGAAAAGTTACATGTTTTTCTTTTTTTCTTTTTTCTGTAAATGCTTTTTTGCGGAAGGAGGTGATCTCAGACAGGTAGACTCTTCCTGGGGAACTCATGCTCCCGGAGAAAGTGTATTCCTATAGAGTCAAACGCTTTGTAAAAGAAGCTGCCGTGTTGCGGAAAGAAGGCAAGCCCAGGCCCTCTTAAAGCGCATGATCTCAAGTTGAATATGAAATAATATATATTGGCTGGAAGTAAGTAAATATTGCTGTGGTGGATGAGGCCATTCAACATAAAATGACAAACACAACACAAGCCCCGCAACGCTCATCTGCATGCCTCAACTGAACGATTGCAGTTCGTGAGCATGGGATATATAGTGCACCGTCTTAAAATACATTCGGCAACGAAATGCCGAAATGCCTGTAGGGTGTTGCGTACGTAAGGGTACGATAGCGGAAAAGTAGCGGCATAGTAATTACGCTAAATTCATTTCGTAGCGGTAGTATCGCGCTACTTTCGAAAATTTGTAGCGACACTAATATTACGCTACTTCTTCTTCTTCTTCTTCTTCTTTTTTGTGTGTTTTGAGTAGCGGGTAGCTGTATTGCGTTACTTCGTTTTGGTTGCGGGTGCAACACTGCTCGAGTACTACATGAGTAATACAGCGTGGTAAATTACATTCTGGATCAACCTGTAAATGAGGCTGTTACTATTCATCATTATAATATTCATTCATTATAATATTAATGTTAACGTTAATTCATCATTATAACATTGATGTTCGGAAAGTTTCATTTATTTTTCATTCGTGTTTATTAATGTTGTCATACAAGCCACCAGTATTGCAGCCAGCCCACACCTTACCCAACATCGCCCCAGTACTTCAAACCTCGCCTCTAAGAACATTAAATATTGCATTACGATAGGCAACAACTAGAACGTGTACAGCAAGAACAACAACACTCAGCCACAACAACTAGAATAGACTACTCTACATTTGGTAGCAGAAAATGCTAAAGTGAAAGCATGCGAAGCGGATGGGCAAATCGCAGAGGGATAAAGATAAAAAATAAACGAGATGAACATCGTTGTCCCCTTCGAAATATTAGGGGAATGCTCAGAATGTTAGTGAAAGAAAAGATTTGGCACATTGTCTACTTACGGATGTGCACTGAATATGACAATATGAGAATCACTCTTGCGTTGCCTTTCGTTTACCTATATAGGCAGAAGCTTTGGAACACTACTCAATACTTCCTCAGCGCTGCAAAAGAGACACGCAGATACTTCTAGCAAGGCAAACTGAAAAGAAAATGAGCTACAGACGCTACAGAGGAACCTCCACAACCAACCTGTTCTTGGGCGGCTATGAAAAACCGATGACTTCATGCATCTGCGAAGTGGCAAAGAGGAGCTCTCGAATGATCAACGATAGATACATACCTTGACACTTGACAATGGAGCAACACAAGACAAGAGGAATCTCTACGCAGACACCTTTATAGGTGTTCGTCAAGGTTTCTGAGAAATGGCAACCTCCTCCCGCACCAGGCAGTTTCCGACAAGGCTAGAATAATTCGCGGGAATGCGTCGGAGGATAGCCGCATACAGGTTCTGCAACGTTGGACAAAAAAAATCATAATAAAAGAAACAGAAAAACACTTCCACCGCGACACTCGTGCCTGATATTCGTTGGCGCGAAAACATCCGTAGCACCCTGTGATGTGGGCAATGTTCTACCAGTAGGTTCATGATAAAAGCGAAAAACTATAATTCTGTGAGTCCATGTTCATCTGTTTCGTTCAATGCGTCCAAAGGGCGTCACAAAGGGGGAAGTAATCATTTTAATGCCGACAGCGACTTGCTTTGGAAGTTTTAATTTTTTTTTTTTTTTGCAAAACTCAATTGATTTTTGAGCGCCTCCCACTCGTTCAAACGGTTCGCAACTTGTAGGCGGTGTCGGATAGATACTTTTAAAAAAGAAAGTTCTTCGATTGGTGTACCCGTTCGCGAATTATTTAGCCTGGGGTTTTAACTGAAAGACCCGGTATACACATATTGTGGGACAAACAGTATGTTATCGTAACGCGGGACAATACAGCACATTGTGTAATGTCTACACCCACAAGGTAGTGTTGATGCTGCTCTGAAGCACGCTACTGTGGTGAGTTAGCTACGTGTCGAGAGCTAGATGAATATTGGCTTTGTTGTGACGTTTTTTTATTTATTCAACCAACAGTCACTGGCAAAGGAAAAACACCTACCTCAGTCGACGTCAGTTTATTTCCATTCGCCTTAAAGTGGTACAATTCTTGCTTCTGGGATGAGTAAGCCTGCAAGAAAAAAAACCGTGAATAGGCTACAGTATTTAAAAAAAAACAGGCATTTGACTCTACATGGCAGGTTTTAATTTGCACAAGCTGCATACTTGTTGAGATGTGTCCGTTATTTCATACAAGGCTAGCATAACTCCTCATCTAGACAAAAATACCACAAGCCTTAAAAATGTGACTTCCAGGTAAACACAGAGCATGACCATGAAACTACTAATTCAGTTTCATTAGTTCATTCACTTCATGGAAACATGTGAATATGAAATAGTGATACATTACAATTCGTGAAATGATGCACGCATGACTTTCCTTTTCTCGTTTCTTTTTTGCACGAATTAACATTCGTGCACTACTTGACAATTTCTCACTTTACAACAGAACCGTATGATACATTTGTAATCTTAACAGCTCACCTCTTCGGTCAGGACTCTCTGTGCAGCAACATCCTATTAGCCATGTTGTTGTTGTTGTTGTTCTTTTTCGGAATCATTCGTGTAGCCACATCACATGACTGGAGTGGAAAAATAGCTATAAATAACAATGTATGTAACTTCCTCTTGAAATATTTATTCTAATTAGATATGCTTTTGAGCCTAGTATGTTGCGCGAAGGCACATAAGCACAACATTTGCAGATGTTCGTCTTAAGCAGTTCAAGAAGATCAATTCAACTACGCCGACTTGTATACTTTTATTTTTGAACAAATATGACGACAGATTTTAACAAAGAAAATATGGCTCACAATGATAACTGCTGCTGTACTGTGATGCATTATTGGTATCTCAACGTCTTAACTTCGAATACATTTGTTCTTCCTAAACGCGCAATCAACTACAAAGAGCGCATCTACTACAGGCACTTCGGCTGTTTTGATTCAGTCAAATTTCTCGTATGCGAATGTAACTATATGTGGATAGCACAGTGCTAAGCCAGACAGTCCACGAAAGCATAACTCACTAGAATTCTTGGTTGACTTGGCCTTGGTCAACACTGCGCGATATACGTTGGGACTGTGACAATTCATTCAACACAATTTCCACCGGAACAACACGCGCTGCTCGAAAGACAACGACGGAAAATAACGAGCCGTTAAAGTTCGCTAATTTGCACAATACAGAACTACAAATCGATAGATAAACATGTCGTAAACTACAACTGCTCGCTCACACAAGAAACGAGATACACAACGTTGCTAGACACCATCCGAAGTAAGAATAGCAAAACAACAAGATATGAAAATACGACTGGAACAAGACTATTGAACCTCCCCCTCTTTGTATAGCATGCAAAACGTGATTAGCGCTGAGATGATATGTCCATGACGCCAGTAATTTTCACTGATCAAAAGCAGGTCAAGTGGGATTGCGTGACCCTCGCGAAATGTGCAGCAATGAGAATGGCAAAACGAAACTTGTGAATCGTGCATTACACTTCATGGTAGCTGCCAGAAACTCGAAGGAAACTTAAAATACACTGGATTATAGGTATGTTGGCATCTTTTTCATTCCTGCGCATCATTTCACATAACACTGTACGTAGACACATGCGTATGGTGTCTCGCGATACTGGTGATGTATTTACATGGGGAAGTGTGCATGGTTCTAGACTTTTTATTTTTGATCCTGTAATCGGAATATCGGCACCTCTCGCGTTGTGGCTTGCATGTGACCAACCAAGAGCTGTTCCCCTACTAGCGCTTCCTACAAACGACAAAATCAAACATGTGCGAAAGCACATTTTTGATTACTCATATGTAACGAGAAAATGTAGCGTTTTCAGGTTGCTGCCACTGCTCCATTTGCCCGCAGTTGTCCTGCGTGTATGATTGAAAGTAAAGACGTCGCCCACCAAAGCGGAAATGGTTTGCGTACACGCGTTTCAGCATCTGCAGGTAACATCTGCTGCTTGCCCTTCTGATATATACTGGTTCTGAGTTTACATATTGTAGCTTAGAGTAATTCCGAATGCCCAGAGTGACACACGCTTATAACCTTGTGACATCAGTGCACTGGCATAAGCATTAATGTAGTGTGCAGGGGTGTGATTGCTGCGCCGATTGCGCATTTTTGCGCTCTCGCGAGGTCCTGCTACATTCTGGTACAAAAAGCGAAAATGTTGAACTTCCTGCGCCACTGTGCGCACATTCCGGTTTTCCCCATTTTGAACACCAACAGTGCGAAAACAGAAGTATTTGCTTCCAGTGGCTTCCACGTCCGGCTAACTCAACTGGCTTTGTCGCCTATCGAGTCAGTTCAAGCCATATGCTAAGGCATCTACTGTATCTTATCCAATCCGAGCCAAGCACTCTGCCGTGTGGCGGTCACATGGCTCCGGTTGTGCTTCTGGTGATACGATCTGCGTGTGCGCTCAAACAGGTACATATTGCGGTACCTATACATGACTATGGCATTGTCGAAAGTAAGGTAATCAGCTCATCTATTTCTTTTATTTTAACGTGACCTTAGTAGCTGATATTAGAGCCGTACCCACAGGAGAGAGTCTCCTTCATGAATACGTTCCGTGCGTCTCTCGGTCGTACTTCCTTTTGACAAAGAGAAAGGAGGTTCGGATGTGAATTATCCTTTGTCCCCAGCACTTCGTGACTGTCCCACGAGAGACGGCAGCACTCAACCGCAGACACGCGTCCAGCGAATGCCAACGTGGACCCTCTTGCACTTTGATGGCGCGCCAGTTAGTACGTAGTTGGGCTCTTGTCTCCGTCAGCGCCGGAAGTGCACACCCGGTTGTAATGATGGATTGGCCGTTGAACTCCAATTATGTCAAATTAATCTTGCACACCTCTATCTCTTCACTCACATAGGAATAGTAAGACGCAACGATGAATAGAAACCGATAGAAAGTGCCGATGCAAAATCTAAATACAAAAGAACGCTACAGGCAAGAATAAGTAATGCAAATACGGTTGGCATGAACTGATGTAGCTAATACACCCGTTAAAATAACGGGAGACGTAGATAACTATAGGTCAGGTAGAAACGCGTTACATTTCAAGTGAAAGAATGCAAAACGGAGGAATTCGGTGTTCCCATGAAACATTGCACGTCAGGCCGCCGTTAAAAAACCCTTTGACATACGACATCAGTACCACATAAGCAGGACACGCTATGCGCACGTCGCGAGTATGTCAGCATGCGCCTGCTAACAACGTGATGGTCTCAAGTATTCGCCAAACATATTGAATTCTCACTATAACCATCACAGCAGCTCGTTTTGACTCTTGCGCGATTTGCGTATGGACCGCCGCTAACTCCGACGACAGACAGACGAAGCTTCGTATTCCTCAAAAACTTGTGTCGTGCAAGCCACCACAGTATTTAACAGCCTCTCTTAACATTGCGTAGCGACTGGCGTCATTCCGGGGTCCCAGAGCCTTGCGAAAACACTGAAGAATCACATCGTTCAAGTGGTAAAGTGCGTACGCGTGACGCCTTTTCGCCTTGTATGACTTCGAGCCATCTTCTCAATAACGGCAAACATAAGACTGCCATTGTCTAGGCTTTCGACGAGTGAGGTGATCGTGTATGTCACTGAAGTAGCATGGGCGGTGACTTTCTGGATTCCTGTGAAGCTCTTCATTTGGGACATGGGCGAAGGCCTTGAAGAGAGCTTTGTACTGGGGAATTGCATGAACAGCTCGACGAATATGGCCACACTGTTTGTTTTGTTGCTTTAACAAATACGCTCCCACGATTGTCAAACTGCCATGCCTTCTTCTGGAAGAAGACCGGTCCGGGTTCGATCGTGTTCGACAGGCGGAGGGGGAGGGTGTTGACCATTCTCAAGGCTCCGTTGACAGAGTGGCGACGGAACGGTGGTTTTTTCCAGAAACAATGGTTCTTGGACACCTATCTGCTGTAGCAATGTGCAACGAAGGCTTGGAAAATACTTCCAGAGCACGAAACCACTACGAGCATGGCGCATGCCGCTGTGTTTAGATAAAGATGAAGAAATACCTTACGCTAGAAACCAGAAAAACTGTTTGAAGCACTTCCTTGAACGGGACTGTGCTGCCGTTCTTTATCCTGCTTTTATCAGCAAGAATGGCTGACATTCAGGAGTAAAGGTTTTCATGGCGCGGTTACCAGACGTCCCGTGCCCAGTGGTACCAGCCCTTGTTTGTTTCTGCTCATCGCTATCGCACGGTCACCGGTTTGTGCGACGTTGCCATTACACGCAGCAAATGAAAACAAAAGCTTTAAAATTCCTTAAAAGGCCTTAAGCCCTTTTAAGGAATTTTAAAAGGGCTTAAAGCTTTAAGCCCTTTTAAAGCATGAGGTAGCGTTCCACTCCGAGAGTGGAAAACCTCCCCACTTCATCATCAGAATATATATGTTGGTTGGTTGGTGGTTGGTATATGTTGTAGTTGTTATTGTATACCAATATGTAGTCTTCGTAAAAGAGCTATTTTTCTTAGCCTGGATAGGCTGGTGCCTCGAGAAATAACTAAGGTCAT
Source organism: Ornithodoros turicata (assembly GCF_037126465.1). NCBI lineage: Eukaryota > Metazoa > Arthropoda > Arachnida > Ixodida > Argasidae > Ornithodoros > Ornithodoros turicata. The sequence continues at coordinate 51,253,197 of NC_088202.1, read as the reverse complement.
TTTTTTTTTTTTTTTTATTGGGTGTTAGCGCCGCGAAGCAACTGTGGCTATGAGCGACGTACAGAGGTGGACAGACGGAGAGAGGATAGCAGGAAGGAGTGGGGGACAGGGGGGTTAGTATGCGTCCTGGGCCGACTTCAGGGGGAACTGCGCCGACATTCGTCTGGAAAGTCTTCGGAAAACCCAGGGAAAACCTCAGACAGCACAGCCGGCGGTAGGATTCGAACCCACCACCTCCCAGTCTTCAGCACGACCTTGGTTACCACCAACGAGCGGACGCCTTAGCCCACTCGGCCATGCCGCTGGTAACTAAGGTCATGTTCAATGAATACGGTGTTTTTCGTGAGATAGAGGATGCCGCCTTATATGACTAGGGTTCCGCGTTTTCGGTAGTTATTCCTGGGGAGAGTCGGCGTGTGTTTCTGGGCATTTATATGTTTTGCCAAATTCGGATATTCTCGGCATTTTAAAACGGTGGTACCAAAAATTGATGTGATGCCGAAAAATCGGCAGCTCTATAATGCCTCGTACAGGGAGGGCAGCTTAGCATTAGGACTTTGAGATCGCAAAGGATTCCCTTTTCTTTGTTGGAGGGTACCACATGAACTTGAACCCCCTTGACCCACTGATAAAGCGTTACAGGTGAAGGTTTTTCCCTCAACTAGAGGATGGCGGCTCCGCAGCGGGATACTCTCCGCATTCTACCAGGAAAGGAGGTGAAGGAAATACGAAATTTTGATGGCCCGGAGGAAACAAATGCAGTCGGGTACTTGGATTTCAGGCATGTAGCACTATGTGCAAGAATATACTCAAGGGCCATTCCACGCCAAATGATCCAGAGGTGCCGCTCGACCCCCCCCCCCCCCCCCCGCCCCCCAGAATTTTATGTTAATTTTGTTGGTGGTTCCTTATGTCTCCAAAAGCAACGGAACCTTGGTCTTTTCTAACGAAATTGAAATTTATGGGGTGCAGAGCCCTTCAAAGATGCAGTGCTTGGCGAAAAACTCTGACGTTTTAAGCAGGCATTACGGCCCACGTAAGGCACGGAGCACGTCAAACAGCATCTTATTTGATAGGGAAGAGTCCGTTTTACTGTACGTTAGCAATTTTCACCAGCGCACCCGACGGGCTCGACGCTTGTGGCATGCACGAAATTTGCGAGGTTTGTGGAAGTGTACAATTTTTTAAATATAAAATTCAGGAATTTCTTCCTCAAAATTTTTGTCATATAGCACCCATGCTGTACTTTAAGAACAAGAAAAATACAACTCTGCCGGTGCACTGTAAGCCGCAGTAAAAAAATTGGGAAGTTGTGAAAATTCGACAAAATGCACATTTCTGACCGAAAAACTCGGTGTGAGGAGGTCAAGCACGATCAAGGTGTCATTCGGTGCATCGTAGCCAAAAAAAGAAAAAACCTCGGCACTTTTTGTTAAACTCAAATAATAATGTTTTAATTGAAGGTATCTTCGCAAACGTGTATGCGCGATGCGGCGCATCGTACCGAATGAAGAACTGAGCGGGCCACTCATAAAACACTAGATGGAAAGAAAACACTAGACAGTTTCATTATTGAATAGCAACTAACGATTGTAAACACGTGTTTCCCTCCTTCGAGACCCGACGGTTGTGCAGTGAGCGCTCATCAAGCTGGCCATTTTGTGCACCAGCGAAACTTTTAGCCAGCTCGCGGTGCTGGTAAGTGAGAGTTAAGGAAGTACTTGGAGATAGGGGTCCATTCAGGCTTCATGGTACCATGTGGTTGATTGTTGGCCGTGCGGCATCCGACATCCGTCAGTCGAGTCGTGTGAGGGCTGGCATTGTCACGCAAAGGAATTGCCCTTCTGGAGAAATCCCATGTCTTTTTTTTTTAATTGCGCTTCGTACGGCACAATTTATCAACGTGGAGTAGTACTGAGCATTAATCCTGACCCCTTAGAAGAAGTCCGCAGGATAACACCACACATGGTCCAGAAGACAGTTCCCATGGACTTCCTTGCAGACAGGTGCATATTGCTCTTCTTTAGCGGAGGCGAAGCCTTATGTCGCCATTCCAGGCTGCTGCTTTTTGTCTCTGGAGTGAAATGGTGCAACCAAGTTTCATCACATAAGGTGACTGTTTGCAAGAATTCGTCCCCCTCGGATAGAAACCGTCCCAGCAGCTGCTCAGAGACTGCCATGCGCACTCCCTTCTGGTCACAAGTGAGCAGTCGGGAACCCATCTTGCAGAGACTTTGCGGAACAGTAGGTACCCGTGGATCACATTACTATGGGCTGCAATGTCCCGAACTGTTACTGGCCAGTTCTCGCGTACTGCTTGCTCAACGCCTGCGATGTTCACTGGCATGACTGCACTTGGACGAACGTGTCCATGTGGTTCATTCTTCATCATACTCCATCCTTCGCCAAACTTCGTCTGCACCATCGTACATTCTTCCCGTTGACAACATTTGTTCCCGATACTGCTTCTGTAATATTTGCAAAATATCAGCTGGTTTGACGTACACCTTCACAAGGAACTTGATTATGCATCGCTGTTCCACAGCTACAGACGCTCGTCACCACGATAGCTCCCGTGCCGTTGACCCCAGAAGAATCGCACTTCGTCCTCCGAAAGTTTTATTGAGACACTAATAGCCGAAGGTTCATGGGGTTAAGATTGCAAGCATTTCGCCAAGCACGCGAAACTACGATGACCGTGGCATGTGTGTTAGGACGATACCAAAAGAATAAACAGAGAAAAAAAAAACACCGGGTGCCAAAAATGTGGAACAGGAAAGCTCGTTGCCGTGACTCGTTCCACGACCTTCTGCTATTAAAGAGGAGCCTGGAACGCAAAGCTCCCAGCACCGAGGTAGTACGGCGCTATAGTTACGACGGCCGCCGCTTCACTATGGGATTTGGCGCTGCTTTGCATTATTGATTAGGGTACTTGCAGAGCAATATAATAAATGGGAGTGTGGCCATTATTGGGTCATGCCTATGTGAGAAAATTATTCCAAGCCTGCTCAGATGGCGTGCGAAAGCAGCCCTGTTGGCGGGGGGGGGGGGGGGCGTCGAGGTAGCTTGCCGTTGTTGGCCGCACTCAAGTGGGCATCGTCACGACTATAGCAAAAAAGAGGAAAGTGGGAGAGGGGAGTTGAGGACTTCAAAGTGATGCATAGGCAGGATAACCGATACTGATGGGATGAAGGCACACTGTAGGTGAGAGGTGCACTAGAGTGGTCTTTCCACTAGGCCCATTTCTTGAAGAAAGCGCACTAGGCCGCGGGTTTTTGAAAGTCGTTCCGCACAAGAACCTTCGGGGAAGAAGACGTCCGTCAGTATACCAGGCCTGGCGTGGGGAAGATGAGTTCCCCGCATAGTATGGTATGCACGGCATTCTGTCAGGATATGCGCGATAGTCTCCGGACGATTACGGTGTCCGCAATTGGAGTCCTCCCTGGAGCCGATCTTGGACAGTTGCGAGTTCGTGAACGCAGATCCCGTGCGTAATCGATGGAGCATGGTCTGCATACCAGAGGGGAAGATCTTTCGTGGGAAGAGAGGGTCGGTGATTCTGCATGATGTCCTGTATGCCAGGATGACGCACCTCAACTAGCTTTTTGACGACCATGTGCCTGTCAGTGTCGGCCGGGACTGGTAATGATGGGCTGCGGCTGTGGTGTGCTGAGGAAGCTGGTCCGCTCGTTCGTTGCCTCTGATGCCTACATGAGACGAGATCCATTGGAGCGTAAGCTCACCTCCGGTTAGCCTATGCTGGGCACACGACCTTCTTATACATCGGGCTAGGATGCTACCACACATGGGGTTCATCACATTGTTGAGGGCACTTCTGGAGTCCGTAAGCAAAACGCCCTTAGTTATTCCGCTGACTTGAACCGCAGCAGCTGCGTGTAACAAGGCCAGGAGTTCGGCCGTCGTAGATGAGATTGGATAACGAACTGATTTCCCTTGCCAGGCCATGTTCATTGACCGGATGTAGTACGCGCTGGTAGCGCTCTCGGAACCGTGGTCAATGGAGCCATCCGTGAACACCAGAGCATGTGTGTGATAGGCGTCGCTTATCAGGTTCTCAGCCGCCATCCCGGCCACCAGGGGCTGGACTCGCTCTTCCTCCGTAGACCCGGGATGTGAAGCGTTGTTGTGGACACGAACTCCCGCCACGGCGATGTAGGTGGACTAGCTGGGAGCCGAGGAAGAGCCCCCCAGTTGGCTAGAGAGCTGGTGGCACTAGCCAGACGTCCTATGGATGTGTGTGTCCTTTGTTCGAGGTCGGTGAAGAGGGAATGCTTGTTGATAGGTGTTGATGCATTATCCAGAAACTGGAGTCCTTTGAGCTCAGAGTGGACACTAACAGGCTTTTCCTTAGCTTCCAGGTACGTTTCGGTGACGCCCTGTTGGCTGTGTGTGCGAACGCCGTTCCCGGACCAATAGCTGACAGGCGCCCTTCCCGTTTCGGGAAACTGAGGTCTCAAAAATGCGTAGTCCTTGGGACTAGTGTATATATTGTAACATGAACAGATCGGGACAGTGACGTTCTACGGACGCTATGCTGGTTGCTGTGTCCGTTCACTCCGACTCTCGGGGGCAAGCCCACTCGAAGTTTATTTCCTTACTGTTTTTCAGAAGTGAGATCAATTCCCTTTAGCCTCGACGTATTTCGGCTACGACGACCTGACGACGAAGGAAGCAACAACAATGCCACCAACGCTGCGGAGCAACGGTTTCGTGTCGACAACGGCCGGTGAGGACGACGAACGCAGTAACATGACAAACCAATCAGCGGAGATGACACCTGCAAAGCGAGTTGCATCGACTGATCAACTGAGCCAGCTGCTTGAATTGCTACGGTTGCAGGAGGCAAGTCGCGACAATATGCTTCGGGAGCTTCTCCAAGTAAGACCTGCGAGAGATGAGGGCCCCATCGTGAGAGCCGTGCTACCGGACCTGTTCAAGTAGGTACAAGCCTTTAGTGGAGACGGCGACGAACGGCATGCAGAAGAATGTCTTAACAGCTTTCGGCAGCTCGTTGTGCAATGCAGGTGGGGTGACTACTGCTCCTACTGGTCCTACAGCTACAGCTTCTACAGCTACAGCTCCTACTGGTTCAGGCCAAGCTCACCGGAGCAGCAGCGAAGTGGTGCCCCAGCAAGGACAATGACTAAGACGTGGGACGTGTTCGAGGCGAACTCTTGAAAAAATGTTTGTGCCTGATATCAGCGCTGAGGCAAGATATGATGACATGCGGAAACGAGTTCAACAAAGGGGTGAGTCTCTGATGCAATGATTTTATGTACAAAGTGCGCCTTTGCAAAAGATGCAGTTTAAGTGACGTAGGAACTAAAACGGAGGTATTCTTGTGTACGATAGGTACAAACGCATACCAAATGCTTGTGCCGAAACTGCACGCGTGTCTTGAAGATCTGCTTCACGACATGAAAATATGCCGGGCAATGGTACGGGAACAAAGTGAGATATTCGGCGCAGCCGCTCACAAAGCGCTGAACGAAATGTATCGAAAACCCGTAGCACCGGTTTTGAGGCAGAAGTGAGGTATGCCCCGCGAAGGATGCACATAGGAGAGTGCAATGCTGTAATTGTAACGGATACGCCGACCACGTCGCCAGGAATTGTCCTGGAGAAAAGAGAGTCAGGTACTGCAATGTCATGAAGAGTGGCACGCGCAGCGCGACTATAAAGGCAGCCCAGACAAAACCGAAAGAAACGCTTTGCATAGGAACGTCTAGTGCCGAAAAATGCATCAAAGTTTAAATTGAAAACTTGAAAAATTGATAAATGAAAAGTTTATCTTGAAGGACTTTATTGACCAAGGCAGCGCAGTTACTATCATCACGGCATTCATGGCCCTCCGCGCTGGCGCCGTAGTGCGACTCGCTTGTGATGACGGTGCTTTATTTGGTCTGGGACAGGCTAAGACGGTGCCTTTCGGTAACACCACTACCAAACTGGCCGTCGACGACTTCGTAGCATCCGTTCAAGCTTACATTGTACAGAACAAAGCCATCTTCTATGACATGCTGATTGGTCGAACGGTTATTGACAGTGACGACGTTTTAATGATTTAGGCGGAGGACCAAGTGAAACTCTACGACAGGAGCAAGGATGGTGCATTTAAAAAAGAAGGAAGGGCCGAAGACGGCCTTTCGAAGGGCCGAAGACGTAGGTATACACTCCACGAGCTTAGGCGAAAATCGTAAAGCCAGCCCTAGCTTGGCTAACCTCTCTATTATCTCATAATAAACAAACAAACAAGTCGTTCCGGACAGGGGAATGCAGCTTTTAACTTCAACGCAAAACGCCCGGCAGCCCATGAAACTCGAAGTTATTGTAAGATAGGACGTGACCAGAGAAGAAAATATCGCCCTGATTGCGGAGCTAAACGATTACCCCCAATGCTTTGGTATGAACCTATATGGGTTGGGGACAACACACATGATGTCTATGGCTATAGAAGAAATGGAAAACGCGAATTCTGTTTACTGCCGACCCTACCGTGCCACTCACGACGAAAGGGAAAGGTTACGGCGTATTGTCGAGGAACTAAAAGAGGCGGACATTGTTCGCGTCTCGGTGTCCCCGTACGCGAGCCCCGTTCTGCTCGTGAAGAAAAATAATGGGGAATACCGGAAGATCGTCGACTACAGGTGACTTAATCAGCAAACGAAGACAGACAGATTCCCGTTGCCTCTTATTGACGACCAGTTGGATTGGCTGAACGGAAATAAACTTTTCACGACGCTGGATCTGGCAAGTAGATACATGCAGGGTACCAATGAGCCCCGAGTCGATCGAAAAACCGGCATTTAGGACGCTCCCGACGGACACCACGAATACCTGTTTATGTACATGAGCTAAAAAACCCTACCGACGACAGGATGTGTACCAGCAGGTGGTTCTGCCGGCAGCGGTAGAACGACGGAAGCAGACGACAATTCCCGACGTGCTTTCCGCAGCCTATGTGGCGTTCATCAGATTGCACAAAAATCCACTAGTTTTGGAGATCGCGAGAACTATCCATTTCAATCCCGTTCAATCCACTTCCCATCGAAAATAGCGCTGCCCATGGGGGAGAAATAGTGAGGGTATGTTAGTGCCCCATATTTCAAGATGTCAGTGGTGAGAAAGCTGAAAAAGTGGGTGGAGTTTCAGGTATAGGTGTAAGGAAATAAACTTCGACGGGACTTGCCCCCAAACGTCGGAGTTAAAGGAACTGTAAAGCAGTAGACAAGCATGATATGCCGGTGATGTGACTAGAGACTTTGTTGCTTCTAAATACCATATGCAGAACCATACGACCGACAACGCGCTATAAATATTTTTAATTTGCCATGAAAGATTCGGCGTAGTGGAGCGGTGCGACGCCTGGTGTCAAACAACCCCCTGTACAGCGGGCAACAATGAAAATTGGTATTACACACTATTACATCGGAACTTCGTTATTTTAGTAACCATATTATTAGTTTTCCTGTTTACCTATGCATTCTGAAACCCCTGTTAACAGTTTAACCTGTTAACCCCTGTTTATGCGAAGTAACCCAGCGCTGGTCGCTGTTCGATGGAGGCTCTCCCTACTTCTCTGCTGCGCCTGCGCGCTCCTTCTGTTCGCGGCCTCTTTCGAACGAACCTCTCTCTCTGTGAACCTCTGTGAACAAACAAGTCCCGACGCTGTCTAGCTTCTTGAACGTCTCACACACTTTAATTCTTTCAACGGCTCAGCATTTCATTCCAGTTCGCTTATACGTTTATCCTCAGATGTGGATCGATGTGTGGATTGCAGGGGCGGATTTTATGGTGGATTGTTATGTCGGGCCCAGTGTTATACGCATGCAATGTGGTTGCCGCCGTATGTGTCAGGAGTACGGATTCATTTCGAATACCTAGTACAGTGTTGCCCGTAATCTTTAATTGCAATTTTTTAATTAATTGCACCGTCGATTGGAATGAAACTTGCGCAGTTTGGGTCCTGGTGGCTTGAACTATCGAATAGCCGCACTAAATGACATTTGACCGGTGCTGCTTTACAGTACCTTTAACTGACACTGCAACCCGCATGGATATCGTAGAATGTCACTGTCCACAATCTGTTTATTTTAGGGGTGGATCAAATATAAACGAGAGTTTTGTTGTAGAGTGCGTTCTGTCAGCACGTGCTACCGCTTGTGCACGTGCTAGGTAGGTGGGTCAGTAGTCACGTGAGAAGCCGGCCGGCCTCGTTACATTTCTTCAGTAGTCTGTCACACGATGCCTGAGAAAGAGGTACATCTGCCGATTGCGCAACGCGCGCATTATTATAAAGTTACTTGCTGGTGAGGGGTGCAAAACCGACAGAAATTACCACAGATTGGCGGCACAATTCGGGCATCAAACACTGTCAAGGCCGCCTGTGTTTGCCTGGCATAAGATTGGATTGAATTGGAAAAAGAAATGTGTGGAAGGCCGTGACGACGTCGAAAATGAAAGCCCCTGTCAAGGCCTCGGCAAGGCAAGACTCGGCTGTCAGCTGGCAAGGTGCTTGCAACTGTTTTTAGGACCAGATCGGCATTTTTCACATTGATCTCTTGCACCATCCTCGCACCATCAACGCTGCATATTACTTTTTGAGTGAGGTTAAACTTGCTTATCTAAAGGCTTGGAAAAGGCGTGACCACTCAACACGTAAAGTGATTATCCTCTATGACAATGCCATACCCCACACTGCAGCCGTCACATGTGCAAAATTTAAGGGAAACGGGCTGGACGCCACTGGAACACACTTCCTATAGCCCTGACTTATCGCCTTGCGACTATCATCTGTTTGGGCCACTCAAAGGAGCTCTGGGAGTCCAACGATTCGACGACGACGACGCATTAGAGGAGTTCCGTGCGCAACTCGCAAAAAGGAAAAAGGGAAAAAGAACAAAAAGGAAAAGAAAAACAACGAAATAAAGCAAAAAAGCAAAAGAAAGGATATCAAGGAAAGAGGGGATCAAAAAGATACCAACCCGCTGGGAAAATGCATTTTCACATCGGGAGATATTGTACAAACATAATGCACACTTGGTTTATTTCATATTAGAAATAAATAATATAAACTGAAAGTCTAGTTTATATGATCCACCCTCGCACAATATATACACTCGTCCCAAAGACGCAGCCTTTTGGAGACCAGTTCCCCGAAACGGGAAGGGCTCCTGTCAGCTATTGATCCGGGAACGGCGCCTGCACACCCAACTGGGCTGCTTTCGCAGGCCATCTCGGTCGACTTGTCAAAATTTTCTAACATTCGGTCATCTTGCCTTCATTTCGCCCACGAAATGATAGCGGCTCGAGGTTACGTCTCTCATATAACATTCAGCAGCGATATGGAGCAAAGCATAAATTTTCACAGTGTAAATGCAATCAAACCGAATCACATTGCGTACAAAATTGCACACACGAAAAATTCGAACAACACATAGATTTACTTCATAAACGTTCCCGTTCATACACATTGCTCTATCCAGGGTACGCTCATTATACAGTATTAGACAACGTCAGCCGACCATCAAATCTTAAATTAAAATCGCTTTACAAGACGTCCAGTTCAGAATTGAAAAAGCGGAAAACGTCGTTTGGAACTTTACAGTACACATTTTGCCACTTGGCAAGAACATACAGACATTGCCAGAACCCAAGATATACTATACACAACGCGAGCACTAGAAAGCACGAAGGCGCAATAACGCACATTAATACAGGAAATGGGTTCTCATTCTGTACCAGAGTCGTCGGATGTCTCGCGCGCTTCCTCTCGAGAAGTAGGTCAGAACTTTACCTGATCAGCATGCGTCGGTATCACAGGGTATACGTTGTCATAGCAAACGTGAATCATATTTTATCTGCGAGATTGCCTGCGATATCGCCAACCCTTTTCATTCCGAGGACACGGATGAACATGTGTCAAGGACGTGTTGAAGGAGCGCTTGTATGCTTTGCGAGCGTAATCAATAAATCGTTACCCATCATAACGAATGTATATAGGCATGTATTTCCGAAGACAACAGTAATCCAAAGATGAATACGCACAGTAAACCGTCATCTTCATGCTGCTCTGAGAACCAACGGGAACCGAAAATGGCAAAAACGAAACCACCAGCCATTCCAATCGAGATCAGTGTTCCAGCCATTCCAACACGAACGGCCAACACGATCATCATCATCATCATCATCATTCCACGCTGTGGTCTGACGAGTTTCGTGATGCAGGCGACGAACGAACGATAGCACACAAGCAAGTGATGTAGTGGGAAAATCTTCACTGCTTGTTTCTTTAAAAAATACATATGAGATACGCACATAGTACGCCCAATTTAAATAGTAAGTGATAAATTTAGGAAAACGAGCACGTCAAGTTTAGCGGAATGAAGCAGCCAACGGGAAGCAACGCCTTCCACGACCAACGATGGCAGCTGCCTTGTGGTCACGCTTCCGTGAACGAGTCCGACCCCCCCTGCTCCACCCATCTCCATCGCTACAAGTCACGTGGCCCTCTCACGTGAGAGGAGCGCTGTGCTCCCTGCGTTCCCGGTCGCCGTGGTTTCGGTCTCGACTAATTTGCATATCAGAATTCGGGGATGGATATTTTAACGCACGTGCGTGTTTCAGGATTTGTTGACGTGGAATGGCTGTCAACGAGGATAGTCTTTCATTCTGCTATCTCGCTTTTGTCCAAAATCACACAGTTAAAGAGTTAATGAATTTTGGGTAACTTAATCATCTTGTAGTTGCGTACTTTCTTCGAGAGGATGTCCGCCTGGCCGTATAATTCAATTGGAAAAACGACATCTGTTATCCGATATGTAAGCCTACTAAAAGACATATTTGTCTTAGCCCGGATGGACCGGGACACTTCAAAAATAACTAACGTCACGTTCGATGAACATGAACTTTTTCGTAAGATAAAGGATGTCGCCTTCAATGTTGAGGGCTAGAAGAGCTTTGATTTATTCCAGATGATCTTCTGTAATTCAACCTTCCGCCATTTCTTCGTGGCATGCATCAACCAGTCACCTTCGCCCAAGCAGAGCAGCAAAAGTGAACTGAGGGGCCTTTGATTCTCTTAATTTTTGTACTAATCTCAACTGTGCTGTGTGCGTGTACCACTCTTTTTGTCGCTGAGTTCTTTTCACTGATGTGCTAACTTACCTCTGCTAATCGCTTCATATCACCTGCGCTTTTCAAAAATATCAGCGGTTTACACCAAAATCTTTAAAAAATTATTTTAAAAAGCATGCCTGGGCTTCATGATATTCGCCAGGTCAAAGAGAAAATATGGTATGAGCATCCTTATGCGGTACATAACGACTGGGACTGAAGTGGACGGCGTGCTCTTGGTGTCCACCCTCTACACGCGATGGAAAAGAATTTCTACTTTCAGGCGTACGAATATTTTGTGTTTCCTAAAAATGTATCCCCAATTAACTGTCGTGGGGCACCTCTGCATTATATTTGTTACCCCATCCCGCATTTTCTGACGTAATCCTGCTGCTCATGCGAGAAACAGCGAAAAAAAAAAAAAAAACAGCAAGATGTGATGATACAATATGCATTTGCAATGCGCTGCAGTTGTGTTGTGTGTGCGGGGCCCACGTTTACTAACAGTACAAATATACATATTCGTGACACTGAACGTTTTCTTAACTTTGAGGACTTTCATCGAGGGCACTAGAAGCTGAGTGGTGGGCGCTTTCTTCTTTTCTTCCTATATAGATCGCTTTGTTTTCCCCTCTTTGTAGCAGCTTCCCAATAGGTGCTGCACCAGCGGAACTGGGCATGTGATGTATTCAACTTCTGGACTGGAGAGCTGTTCACAAGTAAAGAATGTTTCCGAAGCATTTTAAAGTGTTATGCTAACTGCTTCCAAACACGGTCACGCTTCACTTTTGCTACACCACTTTCAGTTATTTCATAGCCGCTCGAGTGATGTATCTTAAATCCTTGCGAAATGGGTGTGTACAGCTTCATAGTGAAGAAGCCTTCTTCGCGATGGGGTTCCTTCACCAGCTTGCCTCTATCTACGCGATTTTATCTGTGTGCAGCTTACTTTGTATTCTTTCATTATCGAAGCGGCGCTATTGAAGACACCCCAACCCGCGATGGAAAGGGCTTCTGGAATGATTAAAGAAACCTGTAAAGCTTGTCACCCAAGGTGTCGCCCGGTCCTTGGCCCATCCCGCAGACGGTCTGTGTCGATGGCGCGAAAGCTAAGGGAACGAGTCACGTCGTTGAACTTATGTGCAAAAACAAAAATATTAGGTTCTTTCTTTTCGTCTTTTCGTTTCTATACGTTTTTTTCTTGACGACCAACCGGATTTCGCTTTCCGTTTCCATCGCGCTATATTTTTTCACTTGTTGAAAATATAAAGGCGTCGGTGTTGGTTGATATGTCATTACATCGCCTGGTTCGCTTTGCTCTTCACGTTACATTCAGACGATACCCTTGGCTTCGTGAGATCATTGGCTTTGAGATCCCTGCAGTTTTGGTAAGCTCCACATGTATGAATTATTTTGTAAGGTAACAATATTCGATGCAGTTCATATTGTTATGCGGGAAAAGTTTTCGAAGCCGACGTTTGTAAATAACTGCATTATTTCTGTATAACAGTCACCCTGTGACGCGTAGCCTCTTGTGTCACATAAGGCGCTGCATTGGGTATAGAGTATAGACACAATTTTTTGGTCAACGTCAATGATCTTACAGACGGTATTGAATCGAATATACGCCTGCTCGTCGAGTACTGTGTCCTACATCGAACAATTTACTCACCAGTTGATCAAGCTATGGGAATCACCATGGAAGGTTGGTGCAGCAAGAATCTTACACCTTTTAATGTGTCCAAATGCTTTTTAATGTCTGAGCGGTAGTGCACTAGCTCGCTTCCCAGAAATTCCTGTGCTCTGGGGCGAAAACTCAGCTCGGGCGATAGATGGCGCCACGAGACCCGTGGGCGCATAAATATTTATGGCCGCGGTATGGAAAAAAGAAACTTCAGTAGTCGCATAGCGTCCACGGGTCCCATGCAGGAAACTCTTTTAACGCCCCCTAAAAGGATATGCAGGCAGAATGTGAACGGTTGCCGTGTTGTGCGACAATCAAACTCATTTATTTATTTATTTTCCCTCTGGGCCATGAGGCAATGCAGAGCGGAGTGCATGGTTAACATTTAATAATATAATGGTAATATGATCAACGTACCGACAGATTTACGAAGTCCACGTGAACAAATTGTACAGATACGCGAAGGTAAATAAATAAATAAAAGAAACCTTTTGGTCGATTAGATCAAACAATGACAGCACTAGTGTACAACACGGAGATAAAAAAATGAGTATGCGGCGAAATGGTCGCATAAACATTTCTTTAATCGCTTGGCGTCGGTAATTGAGGTAATGGCAACCGGAAGGCAGTTCCACCCCAGCGACTTACGAGGTAGAAATGAATTGTGGAATGACCTTGTTGTTGCCCCCTTTCTGTGGATGATCGGTACGAGCTGATATATAGATGTAGGCTGTTGGATTAACGACTCTCTAAGGTAATTATTACGATAATACATTTTGTGAAATAGACAGGAACGAGTTATTCTTCGGCGAGTAGAAAGCAGAAGGAGATTCAGGTTATGTTTCATAGCAGTAAGTGACACCGGCGGTGCCATTGTAATTACCGAATATGACATGAATCGGGATGCTCTGTTTTGTACTGTTGCTACTGAGTTCGAGATTGTGCTTTGATGTGTGTCCCACACGGAGGCTGCATAGTCCACCCAAGGAAAGACTAGTGGTTTGAAGGACCATCATCGAGGGAGCGACTGCGGACTCGCGGTTCCTCCACGTGCGCGCCGGGCAAACTACGTTGCGAGACGGCTATGTCTGCTACTTAAAGGCACGGTCGCATCCGGAAACCACCTATGACACCGATGTCACTATGTGCGGCATCGGTCGATGATCTGCTTGGCTAATTTTGTAGTCCGAAGAGTGCTTAGATATTTAATAAACGAATTCTAAAGATTCGCACTGGTTCTGCGGCTGCAGAGGCTCCGCCGGAGTGACGTAACACCCTAAGGTGGGGTCGGATTCACAAACAGTTCGTACAACAAAAATTGTCGCAAGTCCGTTGTAAGACAAAGTTGCGACAAAGTGCGGATTCACGAAGCGCGCGCGTCGAAAGATCGTCATAAGTTACGGCGAAATCCTAAGAGAGCCCCCGAGCTGTCGTAAGTCAATCAACAGCAAACATGGCTGCCTACTTGACCGCTGTGGATTTCGAACAGTCGGAATCACAACGAGCTTTCCGACGTGAGAGGGTTTTTTGGAATCGTGTGACCTTGTGTGACGTCTCCAAGAGCCACTTGCTATGCTACAACAGGCTGTCAAGTGCTGGGATTCGTATAGCCTGTGCGACGTGTTGGCTCCAGCTTTGAAGCGACCAACTGCTCGTTGCCACGCTATTCGCGGGGACGTCCAGGTGATGGTTGCGTTTCGCTTTTATGCAAGTGGGAGCTTCCAATCGGTGATTGGAGATTTGGCGGCCGAGAGACAAAGCAGTTCTTCCCGCATCGTCGTTGGTGTAACAAGTGCAGTAATGTGGAGCTGGCGATCGCTCAAGTGAAGTTCACTCGCACACCGAGTGAACTCTCTGGAGACCACTCTGGGGAGACCACTCACCGAGACCACTCTGGGTAACTTATATTTGGTCATGTCCAGGCAGTTGTTATGCAATGTAGTGTAAGCAAGGTTCTTCTCTCTCAACATTCCGTCTACCTGCGCATATTCTGAAATTGTGCAGGTGAAGTGCCCAGGGGATGGAGAGTGTGGTTGTTGTTTTGTAATGAAACACATTTATATATGAGAACGTGCCAAATATTTTCGTAACTGAAGTCAACACGCAGTCTATTCACTGTTGTCTCGGTTTAAGCTTCCGCCTGGCAATGCGTTCGCTCCATACTTATACTGCTTTATGGCAAACATTCGCCTTTGCACAACAAGAATGCCTGCTAAATGCTTCTCAATTTTCTTGTGAGCCTTCCTCTGCCCCACTGCGGCAGTCATCTCGGCGCCTTCATGAAATGCCATGCACACACTGATCTGACAAGACAGGCATAAAATTATTGCCTGTACACTACGAATGCACGTGAGGAAGCATAAAGAGGTACATTAGGGGGGTGTACCTTTGCCTCGTGGTTCCACTCCGAATGCCCCTGCTCCAACATGAGTCCTTGCTTAACCATGAGGCGGATGCCTGAGGCTGCTGAGCAGGCTCTACAAAGATATCATTCACGGTTGCTTCCTCTGAAGGTAAGTACACATTGAATAAAGCGTATACCCCCTGAAAGGGGCGTCGTTGGACCTTGTGGATGGGATGGGCCTGGATTGCTGAGTTCCTTTGCTGAGTCAGAGCTGAGCACAACATCCTCAGCGAATTAATTAACGCACGTTTGTGGTGAGTGTGTTCGATGCACTCACCCCCCCCCCCCCCCACACACACACGCAAACCAATATCGAAACTACCAGGAATATCATGGACAGCAGTTCATTCAAAACTTCAGCCACACTATCCTCCAGTGCCGGCACTGGTGGCACATTCGGGGTACCATCACCAGTCCTGGCTGTGCTGCGGCCCACACTTACTCCTGACGATTGAAATCAATATATGTGTGAATGTTATGAAATTCCATAACCGGCCTTGCCTTTCCTCTCTGTAATATCCACCCTAACAACTATGGTAATTCCCAAGAAACTCTGCCATTGTGCTGTTCCTGGGTACGTCCACACCTTACCTGTCTTATGCTCGAACTTTTAAAGTCTGATAACTTAAAAACCCGAGACTGGGGGACGAAAAAACGACAACACGGACAAGGTTTCAACCTTGAGACCTCAAACTTTTTGAGACCTTGTTTGTGTTGTCGTTTCTTGTCCCACAGTCTCGGGTTTTCAAGTTATGGATCCATACCACCAGCTCGCTTCCTACCTCTCTATCCTCTTTTAAAGACTGTCCACTTCTTCTTCTGCAAAGTTCCGTGTAATTCCCGAAACCGCGAAGAGAGACGCAGTGATGTGCTCCGAAGCCCTTTGCTTATTTTGAGCTCTCTTGCTCCATCGCCAGTGGCGTCGATAGTGTTTCTTTGTTTCATACCCTTCCACGAGGGTCCCTGTCTCCCCTTCCGTAAAATTCGGCCGGTGGACACCCTTTGAGGCCGGGTGAGTGTCTTCCATATCAACTTCACAACACACTTTTGAAAATACCACGCGGTTTTGTTGGCAGACACCGTGGCATGTGGCATGGGATACAACGGATCCCATTGGTTGAGCTGACGTCGTTGCTATGTAACATAACATACCCTCGAGCCCTCTCGCTCATGAAGCACGGTCACATTTCAGGAAGCACGTCAGCTGCTCTTTCTTGCTCGTTCTGCCCATCACCAACCTCCGTCTCCCTTACGATCCTTCCGTGAATACTGAGCCCCGCGATTTGCGACGATGTCTTACGACGGTTGTACACTACGACATCGTAGCGAATCTTACGAACTTGGTTGTGAATCCGACCCCTGAGGAGTAAGAGGGCAGCGATCAGAGGAGGAAGGCGCCGTCCGGACGTAAAACTTCATGAGACGACCCAGCACCACCATAGAGAGACAAGGCCTATCCATGCTTCCCGCTCCCGTGCTGTCACGTCACACAATCCCGTCCGGCTACTTTGTTTGCTGCACCGCGATTCTACATTGCTAGATGCCCCCGTCCCTCTGCATGCGTGATTATTTTACGACTCAATGAGCTTCCATTTCACTAAAAACAGGACAACACACACATAAAGCGCTACTTTCAACACTTTAATGCATACACACTGAAACCGCTGTTGCAGTGAACGAGCTTCTGAGCGTTGTAGCATGTTTTATCTGCCAGGGCAATTATGACACGAGTCTGAAACGAATGAATTTTAATCCTTCTGAACCCTCAGGGACAAAAGTAATAAAAAAAAGCTGTCAACTGTGTCCACGAGATTTTTTTTTGTTCAATTATCACTGGACCTTGCCCATTGAAGAAGGAGATGCACACATATACGTGTGTAGTTCATGAAGTACAGCACTACATACAAGGCACTCGTTGTGAAAATTCGATATTTCTACATAGGTTTGCGAGCTCCATTTTAAGAAAGAATCAATCACAGAAACATCAGGCTATGATGACCGCAAGGCAGGGAAGGTCGTCGTAGTCCTACTGGAGGTCACACGGCTGACTCTTGATGGTGTGTATTGTATCTGTTCACCGCCTGCACCAGTAATTTGTCTCTTGCAAGCATGTTGAAGAGGCACCTGAAAAGAAACTTAAAAAAAAGATAGCGAGCACTGACGCGAATGCAAGAAAGTCAATGCAGTCAATGATATCACTACCTTCTCAAATGTGTCAGACAAAATGGAAATCCAACTTTTTTTTTACATTTTTGACCCATTCCACCCCCTCTAAAATGTATTTGAAACAACTGGATCAACGAAAAGAAAACTATAAGGTGTTTTTTCTAACCAACCTTTAATGACATTGACAATGAAATCGACGTTGAAGGAGCATCATTTAGAGCACTGTATAATGCATGCTTTTGAATAGTCATTCAAGGCCCTCAACGAAGCAAACATTGAGCAACAGAATGTGAAGCTAGCGTTTAAGATCTCCTGCCGTTTTGTAGCCGTAACGCATACGTACGTTTCTTCGCAATGCTGCTCTCTATGAATCGTAATTCGGCGATTTCTGCACCAGCGAAAGAGAACAATAAGAAATTCCTCTCCTAGAATAATAAAAAAGGGACATTCAGCGTCATTGCTCAATACATTCGGGAGGAAGAAGAAAGCAAAAGGCGTTGAACTCTGGACATATTCTGAAACTTTTGTTTCAAAACGTTCTTGCTGTAAACACGCTGTTGAACAACAACACCAAGCTACAGAAGATCGGTTGCACAGGGAGAAGCAGCAAGCAACTCTTCGGAAACATGAGATAAAACTCAACAAGGCGAATACTAATCGTGCCATTTGATCAAAGCGTTCTACTGGTGCCATTCATAACGTAGCATCCAAAAACATATGTGCCTGTAGTTGTACGCCTCAAAGTAGAACTTTTGCACGTATTTTGAAGTATGCTGCTAACAGACCGCTCTAGAACTGTTGTGGACGAAGTATGAAAAGCTACACGAGGCCAAACGAATCCTAAAGCTGTTCAACTCACCTTCGTTGTACTTTCGTATACTCGCAACGAAAGAAGCTGGAAGTTGCTCGGCTTGCCGCTGTGTACGCAAATATTCCGTAAATTATGAGCACAAACAGTGCAGTAGAATCCCGTTCTTCGAAAGTGCACGCTGGTTCGCTGTTTCACATCGAGAAATCGGGTGAATTCGTCTTCGAAATGGCATCTCTGCCGAACACAACCACAACAAGCGGACGCCATGTTCTATTCCCGTCGGACGGGATGGAGTGATGTCACGGAACTATGGAGAAGCGAGAAGCCTTGTCTATCTAGGTGGTGTTGGTTGGACGCCCGCACAGCCGCGGCATTCCTTTCTCAGGGTCGCGCCCTCATTTGTTCTTAGTGAGTGACATTTTCTCGTTTTTCCAGACAGGTACTTACTCTCAACTCAGGCATACTTTAACGTCCATGATTGTATCACTGAGTCTCCCAGTTTTACGTAGACGAAGAACCCAAGACAGACTATGTTTACTTCGCAAGTTTTATCGGAACCTTCTTTGCAAAAACTTCATTATTCCATGAATTATTCAAGTGAATAAGGTCCAAAAGCAAACCTGTCGCTCCACTGACCTCACTTCTTTCACTACACTTCCTTCGCATAGAATAGCCCACATTCCTCAGCCGCTCAGATACCTATAAACCGCACCAGCAGTGGTTTGCCAGAATTTCGTCACTGGCGGTATGTCGGGCTCTGCAAGGGGGGTGACGTCACAACATGGAGGCTAATCCCATGTATTTTTATGCATTTTGGCAAAATATTGCGTAATAATTGCAGTGTCTCCCAAACCTTGGGGCTTAGAGGGTTGTGCGGGGCGGGGTTCTGGATAACTCACTGCGCACCAGTGTCGCAGCGCACACCGGGTTCACTTTCCAACATCATTATTCTGCTCACTACTGTTCATAGTATGCATATTATGTTTAGCACGTTCACTATTTGTGTGTTCATTATTTTGCTCTTTTGGTATGTAGGCATTAGTCTAAGCTTTTCGTTGTATGTTTCGGTATGTGCATGAATAGCTATATGTTTATATGTTTAACACGTTATACAGGGTGGTCCACCAACCATGATAGAAATTCATAGTAAAAAACGTAGACCCGGAGAGACATGCGTCAAGGGATTTTTTTCTGCCAATAACTTTTGCCACATATTGGTAACATTTTTATTTCATTTCAGTTGACGGAAAGTTAATTTCTTTAATTGAACTCCAAAATTTCCCAAGGCAAGGTAACGTTTTCTTTGCGGAAATGGGTTCCCCGTGGTCATTTTACTCAGTATAGCACATAATCCCACTCGTAATGCAGCGGCAATTGCCGAAATAAATTCCCAGAAAATCCGTGGAAATGAGCCCTTGGCTCCATCTCTTTTTTGACGGCTCGTAGTTCGAGCGCAAAGCTGCGAAGAAAGGAGGTTACACTGACACGCCACACAAGGGGGGAAAGGGTTACAAGCCGTCGGGTGACCTCATTTTTGATAAGATAGCTCTGATGCCCGCACTCACCGCGCGTGTTTGTTTCGTGGGTAAGGCTTGTACCCCTTTCCCCCTCGTGTGGCGTGTCAATGTAACCTCCTTTCTTCGCAGCTTTACGCTCAAACTACGAGCCGTCAAAAAAGAGGTGGAGCCAAGGGCACATTTCCACTGATTTTCGGCGAATCTATTTCGACAATTGCCATTGCATTACGAGTGGGATTATGTGGTATACTGAGTAAAATGACCACGGGGAACCCATTTCCGCAAAGAAAACGTTAGGTTGCCTTGGGAAATGTCGGAGTTCAATTCATGAAATTAACTTTCCATCAATTGAAATGAAATAAAAATATTACCAATATGTGGCAAAAGTTATTGATGAAAAAGATCCCTTGACCGCATGTCTCTCCGGGGCTTACGATTTTTACTATGAATTTCTATCATGGTTGGTGGACCACCCTGTATAGGAACAACCAACTACTTGTACTTCTCTGCCGTTTAAGGCATGCAATCGTCTCTTCCGCAGTCCCGTGGAATCAGAAAGCAAAATTCGTCTTACGAAGCACGCAGAAAGTGCTCACAGCTCATGGCGCTCCTTCAAACCAAGCGCAACATGACACCTGCGAACATACCTTTCAGTCCCTTCCATAACTGCGTTTAGCCAAAAGTACATGAGCTTATGTTTTATCACGAGCTACCTTGAAAATAACACATGTCAAAATCACCTGCGGCGATACGTTTCTTCGTATTGGTCAATTATGGCACAAGATGCGTCGCATACGTCTATGTAAAACCTGGTCCGCACATTGAATTTCAGTGCGTCCTTCTGCGCACCAACGCAACGGACACATAGGTTCTCCAGTTCAATTTTTGGACGGAGCGACGCATGAAATGCCTGTCGTTACCAGGTAACTGTGCTGCCGCGCCGCCCTTATCTTCTCTCACTTCACTTAACGTAGTCGGCTGTAAGCCGTTACTCGTAAAGAATCGCCGCAAAGGTGGGGACGTTAGTTGGAGACCCGTGCATCCGTCACACAGAGACGCTGAGGGACGGACTTATTGAAACGCAATAGAGCGGACCAGGTTAAAGGGACTCTGACCAGAAGTTCGACAAATATTTCGTTTGCATCTATTACGAAGGTATAATATGCCTCCAAGCCACACGCGAAATATTTTGGCTGTGCGCGGAGGCAAAGTTTACCAAACGGGGATGCTGAAAACCGACTTCGCTTTTCCCCCTCAACTCGCGCAATCGGGGCCGAAATCTAGCCTCTTTGCAGTGGACATCCGCCAATTTCCGTGTGCGTGACGAAATCACGAGGGCCACGTTTCATTGGGCGCCCGGACCGGAAGTTCTGTTGTTAGTGAGTTTGTGAGAGCGCCGGCATCCGTCCGGAAAGCGATCTTCAATATGGACGTCGAAGGAAGAAATGCGGAGACTTAGAGCCCGGAACTTCTTTCTGACCTTTCTGCGATCGAGAAGAAAATTCTGCGTGCTGAACAGCTCGGTAGGCTTTCGAAACGTCGCCGATGCCGCGAATGCGAGACGAAGTTAGAGCTCTACGAACATCAGTCACAGATGAAGCAAACAGCATGAGTCGCCTGTCTTCAGGTAAGCGATGAGCTTTTTAACGCGCACTGTGATCGAACATGTAAACGTTCTCAGAAATTTCGTGTTCTGATATCTAATGCGCACTTGCTGTTCATGGTGCCGGTGTGGCTGGTGTGTCATAATGCCGAAGGAGATCGAATGCTTGTGCTGCAAGGAGATCGAAAACACTGCCGAATGACTGCAGTATGAGTGCATTACAACCCACAAAGATTTCCAACTTCTATTCTTCAATATGACTGTCCTGAAGGTCGCATATTGAACTCCGTGGGCAGCGCGAACCTATGAGCGACTATATTCATAAGTAAGTCACATGTGTCCTTGTCGAACGATGTTAAAGTTTGGGCGCCCAAAACTGGTTTGGTCCTGCAATAAAGTCGTTAAAAACTCCAGTACAGGGCGCAGCACATAAAAAGGCTATACAGTACACGACTCTGAACTGGAGAAAACCAATATAAGCAATTTTGTAATTGTCAGTGTGCTGTGTCCTGAGTAACGTTTTTATGCATTGCCCTGTGCATAAGGTTTTAGCGTAGGTTTTTAGCGATATTGAGTGTTCTTGATTGTCGATTCAGTGAAAAGTAAAACAATGTTGGGTTCTAAAAGAACACAGCATGTGTAGTAATGTACAAGGTGTGGGCAGGTAAACTGCAGTTGCTCTCAGGCACATGTAGAAATGACATTGCACACACACTGTACTGTAACCGGTTACGTATTTGCCTAACTATATTTTATGTACATCTGTGTAGGCGATGCAGATACACTGCGTATTGCCAGTTTGCAAGGTGAGTATGGCACAAGCTTGGGAAAAACAAGATCATGGTCATCCCAGCCTGTGCAGTGAAGAGGGTCTGGCAAGCCTTTCCCACAGAAAATGCCACAGGCTTCAAGTACCCAAGATCCTAACTGGGGGTACCTCTTCGCACAGCTCGTCTATCACATTTAAAATAATTCAGCATCTGTATTAAGGATCATCTATAGCTCTCAGGATGATGCATGGTTCATGAGTTCAATATGTTGTGTTGAAACACAACACTAGTCCTTTTTAATGAGTCTTGCGGAACGATAGATGAGCACTCCTTTCGTGACATTGTGTACCATTGCTACAGTGAACAATTTCTTGAGCAAGACTGATGAACGAACGAAAAATAGAGTATTGTCTTCTAAATATGTATGTTCCTTGTAACTTCCGTATTTGTTAAGTGACCCATGTTGATGTCCCCCCTCATGTAATGCCTGCAATGGCCTTTGAGATATATTCATAAATAAATAAATATCAAAACCGGAAAAAGATGTAACACGTATCCTCTCTTTGCGTGAATGATACATAAACATTCTCAGAAGATTTGTACATAGTCACACTTTGCCTCATTTTGCATAAAGCCTAGTTCCACCTCTTACATCATCTCCACATCTTCAATCTCCAAAGCAGTACAAGGCTAAAGTAATCGGCTACTGCATAAAAAGAAGGAGGGGAGGAAAACAAACGCTGGCACATCTAAAATTCGAAGAAACCCTGGTACTCTCACGGGGCTACTCACGGCTCAGTGCTGGATCAGATCCCGATGGAAAACAGCTTTTCTGAGCCTCAGTGATAGATTCCCTTGATTGCACTGACTGTGAAGCACAACTCATTGGCTTGGTGGCAAGTGGTCTTGCGTCTGATAGTAAGATTTGGAAGAAAGGGAGCAAGGAACATCTCTCTACGGTCTTAAGAAGGATATCAACATTACCTGTCAAGGTACAGCATTTCATGTTGCTTTCAGTAAGTACAACACTCCTCATAGCAGTTACCATTCGTGTTGGGAAAGCATGCTGAAGTTAGCTCAGGCAGTGCATCCAGAACTGTGAATCGGGTTCATAGAGAGCACCTGGTGAGAGGGACAGCAACAGTGTCCAGTAAAGGCTCTCCAGGAATTTTGTGCAGGTTTGGGGGACACAGCTTTTAATAGTGTTGATGGAAAGCAGGGTGCGTGAAACACTGACTTCTGGTAGATGAATTCTTGTTATTTATAACCAGGTACCCATGTTCTAGTAATCTAGAAAAAGCCTTGGCTCTCTTGGAGGAAATTGCTAATGAATCTGAGTGTCTTTTGTGGAAACAAGTTGCAACTGCCTTTCTATCCACCCTTCTTAGTTGCCCTAGCAAAAGCAAATATGTAATGCTGTACACCATATCCGATGCTAGCACACTAATTGCTTTGAGTGTTCTCAGGCTTCTGAAATGGAGCTACCTCGTACATACGCTCTGCCATGTCGGCAAGAACATAAATCAGACTGCCTTTACTTTTTAAATTGGCCCTTCAGTGCTTCATGTGACTGCAAGAATGGCACCCCCACAACAATAGGCAACAAGAATGATTTCTGCAATGTATTCAGCTTTGTAAAACAACAACTTTATTTGAAAATATATTCCAAAAGCCGGGTGACAGCCTCATAATGTAGCGTCCTTTACTGCAAACACCGCTCAACACAACGAATAAAAACAGATCGTAAACGTTTTGTCGCCTATCCGGGTGGCATCATCAGTACAACAGAGGCCAAAGATGAGCACATCAGCCTATCTAAGAGGGAATCTTACACATCCGATAGGGGGCACTGAATGTACTACAGGCTGAAGCATCACGCCTGATAAAGCAGGATTCTGAGAACTTTCTAGGGCCCCATGGCTAGTCATGAGCAAAGGTTACTGCACCATCAAAATATATGTCCCTTAGGACAGCAGTGGTAGACTGATTCGGTCCTGTTTAGTTAAGCTAAGCATTAGTAGCCCTGACAACTGGCTCTTTGTCTTGTCCCATGTCTTTTGTCTATCTCGCCAATGTAGGTTGCATCACATTCTATGCAATCAACTTAATATGCACAGTCAAAATGCCTGATGGGCACAGTGCCCTCCAAATAGCGTATGAAATACGTTGGATGAAAGGAATGCGGACCACCGATTTGACTTCTTTGATGCTGTTTTTGATTGTTCTGTTGGAGGGATGATGCCACCTGGATAGGCAATGAAACGTTTACTCTCTTTATTCTTAATTGTTGTGTTAAGCCAGTGTTCTGAGTAAAGGATTTTACATTATGAACTTTGTTTGAATGATGATTAGTGGCGAGCTTCATACCCTGGGCCACTACTCTAACAATTGCTTGTGGTAGTGTGATGAAATGGAATAACGAGCCTTGTAGACGATTTACTTGGCAATATATTTATTTATCTCTCATAGGTTGAAGAACCCAGTGTGGTGTTACATAACGGAGGGGCACGTAATCATACAAGACCGATCACCAAAAGACCTTGCTTTTGACTAGATTAAAATGTGAAGCGATTGTAACATAACAAATGCTGCATGGTGGCGATATGATAGGTTCTCCTCACGAGTTGTTGCCAAGGTTACGGTTAGTTGAGAAACTGCATATCCAGGTAGCAGGATCAAATTTTAATTAGGCTACTTTGGCCAACACGCGAGCATAGAGCACAGTGTCAAAAGCCCTTACAAAATAAAAAGAATACTACATCTACGTGGACCCAGAAATCAAGACAGTTTGAAATGCTGTGAACGAATTCCACTACGTTAGTTTTGCCTGAATACCCTTTTCTAAAGCCATGCTGGAATTCAAAAAAAGAAATCGACAGACTCAACTTGGTTGACAACGTGGTAGTACATGATGTGCTCCATTAGTTTACAGGGAACCCTAAAAAGTGGAGCTGGTTAATAGATAGAAGGAGCATAGTTGTCACCTCTTCTGAAGACAGGAATTAGCTTGAGACTATGTCCTCGACTCGCACACATACTAAGAACCTTTGACACAGATTAACGTATCTTCATTCCAGCTCTTTCACTTTCAGATGTTCATCTCTGATGAGTGGTCTGTCATTCTTGTAATACAGATTGGAATTGAAATGCAGGTGCATAAGGGATGCTCTGAAAGAAAAGTGTTTGGTTTTAGTCCTCTTAATGTTTCTGAAAACGAAAACAAACTTCACGGTGACTATTCTTCTGAAATGAGCAATTCCAGGATGACAGCAAAAAAATATATCTCGCCATATCATTATATCCACCTGGCACTTCAATTGAATAATGGCAGTTGAAGATCACGATGATGCAATTTAATGACGCATAAGCAACTCGGGCTATAGTGTGCCAAAACCATGGTAAAACTGTGACTTGTTAAATATCAGACGATTATACTAAAATAATATACTTGGTTGGTTGGTAAATTGAGATATAGACAAAAACATGATATGATAAAAATAAGCAATTGAAGAAAAGGCAATTGTTGGCTTTGTGTGACTGATGTCGAGTTTGCCACACTACGTGTTGAATAATAATGTACGCTGATACGCTGTAGCATATAAAGTACAATCATACACACGCTCGATATGTGGTGGATATGTGAAACCAATATACACATACTTACATTTCAAACTTTCTTGAAAAAGGCAGCCCAAGTCTGTCGGATTTGCCAGACTCTATACAAAGCCAGTAAGCACAGTGTGGAATGACTGATTCATCTTTCGAAGGCGGAGGTGCAGCTACCACGACGCTTCGTCATCTCAATGCTTCAGAGCGGCATAGCCTAGTAAGAAGCCATCAGAAGGATCTCATAAAGATAACTTGGTTGAAAAAGTGGAGGGTTCTGTGGGATATGTAAGAAAGCATACGCGTTACACAACAGCTACGAGAATGATCGACTGCACCTGCATGGTTTTCAGTACGTAGACTTGGAACTGAAAAATAAATATGCTAACCTTGTTGATACTACGTTTCCGTCAGGACCACACGAGAGCACATTTGGTTTCTTTAGTTGAAGGTATCATCAGGTCCCCATGCTCCTTTGAGATGCAGCAGACAGAATTTCGCTGAGGCGAGTGACTGCCGTTGCGGTTCGTCGCTTCGCAGCAGATCAAAAACAGTACACCGCAACGATAGGTGAAACGTTCAGAATATGGTGACCAACTCCAACACCAACCCAATGACCCGAACAAAGAGGATGAACCGGGAGTCACACAAGTTCGCAGTTCGCAAGCTCGGCATACGGCATCCATTACAGCTGACCGTATACGGAAGCATATATCGAACGCCGTGTACAGATTGAAAAGAAAATCGTAGAAACTGTTGCAGGTGATAAATGCAGGGTATGTTTTTCTTTTTGAGGCTCTGTAACAAAAACATATTAACGTAGAAATGCCATTTCATGAAGGAAATTGACAGATATTGCGTGACCACGTGACGCGTTTGAGCCAATTGTGGGTGTTGCGAGTGGCCCCCGTGTTGACGTCATCTTGATGGTGGGCCGGGGTGGATATTCTATATAAACGTATGTTTTCTCGGTTTGACGCTAGGCGTGCTGCACTCGGATGAAGTCGAATGTTTAAAATTCGAGTTTAGAGAAACCGTGGGGTTTTAATGCGTGAATTTTCGCATGGAGAGTCCTTGTTGGGTGCTTTATCGACTACAAGTGCGAAAGTGCTCCCACAGTTTCTGGTCAGAGTCCCTTTAAAGCAGAACATGGCGATTCGTAGAGTGACATCTGGCTGATCGCGAGGTAGCAGATTTTTCAAAAGAAAGCGGCGTTACCTCTTCGGCGCATTCATAATTATTTCGTGTGTTCCACGTATTTCTTTTGTAATCTACATCTAGTTTCTTCCTTGTTTTTGCAGTGAACCACGATGTTTCCTTCAGGATGCATTCGGCTAGCTGTGACACTTGCAACGATGAGCACCTTTGCCAACTGCGCCTCAGCTGATGTTACGCCACTTCGGAAACTCTACGAGGTACACATTCTGTTGGGTGATTAGGAAGAATAATATTATAAAAGTTATTACGCTTAATCTTTTGATAGCCACATTGCGTAAGGGAGAAGCGAGAGGCAAAGGAAACATTCACACTTCTTCAGCAGTTACTACACTTGTGACGTAGACCAACATGGCCTAAATTCATAATCAAGGCAGTGGAAACGGAAGCGTTAGTCTGAGATAGTCCATACAACTCGTTGCAGATCTTGTATCTGAACAAGTGTGTGGTAGTACGCTGAAGTCCATTGGGATATCCTGAAACGGGCACGTCCTGTGAGATATAAATCGCCAAATTTTGATGCGCAAATGAGCCTAAACAATAACTACACACTTCTCGTACACACAGAAACGGCACGACATCCGGCTTATCTGGACCGGAATCTGGTAAATAGTAATAATATTTAGAGCAGATTTACACGTAAGGTGAGTCCGCCCACAATTGTGTGGCTACATGCTGCATGCGCCGAAGCGAAGCGAAGCGAATTTCGACCACCTGGGGTTCTTTCGACGTGCGCCGGAAATCTTCGACACACGGTGCTGGAAGCAACGTTTATCTGCCCCTTATTGCTACCGTCCTCGTACGGGATCGAACCCTCGATCTTGAGCTCAGCAAGACAACACGTTACCGAGCTACTCAGCTACCGACGCCAGCCGGAAGACAGTGTGTCTGCGCATCAGATCAGCTCCTACTCCAACTAGCTTCGTTGCTAGAAAATACGTGGCCCTCCGACGAGAACGTCCGTCGCTGCTTTTGCGCTCGAGAAGAGCGTGCTTTCAGTTTCGGCTCATTTGCGCAGGAAAACTTACCGATTTGTATGTCAAGGTACGAGCTCGTTTCGAGATATTTAAAGAGGGTGTTGATTTAAATAATGACTCGCTCCAATTCTGCTATCTCTCATTTCCCTGAAAACATCGAATTGATACGTTAATGAATTTTATTTATTTAGTTGCCCAGTAGTTACATACGCTTTCCGACAGGATACCCGAATGGCAGTAAAACCCACCTGCGAACATGGCATCTGTGCAGCTTCCATGGCACTCTTTTATAATACAATCGATAACGAATAAAAATGAACTCCCTATATATGCAACAGTACGTGAAACAACTGCGGCTAAGTGGTCTGGGGTAGCCAGACTGACGTCTCCATTTCTTTCTTCCTCTATTACATCACATCACGTGAAATACTGTGCAGGATGTTCTGTGACCTGCTTTGGCTTACACATGTCTTGAACTTTCACTATTGTGCGGCTTCAGAACATCAAGCGCGAACCGGTGACAGCAAAGCAGTGCTTCCGGAACGGAACAAGTCTGGAGCCCGAGGATGCCCTCCATGTCGTCCTAACCCTGGATGGAACAGCGTACCCTGGAGACGAATTAGTGTCTGACAATACCTTGTGCTATGCACAGCCACTCGACTCACAGCAGCAGAAATGGTAAACGCAAGCATACTTCCGAGAAAATCCGGTGTTTCCTCGGAAAGTAATCCCCCAAGTGTTCCGCAGTTATTTCTTTCCAGTGCGTAGTACTGCTTGCGACACGGTCCTCTTAAGTCAGCACCCCCTGGTTTATCCCATTTCACACCTCGAGGTGGTGCAAGATCATTTATTCCGAGCAAGAAACACATGCTGCTCGTGGTCAAAATTCAAATAAAATATTGGAACAACATTGTCGATGACAATTAAGGAAATAGTGGTTGCAGAACTACTTATAGGCGATTTCAGACAACCGTGTCGCGAGCAGTACGTCCGGCACTTCATCCACTACAACAGCGCAGAACCAACATTAGTCAAAAAAAGAATGGGGAGTGCTCTCCCCGTTGGAGAGGTCCACGAGGTTCTGGGCGTAGAATTGAGTTTCGTGCCTCTGGTGATGTTATACCCCTGTCACACGGGCATTTTCGATCCTGCTCGACCGAACCTGCTTGAACCAAATGCAGATCGGATAGTGCTACACGGCCGCTTCCAAGCAGGATCGAACTTTGATCCTGCTTCACTCAAGACAGTTCCCATAACAGGATTGAGAATTTCAAGACGGCTCGACGGCCGCCATTTGCAACCCCGACCCCGGTGAACTGTCATAACTTAAGACGGACATGCGCGCGAAGCTACAAATGATGCTTACATCGGTATACGATAAAACCACTAATATCGCTGTTATATAGGAAACGCGAAATTAAGGAGTTCCGTTTATTCATTTGCCTATATTCTCGACACCGTCAACCATTCAATGCGCGTTGAAAGTGGCCGTGTAGCAGCGTCAAAACTCGAGCGTGCTCGGGAAGTTCGATGCAGATCGGATTCGAGAAGGATCGAAATGCCCGTGTGACAGGGGTATTACATGTGAGAGATGACAGGAATGATGCGATATGTGAGATGACACGAATTAATGGGAGGTTGACTATCACTGGTAAGTTACAGCACTAGTTGACAGTTCGAAACAGCTGAAGAGCCCCTCACAGACGACGTTGACGCACGTTGACGTCCGTGCATGTTTGAGTGCGTTGACACGAAATTGGTGGAGACGCCGTAGACGTGGAAGGTTGCTCTGCAAGTCTACGCTCTCAGGACACGCTGCTGCTCCGTAACGCCAAAACGTGACATTAACTTTCTTAAGGGAGACATCGCATGGATTCGAAAAAAAAAAAAAAAGGTGAACCTCATATACGGAACACAAACCACCCCCTCGA
This sequence comes from Ornithodoros turicata, assembly GCF_037126465.1. NCBI lineage: Eukaryota > Metazoa > Arthropoda > Arachnida > Ixodida > Argasidae > Ornithodoros > Ornithodoros turicata. The sequence continues at coordinate 51,223,377 of NC_088202.1, read as the reverse complement.
TACCGATTACATCTTTCGCATTCAGTCTGCGCGAGTAATTAATGCGTAAATAATAACAATACCAAACCGAACCTGAAATACAAGTAGGGGAAACCAGAGCTTCTTGCTGTGGGGGCTTCGTCCGGAGGAGGATACCGTGACGTCACCCGTGTCGTGACCGCGTCGTCGTCTACTTGGATACCATTCTCCCTTGCGTTTTGAACAAAACATAAAGGACGTTTCATGTAGTCAGCGTCTCTGTCGTGAAACGAGACCTGTTTCCGCAGCCACTTATGTAACGTATTTACCTGATCATGATGGCGCCGATTTCAACGTGGCATTAACGAATGCGCTCTAGAACAAGGTTGTATTCTTCCAGAGCACGTGGAGGACAAAAGCAGCAGTGCCGGGAACAGGCACCAAGGCGACGGGTCACGTGAGCCCAGTGTTGATTTCAAATGGCCTCTCGATTCATAAAGGCGGCGCGGCCGCTTCGTAGTGAATTCATTTCAATAAAATGTGAGCTGTTTTGAAGGGAGATCTTTCGTAGACATGTCCCTAACAACGGGAAGGCTACGTATATGCCACGTATACAGGGCGTCAACCCTAACTGTATAAGTAATTTTTAAAAATAGAAAAATCACGTTTTCCCAGTTTTAACCAATGGCGATGTACGTACTCTACCCCTAAAGGCCCACCTTAAGAGGGCTCAGGCAAGCTTCTGCGACAATGCATTAATTAACTTTCGTTACTTAACTTTTTAATTATCATCGATAGAAGATTGACCCAATGAGAACATCGGATCCCTTGGGGTCACTGGTAACGTTAGGCAGTTATAGCGTGAGGAAAGGAAATAAGGTGCTCTGGTGGTCATTTTTCGACGCTCAAGTAGAAGCGCTCCGTTTTCACTTTCTGTGCATGCGGGGTTGGGAAATAGGTGTCGAACCAATCTGTCACCATGCAATCTGTCCCCTCTACAACAGTGTTTTCCCTCCCCCTCATACAGAGGAAAGGAAAACGGGAGCGCTTCTACTTGAGCGTCGAAAACGACCACCAGATCGCCTTATTTCCAGGCCCTTTCCTCGCGCTATAACTGTCTCGATTTTTGTTCTGAAAACGGCAATGTTACCAGTGACTCCAAGGAATTCGGTGTTCTCATTGGGCCAATCTTCTATCGTTGATAATTAAAAAGTTAATTAGCGAAAGTTAATTAATCCATCGACACAGAAGCTTGCCTGTGCCCTCTTGATGTGTTCATTTAGGCGTACATCGTCATTGGTTAAAACTAAAAACGTGATTTTTCTATTTTTAAAAGTTACTTCTATAGTTACAGTGGACACCCAGTATATACCGATTGTAAATTGACAGGATCTTCCTTCTTACTGCCAGCACTGAGCGCACATGCGATAAGAGTTTTGGGCGGACATTCGAATGACGCCGACGTCGACGGGAACTCGGGAAAGTCTCCACTAAAATTGTAAACGCTGTAAAATTGTACAAACTGTAAAACTGTATATAACTCGCGTGTATTTCCTCGCTGTCTTCGTCAGTTTCGTTCACGTCGCTCCTGTGATAGTATCTTCTCCTTGTCGTCGTTTGTGTGCGGACATGCGAATACCGACGACGCCGACGCGATCGCGGGAAAGTCTCCACTATACAGCTGACGCTGCAAAAAGACAGCTATTTCTCAGATGCACCTTCAGGATTTGAGCCCATGACCCAAGAACGAAATCACATGATGCAATCGGGAGTCACGTGGCAGTGCTCCCCTCCCTTATTGACCCGTGCACGAGCAACATCTCAATATTGCGGTCGGGGAGCGATTCCAAGCAACTCGAGTTGCTGGAGGCTGACGGTGCCAGCCGACTGCCAGATACTCGTAAATTGCTCGTAGTCGCTAGAAAAAGTTGATCGTGTGAACTCTGCCTACCGTCAGCAAGTGCAGTATGTGCACGACCGACATTTCTCACATGTCATATCGTTCCCGCATATACGGCTGGAATATGACCGGAATAGAGGTGCGATGCGACATTCGTTAGGCAGAGCAATACTCACTCGGTGAATTCATTCTTTTATTTTTTTTAAATTTTCTCCAGATATATGGGTGCTGAAGCGATTTAAGCTGGTTGTGGCTGTACAACAACAACAACTTTACTTCAACAACTTTATTTCAAGATAATGAATGGGAATTGCTATGCAAACAAATCAATCCAAATAAAAGTTTTGACTTTTAAGAAGCGCGCGGTATGTTGTAACAGTATTTCTGCTCACGGATAAGAACCGCACCGAAGACACACAATTATAATTTAAAAGTACTGTAAACTGAATGGTAAACCTATAGAAACTGTGTGCTGTTCTGAAAACTTGTAACTTGTACGCTTGGGATGCGTATTAGCCCTGTTGTACATAGAGCATTTTTTAGCAACCGAAGTTAAATATTACTCTGCCAAGTAAAATATGCGGACTCCAACACGCGGCAACCCTGAGGCGACTCGCGGTCCTGAGGACTCTCTGGGACTCCCGAAAACGCCTCGGTTACCCTAAGACGTCCTTGCAATATCACAAGAAACCATGGGGCTAGCCTAAAATGTTCTGTGGTTTACCTTAGGAACCCTAGGGGTCTTACTAGGCGCCTCCTCAACTATTTTGGGTGTATTAAGAAAGTTCGTGAGGTGGCCCGTAAATAACCTAAACGCTCACAGTACCCCAGCACTACAAATGTACGCCAGTGCTGGTTGAGGATTTAAAATGTGTTCCTGGGGTTACCCCAAACGTGCCGTAGCACCTTAAAACCTCAGACTCTGACCCCAGGAACAAATTTTCAAGTGGGGTAGCCACCTCAATATCACGTGATACATATGTCCGCCAATCTCGGGCGGCACTTTAACGTGCACTGTGCAAATGATTTAATGCAAAAATTTTTGTTCCAGCGTGAAATTGCCAGCGAAGTATGACAGCGAGAGCGACAGTGCTAGTCTCGTTACCAAGAGTAAGTACGACTTCACTATATGTGACACGAATCGCATGAAAGAGGTTCGTCGCCGTGTGTATATACTATATAGCACCAAAGATTGTTCTTTACCAAACTTTTTTTTCGTCGTGATTAGCGGAGCCCTTGCACTTGTAGGTTTGCGAGTATCCAGCACATCACTGATGCTTTGATTGATTGTGCCATGTCCTTTGCAGAAGGAGTTCTCACGTTGTTCCTCCAGCAGGCTCCCTTTAACGGGAAGGCCTATCTAATCCAAAACTGTAAGTATGGTACCCGGATACTTTCTATTAATGGCAGGTGCGACTGTTTAACAAAAAGTTGGGGAGTAGTTGCTATATCGACTTGGCCATGATGCTGCCCCTATACACACTCTAAATGTGAAACCTGCGGACCAGGTCCGTGCGCCACTTTCGTAACACTCAATCACTGTACTCAAGTATGAAATATTACAGTTAACTTAATGACACCCGTATACCATTTCCAAAATCACAAGACAAACGCTATCGTCCTGGAAGCTGCTTGGCTATGAGCGCGTTATTGCGGTGCAGTTCTGTTATTAGAGGATATAAAATTACGCACGTACACATAAAGGTGAGATAAGAACAGCGCCGGCAATCGCTGTTTCTGTAATACACCGGACAGGTAGATAGAAGACCAATTATGCAAATATCCCGCAATGAAAGTCAGCCCGGATACATCGACAGTGAATTCCAGTCTTAGGAATGTCCTCGCTCGACACAGCGTTACAAGCTTTACCTTATGATTTTTCCATCTTTTGGTAAACACCGACTAGGTATACAATGATACACTGTTACGCTGTAGCAGTGGTTCTCAACATGTTTTGCTCTACGCACCCCTTTTGCCGTTCGTCAAAGCGTTATCTCCCTATAAACAACAGCAACTTTTTTTTTTTTAGATCCCTATCCCTATTTTGAGATGATCTCCCTATAATAACTCCAATGCACGCATAAAAGTTGGAGGTGTTCTACTGCTTATTCCGAGTTTCTTGAAAGTATCGCTTGCGGCGAGAGACCTTACCGCTAGATAGCCCTTCCAATACTGTGCATACCCAGCAGCCATCATGGCACACCCTCGATCCGTTCCTGAGGAGGGAGACGTCCTGTGAAAGATATACTACGTCGAGTGTGCGCAAGGGCCTATAAGCGGCGAATGTTACACGGTGTCATAGGGTGCGTTAAGCAGGCGCTCCTAAGCGTTTTCAGACTCCACTCACTTAACGCGACACAAGCGCCACTCGCGCTCCCGAGAGTGTGAGACTCGGTGGGACTTTCCAAGCCACCGCTTCATATGGTTGCATTGGAAGCAGACGACAAGCGCCCGGGCGCTTGAAATTTTCTATGGCTCACCTCCTGTTGGGCGGCGGCTGGACGACCTTCGAACTGTGGGCATGGAAGTAAAGTATGGACTGTCTATGTTACACAATGTTCCTATTAGAGCAAAACTGTAATATTTTTTATAAGTGTCATCATGCTTTTTTTATTAGTGAGCAACTTCCACACGTGTGTCGGTGGTTACTCGCGGGAAATACAGTGCTCTAATTCCGACACCTTCACGCCATGCAGTCATCCTCAAAGTGAACAGCTCCTATCGCGTCTGTGACAAATTCCCGTTGTATCAAAAAGAGAGCGACTTTTTCCATTTCATTCGCTGTTACATGGAAAACTCTTCAGAACAGCCGTCGTGTCTTCCAACGTTACTATAGGTTCCAACTAAGCCAACGTGTCCTCCGTCTGAGCACTGCACGAGCAGGCAACAGGAAGCGGCATCAGCGAGCGAGCAGTGTAGCGCTCCAAAGTTGCTTCTCGCTGTTTAGTGAGCGCTCCGACTGTGTCATATTCCCAATTTGAGTGTGCGAAAAGAGGGGCGCCTACTTAACGCACTCATTGCCCCCCATGGTGTTCTCAAAATCATCCCCACGGGGGACGTGGGGGAATTTGAATTCGCGAGCCATGCACCATAGAGATTGGACATACAGTAAGTGTGTTAAGTTACTCTGTATTTACACAAGGGACTTTCCCCATCAGAACAGTCCTGCGGAAGATGCGAGGAACATCGTAGGTTTCTGTTGCCACTTGAGCACGGTCGTTCAACTGTGTTTCCGTTCTCCTGTGACCGTGGGAAATATCCCGCGGCTCAACCACAAGATATTCCGTAGCAGACGACAGGACCGATGATGTCGTCTGTTATGCAGTACTCCATTTTGCCACTTGCTACATTTTGGCGCAGGTTGAGTCCTCAGCGTGACACGCGGCGGAACTTTCGCCTCGTGAGCAGTATTTTGCTTCACCTTCCTCTAGAATATTCCGTGGCGATGTCGCTCGTGTGAATACACGATTAGACCACTAGAAAACAGTTTCAGAGGATACCGCCAATTGCTTGGCTCGAGTTGGCATCGCATAACGTAACCATGCAACGCCGTCATTTCTCTACAGCGCTAATTGGGCCCTCTGCGTTACCGCTCTGTGACAAATTCTATTTTATGTCAAATCTTGTGAGATTACCTGTGCAGCTGATCCTGGACGGTACAGAAACTCCTGTGTGTACAGATATATGGTCATAGACAATTACATAGCGAAAAATTTACCCTAGGTAGAGACAGTATAATCTTAGTTACACAATAATTTGATTTAAAAATGCAGATATCAGAATGTAGTAGTTTAATCAGCATGGCGAGTGATCTATAACAGCATGTTACCTGTACAACAGATAACAAAATAAATAAATAATGGTGGATCACGGTGACGTGGGCGAATTCAGCAATAAAAATTGCAGCGGCGAGGGAAAAGACAGGCGGTATACTCTCAAAGTTGTTTTTCTAGTGCTCTATACACGGTTATCGGGAAAGTTACTACTCCATCAGAAAATAAAAGGCTCTTGATAACTTCCACAAGAAATTGCTAGCATCCCAGGCAGCGCAATGTACTGAAAGTCGAGTGCAATGGGGGTGGACGTGCAGGTGAAAGGCCTTCAACAGACTCGTAAAACTAAAAAAACATTGATAAGACACATACCGTCCACCCCATTGCACTCGACTTTCAGTACATTGTGGTGCCTAGGATGAAGACGTGTAGGGGTAATTTATTTATGAGCCAATTAATTTATTTACGACCAGTGTTTCTTCCTCATTGTTCTTCATCAGTTTCGGTCATTTCTATTGGTTCACGTAAGCACGTGACCTCTCCTTAGGCTGCATCATCAATGGTGGAAATTCCTGCCGTAATATCATACCCCGAAAAGTTTCCGTATTTGCGGGGCCTATACTTCCCACGAGTCTATTACCGCTCTTTGCTCTTACACTTGGAATCCAGGATCACATGATGCAAATTTTGTCTTCCGCATCTCCCGTGTTTTGTTTGATTGTACATTGCTCTTTTTTACATTGATCGTGCTTAACATGGGGTGGAGAATCACAACCCTTTCAACGCATAACTTGCAGATAGGTGAGGTCAGATGACATCACCTAATTGAATTCTAATTTCTCATTGAATTTCCTGTTTTGTTTTTTTTTCTAATTGTGACACTGCCCTTTTCGGCGACTGTTACTTTGTGATAGACACTTTGCTCTTTCACCTTGTTTTATCCCCATATTTTGCCTTTCTTCTTTTGCAGACGAATCAGCCACGAACAATGCCACGTACAAAATATACGACACTGATTTCTCCTGCGTGAATGCAGAGCAACTCTTGGAAACACTGGCAGGTCGTTACAAAAACATGGTTAGAGTAGACTGACAGATGAAAATCCACGGCTTCTGCTTTCTCTGTTGATGTGTCTCCATGTCGAATCTTTAGTGTGTGTTTTTTTTTTCGACGCACAATGGAAACAAAAACAATAAACATAAATAAAGTGAAGAATAAAGAATTGGCTTCATTACAAAGCCTCTAAAATCTGTAAGTCTCGAGAAAGCGAGGGCTTTCACGATTGCAACACCCTCGGGTATCGCATACAATTTCGTTATCAGGTGAGTGATTGTGTAGTCTTTTTACACAACGCAATTTTGTTTTCATTTGCAATAAAGAGCCGTCGTCGTGCTGTGTTTATGGAGCGCAGGTATTCGCTTAAATTTACCAATAACATATTTCGGTTGTCAATGTCATGGGAGAAGAAACCTGGCACGTTCCGCCGCAGGTGAAGTGAAAGGAAATTTTAATGTCCCGCCCAAGATAGGAGACAGACTGATAAGCGAACGAGACCTGTTTTAGTGCAAGGAAGCAAACACTTATTCTTCTTAGAAGTTGGCCGATCTCCACAATGTCGTCAGCAAAGGCCAATCCTACATAGTGGTAGTACAAGTGATTGAAGTTCACTTAAGAATATGCCATAATCAACGTATTGACATGGGCAGTTTTTTTTTTGTTTTTTTGCCTTTGAAAATTGTTACTTGAAAATAGCTTGTGATTGAAGATTTGTTACTTTTGAACATTCCTCTGTGGTGTCCTCACCATAGGTGGGGAGTAACGCGTTACAAAGTAGTGCGTTACCGGTAACGCGTTACGCTCGAGTAGTGAAATATGGTAACGCATTACATTTGGGAGAAAAGTAATGAGTAACGTAACGTCATTACATTTTTAATAACTAACGCGTAACGGCGTTATGCGTTACTGCGTGTTCGGGAACATTGCTTCATCGTCTAAACTTGAAAGTTTGAGCGAGGACCGTGCCTGCAGAATCCGGGAAAATTCAGGATTTTTTTTTTCTATTCACCTTCAACAATGACGAGAAGGTCACGTCGGAACCCAGGAAGAACGCAAAAGAAGGGTTGTTGACCTACCCTGGTTGAGATGTCACCTTTGTTTACCCACCTCTGTTTTTCACTCCCTCTGGTATTTTTCGGACGAATGGGGCAAAAGCGGCAGAAAAATAGCCTCTACCCTCTGAACAAGTAACAAAGTACCAACGGATTGGCTGTTTGGATATGTAGTGTGTGAGATAAAAGGTCGCCGTCTCTATCAACCTTGACAAGGAGCACTCACTTGCCATTGGGTGTCCTCTCAGCCCAACGGGCGAAGCTCACAGATGAAAAATTTGAACATCAACTACTTCTGCGTTGCAATAACATGTAATAACATACATGTAAGTTGTGTTCATGCGTGACCCTTGTTTGTGCCCAACATTGCTTGTATTGATTTGAGGAATGCACTTATGTGACTCAACCAAAAATTGTACATATTATATGGACAACTGGTGAAGTAATGCAAAAGTAACGGCATTACTTATCAGAAGTAACGGCGTTAGTAACGCGTTACCTACTACCGCAACAGTAACAAATTAACGCGTAACGCGTTACTTTTTGAAAAAGTAGTGACTAACGGTAGTGCACTACAAAATAAAACTAACTTCCCCACATATGGACTCCTCACTCAGCAGCTTCAGTATTGAATCGGCTAGGTCTGGGCTCGCTACGTCCAACGAGACGTTACATCCAACGCGCCGTTACATCCATCGGTGGACGTAACGGCGCATTGGATGCAACGGTTCGTTGGCTATAACGGCACGGTATGGATGTGCCGACACGTTGGATGTAACCGCACGGTGGACTTGGTGATCTTTTGGATGTAAATGCTCGATGGATAAGCGGCTTCAGGATATGTCGGTCGTGTCCTAATATGGCATCGATGTAGTTTTGGAATCAGCCACTCCGCAACACATATTTCGCGGCGTATCCTCGGAATGTTTTTGTTTGTTTGTTTTCATGATGTGATGTGATGTGATAAAGAAAAAAAATGAGGATGTGAGTTTCGACGACGTCGAACTGGCTACCCCAGTGCCCTTACACAAACAGATGATGAGATGATGAAAAACAGATATGATTTTTCTTTTCGTGAGAGTACGTCAAATTACGCTGTTTTATGATTTGATATGTTCACAAGTAACGGACAGAGTTGCTGTCGTGAGAGAATAAATTAGGTCAGGTTCTAAATGACAAGGTTGGTCCACAAGTTGAAACCCTCAAATCTCAAAATATTCACGAAATAATATAGTTGCGCATTAGGTAAAAAAGCTGCTGGTCGTGTGTGCCATATTCTGCTTGCCGTACGTATAGTTTGCCTCGCTGAGGGCGGGCCGCTCGCAACGACCAACGCAACAGCGCGCGTCCTAGGCCGACTTCCAATGAAACCGTGCCGGCATGTAATCATCAGGGGAAACCCATTCAAAACCTCCTGGCAGCACGGCCGGACTGGGCATAAGTAAGAAAGCACCAACACGGCTTTACGACAACGAATGGCGCGAAGGCAGCGAACGATAAAAGTGACAACAAAGCAGCGACAAAGATAACTTCCCGGAATGCAGACGCAGCATTGCGAGTTTCTTATTTTCAAAGTGCGGTCCGTTGACAATACAAAAAACCATCTGCTGTACACCTAACATTTATGCGCGTTGCTCCGCACATGTGCATTTCTTAGAGCTCAGTTGATGTTGATGCTGACGAAAAAAATAATAGGGAGAAATAGGGAACTCAGTCACATTCCTCATACCCTAACGACCGTGGTTTTGTGGTTGTCCAGGGATGGGCATAAATACATTTTTTTGAGTATTTAAGTATAAATACAAAATACTTTGTTGAAAGCGGTATTTAAATACTCTTCATAAATAGTTTTGAATATGAATATTTAAATACAAAATATAAATGCAGTATTTAAATACACCAAGTACTACGATAAATACTGTGAGGAAGATGGCATCTGGAATTACAGAAATAACGATGATCATAAGAACAAATTAGCAAGGAGTAATAGCATTTATTTGTTAGATTATTTTGGCGATTTTAATATTAGAAACTTATTTTAGGCATGCTCTGTTCGGCCGTACAATCAGATTCGCAAGGGCTTCTCCACAGGTGCTGATGAACAAATGCTTGTTTTAAATTTGACGAAGATGCTTCGTAGCACAAAGTAATCGGGTAGTCGCGACAGTTGTCCGCAACAACAGTGAAACGCTCGCCATCTACACACGCACACGCACATAAAGAGACGATGATGAGATGGGGCTGATGTGGGACAACAGGCTGGGCACTGCCCCAGTGCCATTTGTAGGTAATGAGAGATGATGATGGAGAGGAAGATTCCGGTAATCAAAGCAGGGTGGAGAGGCCTGTGGATGACAGCACATCCCAAAGGTGACGGAGACCTTGGTGCATATGAACGGTACTGGACCATGGTTTGTTTCATGCGCATGCTAGCGCAAACCCGGCATAATTGCGCTCTTCTTCCCGAAAGGTCAAATGCAGGGCAAATTTACTGTAGAAGTAACTCGTTACTGTAACTAAGTTCCTTTTTTTAGTAACTTGTAACTGAACTCGGTACTTCTGCGCCGTTGTAACTTTCAGAGGAACTCGTTCCTTTTTCAGATAACTTTGCCAAAGTAACTTAAGTTCCAAGTTACTTTTAACTCGCTTTTCACTCACGTCTACATATTTTCTTGCTTTCTCTCCGGTTCCTTCATGTCATTTTTTGCCATAAAACGTGATATCCAATCAATGACAGTATTTTATTCAGGAAGTAAGAACCGCTCGCATTGAAATGAAGCTGAACAGATAAAATGGTTAAAAAGCAAGCGAGCTGGTGGCTAAGATCCTTTTGCACTGGTGCAAGATCCTAAGAGCCTTTTGCACTGTCCCTCCTCCCCCACCTGATGTGTTAAAAGTGTGCGGTTGTCGATTAAACTTTAGCTGTGTTTGAGACTTTGTGTTGTGTCGTCTGTTTTTCGTCTTTTTCCCAGTCTCGGGTTTTCGTCATGGAAGCTGAACCATTGTGCGCCCACACGGAGTAAGATGCAAGCCGTTCGAATAGACCACTACAAGAGAAACGTCATCATGCCATTGGTAGACAGACTGAAACCGAAACAAATCGGAAGGAGACGGCTGGGTTTCACGAACGGGCACTTGTTCGCTGCCTCCCATTGAAAGAAAAGCAGAACCGAGGCTTATGGGCGCGACCTTGTTCACCTCTAGGTTCGAGCGTAGTTCAGTTCTACCAAATTTGTGGGGCTGTCGAACACTATAAGTCATTTATTTACAAACAGGGAGAGGTCTATTTTTGGACATAAACGAAAATGATCTAAGCGTGTTGCACTCCTCCGCAGGCAATTCAAGGTCTAACTCAACTGCTCACGCGCGCTGCACCTGTGTAATGCTATTTTGTGTCCGAAGTAACTTGGAAGTAACTCGTTCTTTTTTTTAAGTAAGTCAGTAACTGCGAGTTAGATTTCAGGCTGAAGAACTTCGTTATTAACTTAGTTACATTTTGCACACGGTAACTTAACTTGTAACGAGTTCTTTTTGACGGGTAACTTCTCAATCTATGGTACTGACTTATAGATGTATCGGCCAGAAATGGACGTAAAGTCTCGTTGGATGTAACGGTCGTTTGTATGTAACAGCAGGGTGGATGTAACGACTTGTTTTTGGATGTAAGAGCACGATGGACGTAACGGCGCGTTGGATGTAGTGGCACGGAATCCTTCGGCTACGGGCTACAGACCGCAACACTGCTCGCGCGTAAAGCACTGGTAGAACTACTGTAGGACGTCACTGGAGAATCTCCTCAACGTTCCTACATGCGGGGACATACTGACAACGCTGATCGAATTTCACTTTGCAACGTGCAGCCTTTCCTGTATCGATATGGAAAGTTAAGCCTTTTAATAGTGCCTCTGACGAAGAAACGCAGCACAAACTATCACAAAAATAAAATTATTCTTGGATTATGGTATGGTGACACATTAACTAATTCATAATGCAATATTACACAGGCTTGAATGTGAGCTTTTTCAAAATTTACCATGTAATTAGCACGTCATTTACTATCTGCAATCATCTAGGATGTACAAGATAGGGCCTAAAGTAAAGTAAATTATTTATACCTTACGTTACACCACTTTTACACCCCGTTTAAACGATGTGTCGGGTACAAAAACTGGAGCTATTCCTTCGGCTGCAACTGTGAGGATAATATGGGACTTCTCTGTCATATATATGCCAATTCAGAGAGCTCTCTTTTTATACCTATACCTGTGCAATATACGACACCACAATAATTTGTGGTGGAGACGGTTTCAATTCAGTTAAACTGTATTTTGAGCAAAAAGTAGTATTTTGCTCAATGAGGAGGAGTGATTTACAGCAAACAACAACCAACAACAACTTTATTACAAGATGATGAATGGGGAGTTTCATCGCAGGGGAGATACTCCACCCCATTGCTGATTTACGGCATCTGATATTCCGTTCCTGAATTATCCAAATCTACGTGTACACTTGTAAATTCGCTTCTGGGGTGAAAGCTGCTCAACCAGTATCTCTTCTCCAGCCAATGCCAAACTCTCCCACATTTCTTAATACGTGGCAAGTAATATGCACCAGCTGATGAAACTCCCCAATCATCATCATCATCATCATCATCATCAAATAAAATTGTTGTTCTTACGCACAAGCTCTCCTCTCCGCCTCACATCTATCATCTACGAGTATATATATCATGTGAATACGACTATGTGAAAGAGTTCGTGTATGTTTGCACGTTCGAATATTTCTTCCTCTTCTTCCCTAGCGTGGTGATTGTTAACGATGCACATATTCTTGTAGTCCTTTTTGGTTATTTGTTGCAAAGTTCACTGGAAGATACCAGCTGATATAGCACTTAAGTAGAACGCCTCCCCCCCCCCCCCCAAATCATACCACAAGGTTTTCACAATATCTCCAGAGGGGAACCTAGGAGTGCCACAAGAGGTATATGTTTATACCCTAAGATGCGAATTATATACCTTCAGGACGGTACCTTGAATAAGGTATATCATTTATACCCCCAAAGGTGTGCGCTGTGGGGCAAGCAGTATGAACACAAAAAAGGTATCAACATTTATAACAGCGTAGGTATTGCGGAATTTATTGTCAGAATTAGATACGTAAAATCGTGCGCGTGCATTGCGTAACATCGCTCCAGATTTGTGCAGTAACTTGCGCAGAGTATTTAAGTTACGTGTTCCAAATACTTTTGCGAGTAACTTGCTATGTTGCAAATACTTTCAAATATCAGTATTTATTAATCGAACTTATGTATTTTTTTTTTCAAAACCTTCTACTCATTTTTCGAGTCACATTGAAGATACTTCTCCATACGTGACACGGAGGTCAAGCGAAAGGTTTTCTTTTTGTATGCGCAATGTGCTTTGTGCAAGTCCGTACGGTACCATTCGCTTCTAGCGTGTGTCTCTGAGGAGGGAATGCGCCAGAGCGTGTTCCGTAAACTTTTGTCCAGCACTGTACATATGCTTTAGCGTAGGAACACATCCACGTGCCTCTTGGGAAGGGGTAGCGTGCAGCGCCTCGGGTTTGGGAGCGTGCCTGAGGCGATATGTTGTTGAATGGTATGCTGAATGGGGGCGGAGGGGGGGGGGGGGGTAAACCATAAAGACCTCTACCAGTTAGGATAGAAGACTAGTCTCAAAAGCCGTAGCGTGACAGGCCACGTAAAATATTGATTGCTCTTTATGAAGTTATATCAACAATAAGGAGAAAGAGACAGCAAACTATTTCGTTTCTGTAGGACGCGTGTTCACTATTAGTGGCAATGCGTTTAAGAAAAAACCGGGTCAGGTTATCGGAAAGTAATCTTGAAAATTAGTTGTTCCTGCGAGCTAATGAAGCTTTTTGGTAATGCCATTTTCAACTTCACGCTCTTTGATAGTGAATTCTAACTATGACACAGGTCAAAGTACCTTGAAAGTAACGAGTTCATTTTAAGATTATTTAATACTGTATCTTAAATAATTTTCATGAGTATATCCTGTACAAGACTTGCGTCGCTCCTGACAAAACAAAGAGGACGATGAGGACATCCATGCAAAGCGGCCACATTTCCTTTGGAAAGAAGGCCTGTAATGTAGAAGGTAGGCAGTTTGTGATTTATCTCGCGGTAAAGAGAACACAGCTGGGGGAAAGGGTGTAGTGACACTTTGCGCGAAGTTATGCCAGGTAAACGTAAAGGTCGGGTATTCGCGTCGATGTGAAGTTCTATACGGCAAATGGAGTAATAAACGCGTAGCAAATGGGCACCGCGAATACCGCAGCTCATCTGGAATGGGACAGCAGGACATAGGACATCGCTGCCAGTGAGGCAGCCGCGGGAGTGGTCACGTGCTTACGCGAACCAATAAGAATAGCAAAGACTCTCGCTTCAGTGACGTTGTCAAGCAACGCGGAAGTGTGTTCCGCATGTTTCATTTCGTGGTGTGTGTGACACGCAGAAAAATAATTATTTTATTTCTCAAGACTTCAGCGTACAGTGCAATGTGAGCAAGTGTCACAACACCGGACACTGTGGCGCCGTTTACGATCGTTGGTGCCTCGTGACTTAAAACGACCAACTATTAGGGTAACAACGGGGCTAAATGGGACAAGGGACACTTCGGACCAGTCACAACCCCAGTCTATCCGCATACGCACACACACGCGTCATTGTCCCGAGAAGTTAAGCCGGTTACTAGACTACTGGAGATTATGGGGTCAGCGACAACACTGTATTCATAGTAACTTAATTCTGACACATGGCTGTCACGGCAACGGGCTAGATGGGACAGTATCCTGAATGGTCAATCAACGAAACGCAGACTGACACACAGAGATCAGAGTTCTGCCACTAAAGTGCTGTCACATGTGTCACAGGGCGACAAGCTTGTTTTGCGGTTTTTTGTTGTTTAGCAGTTTTTGGGCGAGTCAATTGGGAAGAACACACTCTGGCTCGGTGGGCCATGACATCTTGCTGCTCAAATGCTCAAATTGATGGCGTCCAGATGCTTGGTTAGACTCGCGGAGGAACAGTCCCCGTTGAGAAACCCGACACTTCGACACGACTGTGTTTGCGCCCTCCGGGTTGTTCTTGGCACCCCGCGGCGCGACCAGCGCTGCTGCTTTCGGGTCGTTCGGACCGTGTACATTAACCAGATGCCACGTGTTGTAGAATAGAATTCTGTTTTAAGGTCCAGAACTTGAGGGTCGTCTTCGTAATGATGCGTTGACAAAAGTTTTCTTTTTTTTTGTTGTGTTGTTATTGTTTTCTTTTTCTTCTTTTTTTGCGTAAAAAATATGTACTAGCTGTGTTTTGGGACGGAGGGGTGATTACCTTTTCTCAGAAAAGGGGTGATGCTCCGTGCAGTAACATTTGGGAACCCCGTTTCCCGAGGTAATATAACGAGTAACTGAGGGAAAGTGGAGCAGTCGTCGCACGGTGGTCAGCTAAGAGTCCTAGCAAGAGAGTGGTGGAGAAGTTAGAGAAGTGGCGCGGCAATGTACTGCAGGTGGACGATTGCACAAGTTAGGAATGTGTGTGAAGGCTGACTGAGTTCGCGCAGTGTGCGACGTGTGTGAGGGAAGCGACGACTCAAAGGACCCACCGAGGACCTCCAGAAGTAGGCAGCGTTTGAGCCCCTCCAAGACAACGCAGGACTGAGATAAGTGTGACAGTTGTTAGAAGCGTTAGTAGCTGTGTGTTAATTTTGAATATTTGCTGTCCAATTGTGAGCTAGAGTAAAGATTATGTTGATTGTAGCTCTGTGTACGCGTCTAATCGCTCAGCCAGTGACTGTGATCGCGTGACCCGCTGAGTCCGAATCATAATTAGTCAAGGAGTTCCAGATATTACTTGGTATCGTCACCCGAACCCGTGACAACATGTTTCGTGGATCAGCCATTCAGGTGTGCTATAAGAAATACTTCAAATTTGCTACTGTCTACCTGAAGGCCAAGTACGCATATAAAGAAGAGGGATGTAGTTTGAATTGAAAACAAGCGTAGCTGACGGAAAGTACCAAAAAATCAGTGTGGACTCTGCGTCCGAGATAAGCAGCTTTATAAGCACCGACACTACCGTGATAATTTTTTCCTTATTTTTTGTTTCCTTTGCTTGGATAAGCTAGTAATCGCAAACACAACACAACTATAGCGCATCATCCGTTTAGTCAGTAAAAGCATTTTTCAATTAAGACCTTCTAAGATGTACCTCAGACATGCCAAAGATAACGTCTTTGATACATGACATCACCTAAAAAAACGCACATTTAACATAATTCGTTAACAGAAGCCACGAACATTCAAAATAAGAAACCGACTTCTTGATAAGCGTTCATATACCGGGTACTCAACATGTTGTTGCTGTACCTCTAAGCGTTTACGTAAGGCGAATCTTGAGTGGGTAAGCTTCTGAAATACGTTGCACATCAAGCAGCACACCTTTCTGTGTAACTGCTAAATTCGTTGAAACGCTTGTTGAGCTTTTCCTCCGTGCTTCAAACCTGCATTATCGCCCGCGATACGGGGGACGTCTTACAGCTGCACTTCGCTCCTCTAACGTTGGCTACAAGGTTCCTTCTCTGTGAAACGCCGCTTGCACGTGAGGCCCTGATATCTGAAACGGAGGAGCACTAGAGAATTACGTCAGATATAATGTCTGCTGGAACCCCGTGATAAAATACATCCATTGCTTCACTCACGTTCACTGTCCACAGGCTCCTCGAGGGACGGCGGTGCTCTTCGAAACTATGGAAGGGAAATTCGCAAAGGTTCGTCTCATTTCTCGTCGATTTTGTGACGGTCGGTCGGTGCACGAAGCATGAGGGCAATTTGTGTCCTACATGCAAGGACAATGTCGAGTCTCGGGTGTGTGAACCACCAGATAGCCTCTAGACCTCTCTAGATATCCGTCGGTACTGCATGCGGATTGGTTATGTGCATCTATTAGCACTCAATTGAGAATACAGATATATTTAGCTTAATCGAAATAAATGCGTATGTATATAACAGCACTAATTCGCGATTCTTTTGCTCGTTTTACAGTTTAAGATTTCGTAATAATGCCCCGTCTTCTCAGCCGTAAGAAAACTTCGGGGATAGTTTAATTATTTGTTGTGACGGTTACCGATCCCTACACTTATTTTTTTCTGAAATAATTTTCGGCGGCATAAAATTGTTTTCCCCCGGATTCCAGACGCCGAGCAAATGTCCTTTTGACCTCCATAATTTTTGTTTGCCGCACAAAAAATAAAAATAAAAATAGAAATAAAAAACGATATATCGGACAGTTTCAAATATTCTTCTTTGTATGTATTATTTTGCCTCTCCTGTACTGTACACACCTTGTATGTTCTGCACACAGATACAGAAGTACGAGGGTCTGTGTGTAGCTCCTGTGACGCCCTTTGACAACAATGGGTGAGTACCCGTACATATTTAACATGTACAGTAGTGTACAGTGCAGTGTAGTGTGCAAGCACTGCATCTCTTAGCGAGTTATGATTATATACTAGAACCGAAGTACGTACACCGGGGTAGAAATGGAAGTGCCTACGCTGGGATAGGCAGACTATAACGTCGGGTGTGACTTTTTCGGGTTCAATGGCTTTCTCAGATTCGGGGATGAAAAGTCTGGCGCTATTTTCACATCTATAATTCGGGGAGAAATTCGCGGTAATTGTGCCTTGGGGTGTTATCAGGTGTTCTCGTTTCTCCTCTTGTCTATTAACTCATTTCCTTTTTTTTTCTTTTTTGACCAACCAGCGCTAATCCCCGAAGGCATACACAGTGCTGACACACGTGGGTGTATTTCTGGGAACACAAGTGACCAATTCTTACATGTGTTACAAGTGGCAACCTTTGTCCGTCTTCAGTGGAAACGTCACTTGAGGATATCATAGCGACTGGAATTCGGGGAGAAATCGGGTTTAGCCCGAATTTGTCGGAGGTCATTTCGGGGGGAGGGGGGGAATAACGGTGCGGAATCTGGTTTAAACCGAAAAAGTCACTCCCTAACTGTAAGTGAATTACGCGAAGCCGCAACGAGAAACGACAAGTACTGTTGGCAAATGCTTCGTTC
Source organism: Ornithodoros turicata (assembly GCF_037126465.1). Taxonomy (NCBI): domain Eukaryota; kingdom Metazoa; phylum Arthropoda; class Arachnida; order Ixodida; family Argasidae; genus Ornithodoros; species Ornithodoros turicata. The sequence goes on along the minus strand of NC_088202.1, from coordinate 51,205,521 downwards.
AAACGATTTACGTAATTTCTTTGCTTAAGGATCGGTATTGATAGGACGGCTGAAGCATACACATTGTAGACTATACAACATTGTGTGTCGGTTCTAGGATGTAGTAAGTAGTAGTAGGTTGTAGGTAGTAGTAAGTAGGATGTAGTCATGTAGTAAGGAGAGAACATAAAAGAAAATAAAGACGAACAAACACACAAATTTAGTAGCGCACCGGAACGTCCTTGTCAGTTTCGATATATACGTGACCCCCATTAGGCAAGTTGCTTCTCCCAATCATGAGCAACGAGATTAATGCAAGTGAACATTTTGTTCAATGCGGATAAGAAAATTAGAAAGTTCTTGTCGTGCACACACTTTTTGTTGCATTAACAGCTACTCAGCGGCACATCGTACAGGGGAGAGATGTCGATTAATACCTTGTGATTCGCCGCGCGTCTCACAGAGACTCAGTAAAAGAGGTCAGATTTCCTCTAAGCTCTTCTCATGTGCCTACGACTATATTACTGATAAGTGTATTTTTTAATAGTGGTATTCATAGTAGTTTTTTAATAGTGGTATTTAATAGTGGTAGTTCCATAGCTAGTACACCAGTTTCAAACATTTGCAACATTAAATTCCTGTTTCGCGCGAATATGGAGAGCTGCATAGTGTCAATGACGCTCAACGTCCGTTTATTTCACGCGTTTGTAATTAGTGATCTACACATAACTAACTGAGTATGGTTAAGTATATATGCTTGCAGGAAAACATATGAAGTACGGTATTTTAGGAATCTTCCGAAATCCACTTCCGGGTGTCGGCTATTCCTTGATATTGCGGTATATTCTGCATGATGTATGCACCCGTTTGTGTGTCAGCGAACAGTACACACACAGTCGCTAATTCGAGTATGACTCGCTTTCAAACGTCAAATGTCACAAATAATATTTGAAGAATTAGGGATGATTGAATGTGACAATATTTATTATTTCCGAGGGTCGTGCCGAACAATCAGTAACCCCTGTCCTCTTACAGGCACGTGAACCTCGAAATAATAGATAAATATGTGGAGGTCCTCCGGAAGCAAGGAATTACTGGCGCTTTTGGTGCGTATCCATTGTCATCATTTTCGTGCCCAATATGTTGCAAAACTCAATCGGAACATAAACAGCGGAATTAGTCAGACTGATAACATTTCAGTGAGAATTAGAATTACATTTAGATCGGAGCAACAACGCCAAATGCTAACCATAATATCTGCTCCCCTAACACAATATCTGAACCCTAATGTCTTCTGTACGGTTCATAAATGAGAAAGTATTATCTGAAAGAAAGAGAAAAAAAAAACAGTCTTGGAGCAGGGTGGCTGCAATAAGGACCCTGCAATTACGGAGATGGTACCTGGATTACGTAATATTAATTGCTGCTATTGATGTATTAAAGTCTAGTGTTTAACGTATGTATGAAACCATGATAAGCTCTTGTAACATGCTTGCTTTCGCCTGTGAAAGCAGCAAGCCTAGATGAGCCCAAGCAACATATTGTTTTGCTATCAACGTTTCCTAGGCATATTATAATTACAGCCTGAAGTTTTAGGGTTTTACCCGATTCTTCCCCGAATTGAAGGTTGCCTCTTTAGGGTGAAAGCCGATTTTTACCCGGCAAGTTGCCATCACTGGGATATTTCGAGGAATGCACTAGCTTACTTGTTTGGCAGAAAAATGCAGTTACGTTACCATTTGTACCAAAACACTAGAGTTATGTAGGAAAAGGACGACCGGAAGTCCAAACGAAGTGTAATGTTTAATGCCGCCAATGCGACCGAACAAACAAGCACCCCACTTTGTATCGAATGACTAAAAGAAATTCAAACCACGCGCAAAACCTTGCGGCTTGTGACTTGCGCTTCCTCGTCGTCTTCTGTAGGATGTCTTACAGCGCTCCGGGCGGCAGACGAACGAAGTCGTGTCGATGGCCTAGAGTTCCAGTTTGTTCAGGAGCTGAACTGGCCTACGAATCACAGCTCAATCAGGAAGCTGTACCTTACAAACACGGATCACCCCGTCGCTTCCGGGATAGGTTTCAATACTCCGGCCTAGGGGCCAAAGAACCCTTGAGTGAAATCTTGAAGGTACAAGCACTAGCTCCCCTGTTCGAAACGGAACGACTGCTCCGTACTGGAGACGACTGCCGCTAGGTAGCTCGGAGATGTATTCCCGGCTCCATCGAGTCCAAAACTGTGCGAGCATTTCTTCTCGCTTGCGGTTCCTCTCGAGTAGAGTAGAGTGTGTCTCTTCGGGATCATCTTGGTCATGGTCAACTTGCGGTAAGGCAGTCAGCGGCTTCCCCACAAGAAAGTGAGAGGGAGAGAGTGCAGAAAAGTCTCTGGGATCGTCTGACATGTAAGTCAGCGGTCTTGAGTTGACGATAGCCTCTACCTCGGTCAAGATGGTTATCAGGCTTTCAAAAGTGAGGCTGCTGCGTCCGAGAGCGTTCCGCAGAGAGTCTTTCACAGTCTTGATTAGTCTCTCCCAAAATCCTCCCCACCAGGCGGCGCGCTCAGCAATGAAATGCCACCTGATGTTGTGGTTGGCGCAATATCGCTGGAAAGGTTCGCCACTGATGATACTGAAGATCTCTCGTAGGTCACGGGAGGCCCGCTTAAAGGTGGTGAAGTTGTCGGAATATATCTTGGATGGAACAGACCAGCGAGAGATGAATCTTCTGAACGCCTGCATGAAAATCTGAATATTCATTGACGTGGTGAGTTCAAGATGTACAGCTCGGGTGACAGCACATGTGAACAATAAGATGTAGCACTTGTGGGTGACGTCGGAGTCGTACGGAAGGAAGTACAGAGGGCCGGCGAAATCAAGTCCGGTGACGTCGAAAGGTTGAGTCTTAGAAAGACGGTCTGCAGGAAGAGGAGCAGTTCTTTTACATGTGGGCTTGCTTCCAAATCTACGACAGACCACACAAGAATAAAGGACTTAACCGTCTGACGTCCATGTATAACCCAGTACTTCTCTCGAAGCTGTGCCAGAGTTCCTTGTACTCCAGCGTGCATTTGCTGAACGTGAAGATGCGCGATCAATAGCCAAGTAAATGGATGTCTGCTTGGAAACATAATCGGCTTGGTCGTTGCCTGGTTCAAGACACTGAGGTTCAACTGCATCTGCAAGCAGAGGACTCCTTCTTCATCGCTGAAGGTTGATAAAGCCCGCAGTTGCGTATGGCTATTAGGATGACAACCGAAGATGCTTCCTTGTACGGTTTTTAGCCAATATGTTTCGGCATGATACAGTTCTTGAGCTGTGATTGTTCCGACGTATCTGTTAGGTTCTGTATGCCTAGGGTTGTGAACAAAGCGCAGGACCCAGGCGGTTACTGCCAAATCATGAGGGAACTTGATGTAATCGCCCAACGAAAATAATGGTTGAGCAGAGGCCTGTGCAAGAGCCACAGATGTATTCAGAGGCTCATCGGTCGTAGCTTGATGCTTACTCGTTGTTGTAGGCCAAGCTGTGGATTCATCACAAAGCCAAGCAGGTCCAGCCCACCAAAGAGTCTCATTTAAGATTGCAGTTGCGGAGACCTCGCGTGTTAAGAGATCTGCAGGGTTGTCAGTGCCAGGACAATGTCTCCAACAACTCAATGGCAGGTGACGTTGAACCTCCAAAACGCGGTGGCTTACAAAACGTGCCAGACGAGAAGGTGCGGTCTTTATCCACGAAAGGGCAATCATGGAATCTGTCCATGCATAGCAGCTCGAAACAGGAATGAGCAAAGCGTCGGATACAGTCGTCAACAGTCGCGTCGCAAGCAGTGCTGCAAGCAGCTCCAACCTGGGAAGCGTCTGCCGCTTAAGGGGTGCAACTCGAGATTTTCCAATCACAAACGAGATCGTGTTCCCAGACGTAATTGCACTTCTGTGGTAGACAACGGCTCCATACGCTTGAGGACTGGCGTCGGCAAAGACGTGTAACGTAGATTTGAGCCGTTGAGGCGTCGAGGTATCAGCCAGAAGCCGTCGTTGTGAGAAACTTTGTAGAAGGCGAAGTCCTGAACACCATGTCTTCCAAACTTGGGTATCTTCCGGGGTCAGCTGAGCATCCCACGTAGACTTTTTCTCCCATAGCCGTTGAAACAGGATCTTGGCGTTGACGGTAAATGGGGCAAGGAATCCGAAGGGATCATACAACCGTGAGACACCTTGCAAAATATACCGCTTCGTATCTCTCTTGACGCTCAAAAAAGCGAGAACGGAGGCGAGGGAACATGAAAGTTCGTCATCAATGGTGTTCCTTCTGGGACCAATATGTTTCCATATTGGTCCCAGGTGCCGGGTGCCAGGTGGTATGGTGCCGGGTTTCGGCACCATAAATTCCATTTCCATCCCTTTCTCGTCTTGTCATGCATTCTCTGTGCTCAATTTCTTTTCGCATGAAGGTCATCAGGGATGAAAGACTCGAACTTTCGTCGAGAGTTCTACATTCACTGCTATTTTGAGAAGAGGATTCGACAGTACCTTCACTGCTGCCTTGAGCAGCAGACTCAACAGTGGCCAATTCGTTCGTATTAGGACTTCTCTGACGATAATACTCCAGTTCAAGGTCAGGTGGAAGCTTCCGCAGTAACTCTGTCATCAGCACAATGCCGTAGGAACCCTCTGAAACTTAGAGGCTCCTGAGGTTGCGCATCCGGACAGTCAAAAAGTCGTAGAGTTGCCTCAGTCTCGTTACGTCGTCAGAGGACCGCACATTTGGTAACTCGAGAAGATGACTCATGTGCTCGGAAATCAAACGGTGACGGCTACCAAATTGCTGCTTGAGAATATTGATGGCTGTCGGATAATTTTCGTTGGTCAAGTCCAGCCCCTTGATCGCAAGTTCCGCTTTCCCCTTGACCAGCGTCCTAAGGTATTGGAACTTCGCAATGGTAGAAAGGTTACGGTTGTCATGCATGCCGGAAACATATTGGTCCCAGAAGGGCTGCCATGATGACAACTCTCCGGTAAACGGCTCGATGTGTAGCTTCGGAAGCTTTGGTGTGCTTGCGTGATGATGTTGAGCCGACGCGGTCTGGCCTAAGCCTGCTCCGTCTGAGTCAAGTACCAATAGCGGAGTTGACTGCAGAATTGAGAGAAATCGATTAGCTCGTAGCGTGGCTGCCGTTATAAGCTCTTGGTAGTCGTCGCAGCCTTGCGCTTCTTAGTCGATCTCGTCGTCATCTAGAGCTACAGCGATCTCGCGGTCCATGTCTGACAGTATAGATGCCTTGGCTGTTAACAAAGAGAGCTTGAGCTCCAGATCTTCCCTGGACGAAGAAGGCGAGCTGACGATGTTCTTGATTTCCTCCGCAAGTCTGGTGATTCGAGAACGAATCGGGGCGCTGCCGGCGAAGACGTTTCATGACTTCTGTAGGATTCTCTGGTGTCCTTTCGTCCAGAGGCTGCGGTTCCCGGGTTTCGGCACCAAAAGGATGTAGGAAAAGGAGGACCGGAAGTCCAAACGAAGTGTAACGTTTAATGCCGCCAATGCGACCGAACAAGCACCCGACTTAGTATCGAATGACTAAAACAAATTCAAACCACGCGCAAAACCTTGCGGCTTGTGACTTGCGCTTCCTCGTCGTCTTCTGTAAGATTTTTTACAAGTTAATTTGAATAACTGAGCCCAGTTTCTCTTCGAATTTAGCGTACTTGTACCCCCCCAATTTAGAAAAAATACTTCCCGAAAACTTCAGTCTCTAATTATAATGGAAGTGTGGGTGTGAATTTTTGTTGTACTCAATGTTCCTCACCCGCAATGGAACGCTGACGCTCAATCTTTCTCATTCTTCGTGCGCGTCATGAACACAGAAATTTAGCGACTTCCCATGTGATCTGGTCATGTGGAGTCTACTATACCAGAGCTGTCCGCTGCAAGCGCTTTTCACATTCCTTTGTTTATTTCTTTTTCCCGTATGCTAAGCCTGCGGTGGCGTAAATAAGAGGAGATGGTACAGTTTTCGATTTTTTGACTTTTTAGCGCTGCTACGAAACCCTTGGAGCGTCTTTAAAGCGGTTCGTAGGAAACAATAAGTGCAAAAATCAGTTGCAATACAAAACGGACATCCCTCTCAAAAGTTCGTACAGTCGTGTTCAACCTAAGAAGAGCATCTGTGCAGGTACTCAGGGAGAGCTTTATAGTACGTTCTTACTATGAACTACGACTTTGACTATGACAATGCATGTTACCAAAAGCATGCATGACTCGAAGAAACTGTATGCACAACGCTTCAAACACTATGTTGCCTTCTATTGGTAAAATATAGTGAGATGAAAAGGCATCCGCAATTCCGTCATTATGTTGAATATGACTATAGTGTACGCTTGAAGTGTGTTCATATTTTTAACTTGCGAATGAGCTCTGCTCCTTTCTTCTGAACCTGATGAAGATCTGAGCAAGGGCGATCTGATGTGTCTTATACATGGCCGAGTAAGAGAAGTTGCATTTGCTCCGGCTTGTCAAGTCATTTCAGAAGAATACAGTAAGAATTATGCAACACAACCATGAAGCCGAATTCTGAACTGTCACGCAATGGCAAGAGTTCCTTCCTGCATAGCTATACACTCTAGAAGAGGGCGTAACGCACTGAGAAGCGACCGTCATTCAGAATGATAATGTTCTGTTTCCGGATGCGTTGAAGGTAGGAATGGAAAGCATTTTTGTATCAATTGGCATGTGTCCGGATTGATACAAAACTGTGTGCACTTCAATATTGTTTCAACACAACTGAGACAGCATTAATTCAACAAAACATGGATTGTTGCAACACAACACAAACAACATTATTTCTTTGCTAACTGGCTTTCGGCTCTGACTTGATTCTAACTTGCTTGGGTAGCATTTTTTTTAATACGCACCAACCTGTATTTACTGTCTGTGATCAAGTGTATGCTTCCGTTTTCGAAAGCACGTGCTCTGTCACACGGGCTAATTTAGTGTCACTTTCAACATGGGACACTTGCACTTAGCGTCGTTCGTGTGCTGTCACACAGCGTCTTTTATCACTCGGCAGAAAGTGAACTAAAGATTTAGTGAGTTCCCCAAAGTCGCTCCGCTTCTCTTCGGCTACCGAGTGCGTAGCCTCGATGGCTCGTTTGTGGTACAAGTTCAAATACTGAAAAAAAGCGAGGGGCCCTCACATCACAATATTTCACAAGAAGTTTCAACAGCGTGTTTATTTGATTTTAGTACAGTGTGACATTGTGCCAAAAAACATGTCATTACTCTCGCTAATAGCCTGTGAAAACTTCACGGTCTCGGTTATCCGGAGGCGGTCATTTTTGTTGTGGCGCATGTTTAAAGCCAATTTATTTTATGTTGGAAGAAGATTTGCAGGAAGTGTTCCTAAATGAAATAACTTGTGGCGCACACCTAAAAATTTTGCCGCTGTCTTTTCTTATCTATCGTAACTGCCATCATCGCTTAAGTGACGCTTACTTAAAGCGTGCAGCAAGCACGTAGTGAAAGTGACATTCGCTTGGTTGCACTGTACTTCACGAAAATGACACTAAATTAGCCATTGTGACGGGGTACTATTTTCAGTAAATTGAGTGTTGAACTATTCATTGGTGCATTTAAAAAAAGTTCTTGACTGTGTGTGGAGAAATCACCCAGTATCCACATGCTCGACCTGCCCGACCCTTCTTGTCAACTAGACTCTACCTCTTATGACTGGCTACGGTTACATCAAAGGAGAGCAAACATGTTTAGTGCAATTGACAACGTAGCTGAAGGCAGAGAAAAACACTCGTCGGGTAAAAAACGGCGGAAAGCTAACGGGATACCTACGGACTGAACAGCGTAGGCGTCATCTACCCTTTCCGAGGCGTAGGCGGCGATGGTACCGCACTCCACCGACAGCAACATTGTTTTTTTTTATTTAGCACATTAAATGCACTGAATGCAGTGTAGCAGGTCCCCATTTTCTTGTCACCCTCTGCATAATGTTCTTACATATTCCCCTTCGCCCATTACACTGCAGTCAACGGAACAACCGGAGAGGGCTTGTCTCTCAATGTTTCTGAAAGAAAGAAACTAGCTGAAAAATGGATACAAGCTGCTGATGGAAAGTAAGTATGTTTCTTTATTTAGCTTGGATTCACATTTCTGTGTGTGGAAGGCAGAGAGGAGACTAAACTGCGAGACATACCCTTTCGGCTTTCAGGCTTGAGTTGTTGATGATACAAGTCTACGCCGATTCATTACCTGACACACAGGATCTGGTAAGTAACGCATACATGTAGGTTAAGGGCCTTTGCTGATCGCATTTGCAAGAGAGAAATGTAATACCCCTGTCACACGGGCAGCCTTCAATGATCATTCAAACCAATAGTCATTGTGCAGGAGCGTGGCGCCAGCAAGCGTGTAAAGTGTCACCTTCTCAAAGAGCATTCGATCGAATGCTCCCTGACAGGTTGACACGTTATACGCTAGGAGGCGCTACGCACCTGTTCAATCGCCGTTGGTTTGAATGGATCATTGAAGGCTGCCCGTGTGACAGGGCTATAAGAGCACGCCGTGCCAACACTTTACACGTGTACTACATGCTGTTGAAGTGGACCAGTCCAGCCAAATACCTGGTATTATCTTTACTGTTCTTACATGGTCGGCAACATTTCGAAACTTTTTTGCGTCCCGGAGTCGAAGAGGCATTGACCATATCGTGGCGGAGACCTCGAACATATCTAACCACGTTTGCTTCACTCCCAGAGTAGTTGGTGCGTCTACTTACAGACAGCACATTAATAGTAATGCTGGTAGCGCACCTGTATTGGCGTACTCTTCCTTCTTTTTTTTATTTTTATAACGCGAATGAAGTCAGAGCAGGCATTTCAGTTTTCTACTGCAGGAGCTATCCTTGATGATTCTTCATTCGAAGCGAGCAAGGGTTGAAATTACAAATTGAAAGGGTTGAAAGCTGCGTAAAATCCGCAGTAAACGTCTGGATAATGTATTCCGGATAGCAGGCAAACAATTAGAATGCAGTACAATTGCACTCTTCGTGGTTTCTGTGCTTAAATTTTTTCTTGCAGAAATATTCTCACAGAATAGAAACTATTTACAGAAATTGAGCTTTAGCGGGCTCCTACGAGATTCCCGAAAGTACCGACACATTGTTTTTCTTTTTTTATCGAGACCCACTTCCCCTGGTAGAGGAATACGAACGTTGAAGCGCCTCGTGAGGATTTATGTTATATTTGAGGGACGTCTATGCCGAAGTCGCGAACCAACACACGAAATGATTGTTGTGTATTTCACATATAGTCCTTATGCAGGTGAACATAATTTCTGTGATTCTGCTTTGTTCCGAAATGTAGGCCCATCATGCTGAATCAATTGGTGCTGACGCCATTGCAGTCCTTCCCCCGATTTACTACAAATGCTGCAATAATGGTATGTCATCGGAATCGTTGTTTCATAAATTTGTGAATAACACTGGGAAATTTGTCAAAATGTTTCACTGCCTTTGTACACTTGGTGATACAAAACGAAGCTGGTTCCCATAAAATAAAAATAACTTTGCGCAGACGACTAAGCACAGGGTGTGTCGCCTGGCCACAGGAGCCATTGTGAGGCGTTTTTTTGTTTATTACCAATTTCCGTTCGTATATACATTATACATTTATTGACTCTGTAATTTCTTCACGGATTGTTCAATGAGTACTGTGATGAGGGTGGTGATGAAGGTCTCCTGAAGTCGTACGAGTACGTGCCTCAATGAGACGAGCCTTAGTTTTACAAATATGATACTCTGGTTCGGTCGTGTAAGCGTGATATGAGACACTTGACCCGAGAGTCTGCACCCCCCCCCCCACAACTGATAGAAAGGAAATATTAGCTGAAGCCGATTACGGCTCTCCTTCGCTGAGAAGATAAAGCGTAGCGGAAGAGCTATACTCCCTTTCTCTATGTATAGCTGCCCTCGGTGGCTCAGTCGGTAGAGTGTTCGCTCGCTGATCCCACGATCGCGGGTTCAAACCTGGCGGAGGACAGTGGCAACTTGGTGGAAAGGTACAAATTGCCCAGACACGCCGCCTTCCGCGAGGGACGTTAAGTGTAATGCTCCGTGTGTCGAAATTTCGGCTCAGGTGGGCAAAATTAATTCACAGACGCGACGTCGCCACTGTGGCGTCACTCATGATCTCAGTTGTCTCGTGATATAAAGCCCGCATTATTATTACTCTATATATCAGGCCATAGACAAGGAACCAAATGCAGAAAGACAGACGAAATGCTAGTGCGTCCCTTATGTCCCACCTTAGATAACTTAGGAAAAATAAGTATTTAAAGAGATTGAAACATTTATTTTACTGAAAAACAAGCTTTCGGACGGAGTCCGTCCTTCATCAGGTGCGATACATTGAACACTTAGCAGAGATATTTATACTAATGTACATCAATTGATGTACATTAGTGTAAATATCTCTACCAAGTGTTCAATGTATGTTTCATCCTTTTCATACCCTTGTTTTTCAGTAAAATAAATATTTCAATCTCTTTAAATACTTATTTTATCCACTTGCGAGTGCTAGACTTCTCCCATTTTTGCCTGTTAATAACTTAGGAAGTAAGACAATGGATTTATATGCCATCAGATGTATACAGTATACACCTGTTTCTGTGGGTCAGGTGGCGCGAGTGAGCAGCAACGTCAGCGCCCCAAAGTATGCAACACGCGGTAGTTTCGCAGACGACGGGGCACTTTTTTATGCGGATTTCCTACAAGTTCTGTAGCACTCCTTGACGCATATCGCTTTAAACACCACGTAGAACCCGCTGATGAAACTCCCTATTGTTTGGATTACTCTTTGGATCCGTGGCCGCTTGGGCAGGAAATGGCGATGTGCAAACTTGTCTGTAACAGCCCAATCACCAAACTTGCGACACAGAACAACGTTGGCTAGCTGAAATAACTTTCAGTTTATCTACTCATCGTATATAAATAAACAGCGAGGTGCTTGAGGGCATACGACGCTTTGGTACTTGTCATCGCCCTCTAAGCGATGACATCAAAGGCGTGCAAGTTACAATTACTCTGATTGGCTTGTAGATGTAAACACCAGGGCACCGGCCCCCAATGCGAAGCGGCACATTGTTCGCTATTCATCCCTAATGGCATTTTTTAGTGATCTAAAAGAGAACTTTACCTAAGATATGACCCTAGTCAGTCACCATTCAGAATGATGTCGCTTTCTGACTGTTCCAAGTGGAAGAGTATTTTCGGACACTCAGTGACAGCCACAGAAGAGTGTACTCCCCGCTATCTTCTTAGTCCCGGAGTGATAATGATGTCATCCCGTCAACTGATAGGACTTGAGCGTGCCATGTGATGAAATTCTGTTCTTAAGGTGTACGTGATTATTGACGCCAGGACGAAGGACTTTGATTGCACAATTATCGACTTTCGATGCTTCATTCACCTTCCCTTAGATTACCCTGCATGCGTCACAGGGACGGATTTTCTTGCATTTAGCTCCCATAACATTATCAGAATGTCATGTTAGGCACCAAGCTACTATCCCTTTCTGTTTCATGAAACGTGGTGCTTTAATATTTTTTCTTTCCGTAAGACCAACTTATCGAGTACCTGAAGAATGTTTCATCAGCTGCCCCGAAGACGCCACTGTTGTATTACCACCTGCCGGAACTCACCGGCGTATACCGTAAGTGACCGATGTCGACGTGTCGTCCCATCAGTGATGAACTTGTCGTCGTCTCCTGGCATTGCAGTCAAGTTCGATGACTTCCTCTTGGCCGCAAGTAAAGCTGTACCGACACTTTGTGGTGCGAAATATTCTTCCAGTGATCTCAAAGACTTATCTGGGTTCCTCAAACGCGATCGAAATCATTTGAAGATTTTCTTCGGTTGCGATGAGGTAAGCTGTCACTTTATCATGTAAGAATACGAGCATCATACGTTCTAATTAAAATCCTACCACCGAACACAGAAATCAGCTTGAAAGCTACGTTGGGAATGCAGCCATAAAAACTTTTCTATCTCTGTGATATTTCTCACAGTTAGAAGAATAAATCCGTGTGCAAGCGTGCGCTATGGTTAAGCATACACGTGTTTGTCCTGCACACGTGTCCTACAATGTTCGGTATAGTTTCTTGACCGACCGCGAATGACTCATCAGCGGAAAATTCCAGGGCACTCGAAAAGGCTCTCTCATGCAGTGGTAGCAGGTCTGTCATAAAGACAAAAGGAATAATAATCAGCAACATTGATCATTTTTATGGTCAGTCTTCTGCGAGCCGGACGCTGCAAGACGCCTTCAAAATGTGGTCTTTCTTGTTTTGAAATACACATTTTTCTGATGATGTGCAAAAAGATGGTTCATGTGCCATAAACACCCCTAAAGAAAGTTTCGGGAAAAGAAGATCTAGATTGAGCTCAAAACGCGGTACTAGAGGACAGGTTCCATAGGAAAGGTCAAGTAGATGAAAAAGGTGGCAGAAATTTGTGAAATCGAACTGTATCAGACAAAAACAAAACAAAGAAACAAACAAAAAGTAGTGTATGTAGTAAGTATAAACTCCTGAAATGGGGTACTCCTGAAATGTCAGAAATGGGGTACAAATATGTTCCGGGGAAATTACTAAGTATAATACAAAACATACCAAGAAAAGTCAGTCTGGGATGACGTCAAGTAACCTCGTGCATTGTGCACCATTTCATTAAGATAATGTACCTCAAGGATGCGGTCTTAGTAAATACGACGTTTGTATGTGACAGCTCTTTCTCTCTACTGGACAGATCCTCTTGTGTGCCCTTGCTCTGGGAGTGACGGCAGCCATTGGCGGAACTTTCACTTATCAAGGTTGTGTGGCCAAGGCGGTTTTCGACAGCTTTAGGAAGGGAGACTTGACTGCTGCCCGTACCCATCAGGCAAGGGCTACTTACAGCTACGTAACCTGTGTGATTGAAATAATGAGGAGTCAAAATGAACTAGTCGTTAGCTTGTCTACTATATCAAAGAGTGGCATTTACAGTGATGGGACAATCATGCATGATGCAGTCATGCTTAGTATGGAGAAAACTGGTGGACGAATTCAATGATGGTCAATGATAGACAGTCAATGATGAACAGTGGCATCGTAATGACTCAATACATAGTATGTCTAGACGTCATCGTAAATGCTAGTGAAGCAAAGTACTATGACTTTGTGTTTCGAAGAGTGCTTATGCTTACTTTACATTCTTATCCCTGTCTTAGCTCGCTGTGAGAGAAGGGGCAGGACTGATATCGAAGTACGGTAAGTGATTCGAAATATATGCTCCTATTCTTCACATTACTAATAGTGAAATGGACTTCTACACAACATTGCAGATGACCCTGTACTTAAAATGTGAGAACCCTCCCCCAGAACAACACGGAAGCACGGAAGCGCGATTTGCATGAGAACATAGAGTTTAAGCCGAGAAAGAAGCGCCACATATGCTCATCGAAAAAACCTGACACCAGCCCTTCTACATAATTCAAACTCCACAGCCTGCGCATGCAATGTCCTGAAAGTTGATATAGGTACTATCGTGAGCTTTATGAAAAGGAATTTGCGAGCGCGTGGCAGATAGCCTCGTCCGTTACTCACGGCGACGCCTTGTGGCTCATTCGGTATGGAAGTGGAAAGGGCGCTGCTGTGCCTTCTGTTACCGTCACCCCCATCACACTCCTCTTGACAAATGATAATGCGAGCGGCGCTCTTACGACCTAATATCACAGGCTGACAGGACGGGGTGCCGGCACCAGACAAAACAGAAAAACTCACTGTGTCGCCACAGAGCGCCGCCACAAGTAGCAGAGGAGGTTATCAGCCACAAGTGGTAGAGGAGGTTTCCTCTCATAAAGCTCACGATAGTACATAGGGTACTGCATAGGGATAGTACATAAGGTACAGGGGGGTTGTATGTATCTTATCAGTGGTGCACGCCAGAACTGTACCAGAAAAACAAGCTCATGCTAGGTGACCGAGAGACACGGAACAAGAGGGACGGACGACTAATCCTCAGGCTCAGCAAAAGATTTATTACACAGACCCAACTATATACCCAAGAGGCGACGCAGAGGGGGCGAAGACAAAACGACGGATTACTAATCACCTTGCCACGTGTGGCCATCTCGACAGACTCTTTCAGTAACCTCCGTCTTTTATCCTTTTCAAGCGCAAGTACATTGGTCTCACGAAACAACTCTGCGTCGCCTCTTGGGTATATACTTCGGTCTGTGTAATAAACCTTCTGCTGAGTCTGAGAATTTGTCGTCCGTCCTTCTTGTTCCATGTCTCTCGGTCCCCCACCACAATAACAGCTTGTCTGCACCGGCCCTCTCCCTTCTTTCCAAACCTAACAAGATCACAATATGTAGAATACATTTGTAGTTAGGTAAATGTAGTTAGGTTGGGCGATGTCAAGTTTAATCTCTTAGAAGCTTGATGTCGTAATGCTGTGTGGGATGTTCCCTATCAGGTTATCCCCTGCGTGGACATTTTGTATTGTAACTTCCGTACAACGACAGCGGGAAGGATAAATTTGCAATGCAAAACAAAAACAAAAAATAAATAAATCATCTACGACATAGACTATAACCGTGACTGTGACCCTGGAAACGCAAAAGACGCTGCGAATGTTTTGTAAAGCGACACCCAACAACCCATTTATATCGATGTTGATCAAACGTGCGGGAGACAATCATGTTAATGCGTGTATAACATTAATAAACCGGTATTTGCCGAATAAAAGTGGTCACCGTTGGCATCCAGACACCGCTGCCAGCGCTGTGCCATAGTTTGAAAATCATGCTGGAAGAACTGTCGCGGTTGTGATGTCAAGAACTCACCCGCTGCATGACACACATCTATGTTGTTCTGGTAGCGCCTCCCTGACAGAAAAAATCAGCTAGGCAGTGCTTCCTAAACTCTGCCACCCTGCGATGTACCGAGATCATACGATACCGCGTAACTCCCCCCCTCCCCTGAGCTTTTCGATTTTAGCGAATGAACAATGAACAGTAATACCCAAAAACTGTCGCTGAAATTTAATATGAAGGTTCATATAATGACAGTGGGTCAGCTGGGCTACAAACCACTGCACAATGAAAAATGACGTGTCTCAACAGGAATTGCTGTTCCTATTCGCTAGAGTCAGTTTGTTTGTTACAGACCTCGGGGATCACTATCACGAGCTCTTATGACGCATAGCAGTGGGTGGATCATGGTCTATGGACATCAATTGCTGTTCTCTTCATACCGAGCCGTTCCGCGACCCCCACTGAATCTGTCATGACCCCGCCGGGGGTCGCAACTCCCGGATTGGGAGACACTGAGCTTGGGACATGTGGTGCGAATATAGAGGATAAAGAAAATTTCGTGCCCTAGCTCAAGAGATGTCAGTTGGGACATATCTCTGTTACACATGGGAACGAGCGTTGTCATGCAAAACCGTGACCCATGACCTAGACAAAGACATCATGTTTTCTCTCCATTGATGGTTGCTTGTGGTGAAGCGGTGAAGCTGGTGTGTGCCTCGTTCATTTCTTGAAGTCCAGAGCAATCACTGCCCGAATTCATGGTTTCACCTTCTCTGAGGAAGACGCATGGTGAACGATTTCATCTAGAGGCGACAAGGCAGAAGGAGCTTTTGTTGAGGCCTTACACAGCGCCCTGAACGCTCAGCGGGACCTAACCGCTGTGTTGATCGTCGACGATTGTCGTAAGAGACACACTTACCATCGCTGGTAAAAAGCAATCCAATTGAAAAATCGCTTCTCGGTTATTTACCAGCACGCACTACGTGCTGAGCCGGCTTGTGCAGGGGAGTCATCTTATGAGACAGCCGCTTATCCTACTTTTTCGTCTTACCAGTTGCTGTCATGCGCCGCACTACGATGGAATGCTGCACACACCCTCTCAGCTATCGTATACAGGCTCTTGCTGTGTGTGAGCTTCCACGATCTGTTTCAGAAGCTAATTTGAAAACGATTGTGCCAGACATTCACATTGGTGATTTTCCAACGATGTGTAGGCTGTGCGATATTTCACAAACCAACGACAAATGGTGCGCGCGGTCTCTGGTTTAAACGTCGTTCGATCTTTTTTTCTTCCGCGAAGCGAGCAGGCTTGGAAAATGGTTATAACTCGTTCGAAAAAATGCACCCTCAGTTGTAATGCTTCCATTTTTTTCGCTTTCAGGGCACGTTGCTACACAACAGCACATCTAACATAACCAACTTAGCTTACCAGACAGTTGTCTAATAATAACGCGACATTCAACACGCAGTGTCAAGAGCCGATTCCTTTGAGCCCCCTTCGGGAATCTCAGCCAATCTTGCAAGCGGACATTTGATCATTGCACCATTGACATTTACATTGCAATTTAAGTTTCGTGGGATTATATGAAACACGTGGCGAGAAATGCCAGCGGTGTCTGCGACATTTACCCAGAACACTTGCGATAAACGCAACAGTGCAACTGGTACACGACATACAGCATCAAAATTTTACGGGTTCCAGACACGTAGTGTATTTTTTCGAGCGTACTGAAGACGAAATACCCCATGCTGCTACTTTTAAACAGTTCGACAACGTTCTGGAGTGGGCTGACAGCAAATTCGAGCAAGAAGTGCAGTTTTAGGTTTCTCTTGCTGGGGCCCGTTATTCGTGGAAACGGTCTCCAGTGCCACTAGTTTTACACAAATAAAAACAAAATTTTGCGTTTCAACCATTATGTTCTAAGCTCTCCGCAATGGTTAGCGAGGTGAAAAGGAAATGCTGGATGCCTCTACTGATCAGAGAACCAGTCTTTGGCAGTAAGCAAGTTACAGGTAACTTGCGCCTCTATCTATTTAGCCCTTTCTGTTGAAAGTAGCTCTAAAATGTAATTCATAAATAAGCTATTCATAAAGCGCCATGTTTTTCACATACCAGCCTTCACACGTCCTTTCGTCGTTATTCATAACGTTGTAGCGGGAAAGCTTGGACAGGAGCTGAACTGCATTTTTTTTTCTTTTAGGTCACTGGTTGTCAGGTCTCAAGTCGACAAGCTGTATAGTAACTTCTCTGGACTTTGGATGTACCCGTTCGCCTGTGTGCCCTATAACCTCTGAGAAGCTCAAGTTGTTGGCGGAAGATGTGCGCGATTTAGCGTTGACTATTCGTTAGAAACAATCAAAAAGAAACTATCTGTTTTAGTGTCTGTAAGATCGCTATGTTGCGGCGATACTATCGCTGATACTATCGCTTATATATCTAAACATGTTCAGTACATTAATGCACGATGCTTCTAATATGGCATTATTCAATGAACTTCCTTACACCTCTATAGAGTACGGTATATTTCAAGTGGAACATAGTCCATTCACATAGGGCCCATGTCTAGTTTAGCGGCGCCACTTGGTTTCAAACTTCTAATCTACATACCTGGATAGAATTTTGCATGGTGCATCGTAATCCAAAATAATCAAGCGGCGGTCGGTTCCACGAATTCCTCCAGAGATCAGTTTCCCCGGGAAAGTTTCGGCAGCGGCGACCATGTCATCTCCATGCGCCCCTTGTTTACGTATGACAGCTTACGCACACCTCGCACTCTTCCCAGCATGCATTTCGCCTGTTCCCTCTCGCTCGTTGCCAAGAATGCACGATGAAAGCACTAGATCTCGACGGGTATCGTTTGTGTGACTCCTACGCATCAGCCATAGAGCTTGGTTTTCCTCACTAAACGAAGTGTAGTGAGGTTAGGTTAGGTTAGGTCAGTACATATTACACGCTGGGGGGGGGGGGGGGGGGGGGGGGGGGGTCCGGGGGGGCGGTAGCCTTCCCCCCCCCCCCCCCCCCCCCCCCCCCCCCCCCCCCCGCAGTTGTTCGAGACTGTGCTGGCAGAAGACAGTGCCAATTTTGGCGCGGAGCAATTGCGTGAGGAGGAGGCCGACTGTCGTCCGATAGCGGAGTTTTTTTTATATTTTTATTAATACTGTAAGCCAATATGTGGCCCAAACAGGAGTGGCATACATGTTTGACACATACTCAACAATGGACAACTAAACAAACTAAACAGAGCTCAGTAAATCTACCCATCAAAACACGATCATACACTATATCTATTAAATCAACTTTTTATCAACACCACAAGGCATTCTATTGAGAACAAAAATAAAATTGCTCCACGTTACTTATAAAATTACCTGACTCGAAAACACTTCCGGGTAATGAATTCCAATCTTCTATCGTTCGAGGAAAGAAACTATATTTAAATGCATTAGTTCTTGCAAAAATTGGTGCTAGCATTTGTTCCCGCTGACTGTGTCGTGTTCTTCTCAACAAGGACGGTTTCAGAGAATTTGGTAAATTTAATGCGACATTTCCCATCAGACCCTTACGAAGAAATAATATCCGACAAATTTTTCGGCGCAGTTCAAGTGTCTGAATGTTGTTTACCTGCGTCAGCTTACTAGGTGAGTCAGTTCTTCTGTATTTCCCAAAAATGAATCTTATGGCTCTTCTCTGTACCCTCTCCAGTAGTGTAATATCCTTTTTCTGATACGGGTCCCAAACTACTGCTGCATATTCAAGTTTTGATCTAGCAAATGTGTTATATGCGAGTAGCTTTGTTTGTGCCGGTGCATATTTAAGTTTCCTTTGTATAAATCCTAATTTCTTCAGGGCTAATGCACAGATGTCAGAAATGTGATCAGACCACGTTAGTCTACTATTGATTGTCACCCCCAAGTATTTATACTTCTGGACTTGGGATATTTCTTGGCTCCCAAGCAAATATGGGAACACACTCGGTAACTTTTTTCTTGCAAGTCGCATCAGTACTGTCTTATCCAAATTAATCTTCATTCCCCATTGGCTACACCATTCTAAAACTGCTACCATAGAATTCTGTAATAATAAACGATCAGCATGGCTCGTGACCTCCTTAAAAATCACACAATCGTCTGCAAATAGCCTTATTGAAACACCTTCTGGAATCACAGTAACAATATCATTGATATAAATTAAGAACAACAACGGTCCCAATACGCTTCCCTGAGGGACACCGGAACTAACAGCACACATGCCTGAAGGACGATTACTAATTTCTACAAACTGTTGCCTGTCATTGAGGTATGTTTGGATCCATCTCACAACAAATGCAGGGAGCCCTAAGCTTTCCAAACGATATAACAACTTTCCATGTGGGACTTTGTCGAAGGCTTTGCAAAAATCCAAGAACAACACATCTAATTGACCACATTTGTCTAGTACACTGGAAAATTCATGTACAACATCCACAAGCTGAGTGACAGTTGACATATTTTTTCTAAAGCCATGCTGATATTTGGACAAAACATTGTGGTCACTTAAGAACTTCTGTATGTAGACAACAAGAACGTGTTCAAGTAATTTGCAACTAGTACTAGTAATTGACACCGGCCGGTAATTGCTGACAAGTAACTGATCACCTTTTTTGTGAATAGGGACTACACGTGCCTTAAGCCAATCACCAGGTAAAACACCTGTAGATAACGACAAGTTAAAAAAGTGTGTTAAAGAACCAGCTATCTGTTCCGCGTAGCGCCTCAGGAATACATTTGGGACCCCATCAGGCCCTGTTGATTTTTTGGGGTTCACATTGAGGAGCATCTCAAGGACACCCTCTCTACTTAGAAAAAGGTCACAACCAGAATCAGTAAGTTGATTCCGTAATTGGTAGTAATCCCGTTCCAAGTAGACAATTTGAAAATAGTTGTTAAATTCGTCAGCAATTAAACCCGCTTCAGTTATAGGTACATCATCTACACTTATTTTTGTTACTTCTTTTTGTGGTTGTTTCAGATAGCGCCAAAATCTCTGCGGATCGTTCTTAATAAATCCTTCAACCCTATGCTTAAAAAAGTTTGTTCTAGCTTGTTTAACTTTCGTCACCAAGGAACGTTTTAAGGATATGTATTCTGGCAAGTAAGTTCTAAATTTTTTACGTAACCGCTTAATTTTACGTTTCATGTGAATAATTTCACGGCTAATCCAAGGGTTTACTCTGCGCTTTGGGACTCTTCTTATGGGAACAAAATTGTCAATACAATACCCGACAGTGACACGAAACTGTCTGACGAGTTGCTGCGCGATACGACGACGACGAAACTGACGAAACGAAGCGACGAAACTGACGACGAAACGAGTTGCTGCGCGTCTTAGCAACGAACAGGCGAAAGGCATGCTGGGAAGAGTGCGAGGTGTGCGTAAGCTGTCATACGTAAACAATGAGCGCATGGGGATGACATGGTCGCCGCTGCCGAAACTTTCCCGGGGAAGCTGATCTCTGGAGGAATTCGTGGAACAGACCGCCGCTTGATTATTTTGGATTACAATGCACCATGCAAAATTCTATCCAGGTATGTAGATTAGAAGTTTGAAATCGAGTGGCGCCGCTAAACTAGACATGGACCCGCTGATGTGGAAACCTGCAGGAAAGAAGCCAACGCTTGCCACCTAGGGCATAATGTGATAACATCTCATAGCGTGTGTGAGATCACCGTTTAGACGGCTAGGTAACCATATTTGGGTTCCAGGTGGTGGTAAAGAACAAAATGCTTTGTTGGGCTAGTTGGTAATTCATTGCTAGACCGGGAAAAAACACAGCGCGAAAACGACAACCACGGGAGGAACATAAGACACACACGGGCGCTTACTCCAACTAAACTTTACTGCACTGAAGGGTGCGCAGCTACAGGAAAGAAACAGGAAAAAGCAAAACGGAAAAGCAGGTAGATAAGAACAACCAAGACAACTTAAAAAAATTTACTAGACAATCTAGTTCTTCGCCTGTTCAAGTAACCGCCTCTCACCCGAGGCAAGCGAGATAGATGTATCACTGATACAGAGAGAACCTTTCTTTCTGATAAAGAAGGCCTCCAAAAGTTCACGGGCAAACTTATCTCTGCTCCTGCCCAGATTCCTAATTGATTTAAAATCCGGGGTACATTTGCATTTTTTACAGTGGGTGGGTAGGTGCAATTTGTCCATACTTTTTAACGATCTTTCGTGCTCCCTAGCTCTATCATTGATGCATCTACCTGTCTGTCCGATGTAAACTCTACCACAGGAGAGGGGAATTTCGTACACGACACTTACGCGACATTCCACGTAAGGCGACATATGTTTTTTACCACAGCTCTTCACATCAACTGCAGGACCGTTGACCTTCCGGCAAAGAGCTCCCAGTTTCCGAGGGGCCGAGAGCACCAAAGGAACACCGAACTTGTTGGCCACCTTCTTCATGTTGTGGGTTACCCTATGTATATAGGGCATAACTACAGGTCTGAAGGAATTCCGTTCTAAAGCCGGTCTGCACCCTGGTGTTCAACCCTTGAACTTCTGTAAAAAGGCCTCCGCGACAGCCAAAAGAACCCGGCCAGGAAAACCCGCAGAACGCAACCTTCCCAGCTGATCATTAAAGCTGTCCAGCATAAGATGGGGACATGACCTGCTTAGCGCGGACTCCAAGCATAACGATGCTATAGCCCTCTTGACAGTCCTAGAGCGCGCAGAATCAAATGGTAAGATGTCCTTTTTGGCCCATGGCCTGTAGCGCCAGCACACTGTTTTACGCTCCCACATGATTTGAATGTCCAGAAACTGCAGGTTTTGACGTTCAGGCAACTGGCCCCACGTGGCGCAATGAACGTTCGACGAAGGTAATGAGTAATGTCACCCTGCTTTACTCAATCGAAATGTAATGCATTACCATCACTCATTACTTGCTGGCAAAATGTAATGCATTACCATTACTCATTACTCAAAAGTACTGCATTACTCCCCACCTCTGCGTCACACCACCGCCACCACGCTATTACGGGATATCTGAAGGAGCTATCGGGGTTTTCTACAGCTGACCGAAGATCTTCCTCACAGACTACTAGCCAGCGACGACAATTGTTTTTGTGCAATGAGGATGTTTCTTGTGCTACCCCACGCAAACCCATCAAAATAAGGTACTGTCGTTGTGGTAAGGTTGTTCTCCTGCAATCCCCTACAACGAAAAAGTAAAATGCTAACCTAAACTATGGAGTGGTCTTTCGCTAAGCGAAATGCGGGCGCGCACTTTGCAAGCCGCATCGATATCAAATGGTATATACTGGAAAAATCGTTTCAAACGTGCAAGGTTGAGCGCGGCGACACCACTATTAGTAGTTTCAGGTTTGGTCGGTTGGTGCTTCCTTTCCGAGAGGTCCTCCTGCAGACATGGCAGCCTGTTGCTCGGGAAATGGATTATGTGTCCTGGACTAAGTTCACAGAGAACTGTAACGACACTTGCATTTACGGCATCTAAAGAAAACACCCAATACAGCGCAGTCGGCGCAGGAATTCGTATCTGGATCACCTCCCGGGCTTGGCGTTAAAGGCGTTCCTCTTAGGCACTAAGGCACTTGAGGTAGTACCTTCATGCGTACACCATAAAATATATGAATAAGGCAAAAACACCGTGAGGTAAACTTTGCTTCCAGCACGGTGTGTAGGAGGTTTCCGGCACACGTTAAAGAAGCCCATATGGTCAAAATTAACCTGAGTCCATATATCTACTCCCAGATATTACGTCCACTCGGCAGGAGGGCGATGGCGCATGCGAGTTGGTACAGCTCCCATGAACCTTAATAATAACACTGGAAAAAATTTGGCCTCATTTCCGAGCGTTATAACAGCCACCCTTGGGGCACCGAGGGAATGTTAAGTAAACATAATCCTTGCGTTAAACTCACAGAATAATTTGTTCAAGTAAAATTTCCTCATGGGCCCAGGGGTTGCTGTGACCGCGCTCGGGAGCGAGACATATTTTTTCCAGTGGTGTTATTAAAGTTGACAGGAGCTGTACCTGACGGAAAAGAAGGCAAAACCCAAGACAAGGACGGGAGGATTTAAGGTTGAAAGCACACACAATCTCAATCCACAAATCGACAATACGGGCTTTTTATTTCCTCGCCTGAACATATGCGGGGCTCATTCCCCGGGCATTTTTCACAGTTCGGTCCCTAACGCGGGGGTGGTAGCGGGTTCGGATACTATGACTATTTTGGGCCTTCGAAGTCGAGCATCAGCACCCCACGTTTACGTTTCAATACATGCTTCGGAATAACAAACCTTTGTTGGGCTTTGCGGAAGTTCTTGAACTTTCTCCGAAATCTTCTCGACACTCGCGCTTTTAGCCACTTATAACCTGCGCGACGATTCGTTTTCCTTCTTGGCTGTTTGTTAGGAAACGAGGGAGTGTACATAGCCTCCATTTGTGTCTTCTCGCCGAGGCTGCCGTAGAACTCAAGTGCATTTGAGCATGTCATGTCTGTGTCGTATATCTCGAAGCGTGTGTTACGATTCGATTCATCGTCTGTGAAGTCTGTGAAGGAGAGTCAAAGGTAATGCATATTACGGATATTGGTAATGTAATACTAATAAGAGGTTCTAAACTACGAGATGACACAGCTTTATGATCATGATAGCTCTCTGGGTACTCCAGCAGTTCGATACGCTGGAAACTAACGTTATCTCTTTTTTCGATGTTGTGCTTGCCGCTGTGCGTTGTACATGACATTTAAAATGCGTCGTGACCTCATAGGCAAAAAAAATAAAAAATAAAAAGAAGCAGTGTTCCTGCGTATAGCCAATAGTCATGGTATGCTCCAGTGTCAGGTCAAGACTGTTTCTGTATCTTTAGGGGTGTTAACCAGGTCACTCTTGCTTATGGCTCCGAGGCGTCCCCACGGGGGGGGGGGGGGGGGGGGGGGGATGTCGTGTACTCGTTTGAGTGCATGTGAGCACGAGATGTGCCTGCACCGTTCTGGCATTCAGGCATAACATATCATACATAATCGAAGAGCTACACGAAAGGCGAGGTTATTGTTCATTAGCTAGAAAGAAATAGTAAAGCATTATCGTAGCTTGTTAACAAAACTTGAGTGACAGCGCGTGACTCAACAATACCGTGGCCTGTCCGGCACACGTTCCATACACCAAGTTTGCACCCAGTTGCCAAGATATATACAGTCGTGCCTCGTTAGTATGGACACTTTCGTCCCCGACTAAAATCGCCCATAAAGTGAATTGTCCATATTATCGAATACGGAGGAAATAACAAAAACAATGCTGAAGCTTTACTGAAAAACTTCGCGAATTAGTGTCTGCCCCCCCCCCCCCTTGAAGGTATACTTCGTTGCACATTAGCAAAACGTCGGCCACACGTGGGGCCTGTTGCTCACTGTCCTCAAAGAATTCAAGAGCCATAGCAGACGTGACTGTTGGCTTGACGTTGTTGAAGTCGTCCATGCCAGAGCCTGCCAACTTGCCTTGGCAACTGTGCAGCATCTGTTCTCGTGAGCTGCCGAGCCTCTGCACTAAGTTTAACTAAAGGCACAACTCCTTGCACGAGCAATCGCCCGTGGGTGGCGTTCGGAACAGTTCTGACGTCAGACAGGATTTTTCAGGCTATTCATGTCCACAAATATCCCCCTTTCCTCTTATAGTTGATGTGGACGGTGGTGAAGGAGAGGGTGTAGCTCCCTACGCAACGGAACATCCTTCTTTCAAAAGCTATCCTCCCGAATGTGAGGAGAGGCTTGCCCTCCATACCGGTACATCATAAAAAGACAAATATACAAGGGCTAGATATGGTTTGTACCTTGCTGAACCGTCCATTGGCCATAATTCGAGTCGTCCATATTAACGGGACACATACCAACGAGGCACGACTGTACACTCATGTCTCGCTTACCTGGAAAACTCGTTGTCCGGACTCACACACAGCAACGAACGTGCTACCATTGAATTTTGTCTCAGTCTTCCGGAATTTGTTATTAGTATTCCGACGGCAAGTACGGCGACCAATCTTTCAGGACCTAGGTCGTTCTGATTCGCTTATCACGGAAAAGTGTCAACGTCCTCTGTCGCTGGCATATGCTCTCTTCCTATTATTCCGGGAAAGGGTCACATCTCACCGGACATTCTGTACTGTTTGAATCATCTTTCTTCAGAGGTCACTCCCTTTTGGTGTGTGCGGGCACACGGTAGAGATGGTACGGTTAGCGGAAGAGGTGCCCTGTATCCACAGGGCGCAAGAAAGACACATGTGACACATGTCCAGGCCATCCGAAAGCATAGGCTGTCTTTTGGCTTATGGACACCGTGCGCTAGAGTTTTCTATCGACGGCAGCGGCCCCTCGAGGGGAAACGCGGCGTAATGCCCTGGTACCAGAAAGCAGCGCCTAGCAGTGCTGTGCTAGTTTCGCCGTTCGAAAAGAGCGATTAATTTGAAGCTCCTTGCATAGAAAGTCAATGGAGAAGATAAAATGAAAACCAATCTCATGTGGTAATCTGCCACGACAACCAAGTTAGTGTGAAAGAGAGGCAACTTGTCGTAAAGTTGTCGTCCTTCTCGCTGTATCGTCCCGCCGGTTCCACCGGTCACATATTTGAGAGACCGCTTTCAAAGCAATCCATCCAACTTCCTGCTCAATCTGTTGTTTCTAACTAAGAACTCATTCCTTGCATTTAGTACATTTGTCAGTGACCAGTTGAGCATCACGATACGGACTTATAGCACAGCAGCTGGCGTGAAAAAGTTGCGAAATACACCAATGAATGACCAATGAACATAGTGGAGCTTGGCTAAAATTAATGTCTGCTATATGTCGTACAGTATTTACTCGGACTCTAATTTTGCGGCGTGTCGCCGAAGACTGGCTTTTGGACCAGGTCTTCTTTCAGTATACAGCTTGCATGCGAACACAGGGGAATATGGGAATTATTTGTCCTCTCCGAGCTGCGTTTCGCAACCCGCCATCATTTTATGTAGGTGGATTCTGTCCCTATGATCTTATTATCGTTGCCAAATCTTGAGATCTAGGACTACAAGTGGTTCTTTGCTCCTTCCTATTCGTCCACGCACACACTCGCACACACAAAAGCAATCACGCGTTTGTCGAACAGCAGTTGTCTGTTTCTTCTTAACTCTTGTCGATTTTTGTTTTACTTTTTAGCATAGTTTATGTCGTGTTTTTCTTTTGCATGATATTGCTGGCTGCTTCTGTGTTGCAATTTGCGACAATGTGTCTGATGTGCACCTATACTAAGGCCGCTGTGGCCGTTCTTTAGCACTAATAAAATATTATTATCATTACATATCCGGTTTCCAACAAAAAAAACACTCCTTATTTATATCCTGAAACAATCTTGATTGACTGATTGATTTTTATTACTATGACCGTGGGTCCAATGCACGCACAAAGGGCTAAAAGGGCGTCCCTTGCCTTGAGCGATGCAAGATTGGGAACAAGTTGACTAAGAAACTCATCCTCACAGACGAAAACTTTTTTTACGCTGTCTTTATAATGTATATTCCAATTCGTTGTTGACTGTATTATTCTTACGAATTCTTCAGCGATTTCCGTCCTCATAGCGCAGGTACACTAGATGTAGCTAGTCTCCGCTGTGTAGTCAGTAATTGGTAGTCCCTTCCGGATAAATATGCAATTCACGCAGATACAGGACACAAATACTACACGCTTGTCTGCGCTACACACTGTGTCACACATTGTGCATAGACACGTAATGTTCCACGGGCATAAAGCTTCACCCTCGCATACATTTTACGTGTTTCGTATTGCAGAGCAGATGGCCTTTCTACAAACCACTTCCACACTTGTAGTCTCACGGGTTAATGAGGCCAAAGCCCCGAAGCTGACATATAAAATTCGGGAAACCACCCGGAAGCACCAAAGCTACACACGCGAAGGCGCCGATGCGGCGTCAGTACCACACAGTTACGCTCGAAATCGCCACGGGTGGCGCTGTCGCTCAAGCGACCGCAGCGTCCTCCAGCTAGTGCACGGTGCCCATACTAAAAACATTTACAAGAAGAACCAAAACATGTGCGCGGGACCAATTTTCTGAGACATTATCCTTCTTCGAACAGCAGGGTAACGCAGCGGGTACCGTGCCTGTGACTAAAATTGTGTCACACGCGTGCCTACTAATTTCAGCCAGCACACTTCGCATGAATTTTTCAAGTAACGATCTTTTCCTTGTTTCCTTTTCTGGAGCTATAAAGAAGTCTCCAAAATTTTTCCGGGTTTCTTGGGTAGTTTACCTGGTTCGGCTATCCGGAAATTCGTTATCCGGACGGAATGGGACGACGTGAGAGGTGTCCGGATGACCGAGACATGACTGTAATCAACAGATGGTGTGCAGTACCACTTGCTATGTGCGACACATCTGTGCGCAATCTACAGTTTGTGGTGGTGTCCCGTATTTCTCCCATTACATTGCGCACACGTTGCTACAGATGTCTCTGCAATCTATAACCCGTGGCGGAACGATCCCATGTCGGCCATGTCGGCCATGTAGACGTGTGTGCCACACAGGGCCACCAATCGGGTGGGGTACTTGGGTGTTATATCTCCTGCCTGCTGGCCTCCCCTCGGAGCCGGTCTTGGTATAGCTATCTTGTGCGCTACACCGTCGATAGGAGATCCTTCCGCCACGAGCAGGAGGTGGCAGAGAAGAGAAGTCCGCAATCAAATGGGAGAAATCCGCATTGCAATTACATTGCTTGCTACTTTGAATTGTATTTCAGAACAAAGAGAAGAAGATAAAATCTAAGAGCAATAATCGGATGGGGGCCAAAGAGTTGTAACGAAACACCTACATATTTTGAAGACGTACACTTTGTCTTTGTAAGGAGGTTCCGCGAGGCAAAACCTAAACGTGTCGTCTGAAAAGACAAAAAGAGAACGAAAATTAACGTAACGTGAATATTCAGTTGAGTTTGTAGCACACCCAGAAAACTAGTCTTTATTCAACCTATGTGGACGTGTGTCGTAGGGCGCTTCCGAATTATGGATCGTCCGTGGCGCTTGCGAACGCGCACACTTCTTCAGTGCCACCAGCTAGCGCCACTACACTCCTCCCTATCAAGTGGAGCCATATCGCTATGGCGCATGGTTATCTCAAGCGGGGTATATTTGAAATTGAGCTGCATGCGGTTGAACGTTCTCGTTGGCTCGTGGCAGCAGCCGTTGTTGTGGACCCAGCTCCATGTTCCCAGTCAAGCTCAGGTAGTCGTATCTGTAGATTGTCAGCATGCACCTTGTGTTGCCTCATGTTCTCCCTTACCACTTCAAGGTGTCACAGCTCCCAAACAACGTACGGTGGTAAACCTTTAAGCCAATCGTTCTTGCGAGATTTGCCTTTCACCCAAACGTGTTCCTGAGCAGCAAAAGCTATGTATCCCTTGCAACGGAATCCTAATTGGGTTTCTGTGGAAGCCGTCGCTGCCGCCGAGGCAGCGGTTTTCCTCATTCGGCGATTTTCCCTGTTACTTTCCAAGCGGTTTTAGTTTCCGTTCTAGTTTCAGTCCCTTATGCTACCGGAAAGAAACATTTCGTTCAGTCGGAAAGATGTTCCTATCCTCCACGATTACCCATGTGGTTGTGAAGTTAGTATTGAATGGAAAGTAAGCGCGAATAGAACAACGGTAATGGAAGCGAAGGTGTTTATGAAGGAAAATATTTGCATCCAAGAGTCAAATATTATCGACGACGTTCCCATGTGAAATTATGATTTTAAAAGTAACGATATGCGCAAGTTGAACAGATTGAACAGACGCAAGTGGCGATTCCGCGACGCTTTCACATCATTATGATATGATTAGTTGGTCACGTGCCCGAACGCATCGTTGAGTGGACTGGGAGGTACCCGGGTTCGAATCCTGGTGCCGGCTGTGCTGTCTGGGGTTTTTCCTGGGTTTTCGTCAGACGCTTACAGACATATGTCGGCACAGTTCACTTAGAAGTCGGCCCAGGACGCACATTCTCCCAGGGCGTCAGTCGTGACGTTGCCCATCTTTGTGAGACCGACAACGGCGAGCCCTCTCACCAGCACCACCACCCACCACATAAGATGCCCGCCCAAGCGTTGCCGACTACGGGTTCAACCCACCAAAATCATACCTTCGGTAGTGCGTTTGGGAGAGAGAAGCGATGGAGAAATCCTCCTTCCCCCCCCCCCCCCATGTAAAGTTCTCAGAGAATCCCTCCAGAGCTACTTTTCTGGCTACGCTCCTAACCACCACCCCACCCAAGTATGCAATTTGGTACCGCGGTGCAGTGCGCCTTGTGAACATATTAAATGTCAATATAGTCAGAGTAGTCCAAACAAGGGCTTTTCACATCTGTAGATGCCAAGGACAACCAAATGGCAGCGTTCTACGTAGCGCTGTTACTAGTAGCGGCGCTTCGGTATCCGTTACTTTTTTTGGTAGCGATTGGTAGCAGAGATCAGGCTACTTTTTTAAATTGGTAACGAAAGACCTACTTCCGTTACAAATTTGCGGTAGCGCAATCTTAGAGCGCTACCCCTACCGCTGCTATCATTAACGACCTAATCAAGCCTCCACTCTGCCTACCTTCAAACAAGCTGCCCAATATCACGGCCCATCCTACGAAGACCGTGCAAAAAGCCCGAAAGGAGGGCACAGAGGCCGTTATTTTGTAAAGAGGCTGTGCCCTCCACCGATTAGGTGGTGGTGGTGGTGGTGATAGGGCTTGCCGTTGTCGGCCTCACGTGTGTGGGCGATTAGACGTCAAAGAGCCCAACGTGCTGGAGCGTCCAACCAGCAGGAGGATCCAACGTTGGATCCTTCCGCTCGTTGTATACTTTAACACGTTAAAACTTCCAGCACGTTTGGACCCTCCTGGTCGTTGTATACTTTAACACGATGGATCTTTCAGCACGTTCGGATCCTTTAGCTTTTTGGAAACTTCTTCACGCGTTCCCCTATACTTTGCGGGAAAGATTAATACCGCAGTAACCAGATGGCCGAAAAACATTGCGCGCGTGCAGTTGGGGACTATACTATGCATCCGTGGTATGCACATCACTGCGAACGGAAAGCGAAATCAAAATGAACGGTAACATTCGTGTGTGTTATTCATACCTTGCTGAATGTCATTAAATTACTGTCAGTGCAACGAATGCCATTGCGCGGTCATTACGGCCAGCCAGCCTCATGGCCACGATATGTTTATATTCCTTTTAATGCAACTACTTTTAACTGCTCCATCACGTCATAGCTTTTTGCGCACTATGTTCTTTGTTGTGCCCCCAACCCCCCCACCCCCAACCCCCAACTGAGGCTCTTTCTCTCACTTTACTTCTATGTAGGGTACGTTAGAAGTGTTGTGGCATCATTTTGTGTTACTGTTGGGCCAAATCGCTATGCAGTACATACAGTGCTTTTATTTATTTCGACATAGTGTGCATTTATTTCGACAATAAACAAAATAGCGCGGAAAGGGACAACACTACGGCTGGGACGGGAAGATTCCTATTGAGGCTATACGATCCAGGTATCTCAGAACATCACTGAAATTTGTTTGGTAGTTCTCCAGGCACGGCCTGGCACCAACGATGTTTATCTCATGAGGGACGAAACCTGTAATTAAATTTTGTTACGTTATGTCGGAGCTCTCTACTTCACCATTTATTATTGTTGTTATCTATCATTGATCCTTCGTCTCGCATTGTATCCTTCCTCCCGTTGGATCCATGTTCCCGTTGGATCTTCCGTCTCTGCTTTGACCCATCTTCACGTCGGATACTTGTTCACGGTGTCACGTGACCCGATTGGATCCCTCTTCTCGTTGGGCCCATACGCTCGTTGGACCTTCGAGTCACAAGCGCCCTCCATCTACGTGTTCCCTATTTGGGATTAACCTTCTTGGAGATTGGATCACCACCCCCGCCTCTGGGTGGTTTACACAGATTCGCGGGCAGCGCTGCAGTGCATAGACAACATGGGCATCCGTGGCTCCTTGGCTCCGGTGGTAGTGAACATCCTAACGACACTCAAGGTTTTAGAAGACAGGGGCCACCGGCTCACCCTCCAATGGGTCCCTAGCCACATTGGAATAAGAGGCAATGAGGTAGCGGATCGGGCAGCTGCTGCAGCTCACCATCGCCGCTCAGCAGTCTCCATCATCCTTTCGAATGGAGATAGGCGCTCCCTCTTGTCCGCTTTGACGTCGCCCTGGGCCCATCAGGAATGGTGTCATGACATCACCCGGTGGTCGCTTCTGTATGCTGTTGACCCAACGCTTTCATTTGACATGCCAAGCGGTTTCCCTCGCCTCTTTACGTCTCTAGTGTGTCGTTTACGACTTAGCGTCGCATTCACCCCTGCACTCCGGTATAGGCTGGGCCACAGCACCACGGCGCTGTGTACAACTTGTGGTTTACCGGCAACAATCCGACACATTCTCGAAGACTGCAGCCAGTACGTACGCGAGCGACGGGCCTTTAAATCTCAACTTGAAATGCTGGATCAGAGGCCATTCAACATCTGCAAAGTTCTCGGCCCATGGAGTAACCCTGGACACCAGTGCCGTGCACTTGGCGCTCTTCTTTCCTTTCTGAGGGCCACCGGCCTCCTTCACGAACTGTAGGGATTTCCTTCCCTCGTCATCCTTTCATGTGAACCTTTGGAATGGGGTAGGGTCCTGCACTCAACGCAGGGAAACATCCCACATCATCATCATCCATTCATCTATGTTGTTGTTGTTGGAGATTCCGTGTATGGTTGGAGTTGTCCGCAAACTGCGGTCATTCGTACTGCATTGTAGAGCCGTCCCCGCTAGCTATGAGTCGTCCTAGCTAACGTCCAATTTATAAAGCACATCAAGGTACGTTTGCTAACTTCTCATTCCGGGCAAGCTCAGTTCTTTTTGTAACAAAGCTGAAGCAATTTTAGCGGTAGGCTTGCTTTATGTTTTATTTGCTTTAGGGGAAGAGAAAAAGATACGCCGGATATCGACCAAAGCGGCCTTTAGTAAATTTGTAAAAATGGCTTTCCAAATTATAGCTTTGGGGAGACCTACGTGTCACCTCCAAAAACTGTTATGCGTTGTTTTTCCTCTTAGCGAATTCGTTACTAGGTACAGGTACTTATTTTTCATTCCTAACAAGTAGCGCATGCAGTATCGCGTTACTTTTTACGGGTAACGGTAGCGGTATTCCGATACTTTTAGAAACGTGTAACGATATCGGGATTTCGTTACTTTTTGCTCAGGTAGCGCGTATCGGTATTACGCTACCTTTTTCGGGCAGCGGGTACAACAGTGCCAAATGGAGGCGCGAAGAGCACGGCCCTGTGCGCATACGTCACGCACACTGGAAGAAATGCTGGTGGGAACCATTCGAATTTTACTCACTTCTGCCGACAAGTGAGCCACTGTTTGTCGTGTTGTCGTACCTTGTTGGCACATCTACACTGTTAAGAAAGAACGAATCCAGCATTTAACCTTGAGTCACCCAACAAGACAAAGAAAACGCAGGAAAGGCATTGCAATGTGTTCCATAGAGACGAGCATGAGATAGAAGCAAGACGGAAACACAAAGGCAACTGGAATCCTGGCACTCTGGCAAGGCTTGACCTAGCCATGAATTTTTTTACCTAGCCATGAACAGCGTTTCGTTTTTATCGTTTACAAAGATTTTATAAAAATATATGAGCGGCAGAATTGACGTCGGGTTTGCCGTTGAGTTATACGGCCTGGTAGACATCCTCTCGAGGATAGTATGCAGCCACAAAATGACCAATTACCTAAACAACAACAACAATTATATTCTGACGATGAAGTGGGGAGGTTTTCCACCTAAAATTCATTAATTAGCTTTTTCATCAATTACCTCTTTCATTAGGGAATTTCGTGCAAAATTCAGATGTCAAAATAGGAGACCATCCTCTCTGAAAGCCATTCTATATTTTAAAAATCCGGAAACGAGTGCGTGTTGTGAAATATCTGTCGCGGAATTTCGCTATGCAAATACGCCGAAACCAAAACAGCGCACCTCAGGAGCGCAAATACCTTCGCCGACGAAGGCTTATCTCGGCCAGAAAGCGCTTGGTCTGGCCCGCAGAACAGCCGCTATTCCAATCACCTCCATCGCTCCAAAGCACGTGTTCTTCTAACGTGGAACGAGCGTTGTGCCCCGTGCGCAACACACGCCCCCGGCCGGCGCGGTTTCGGTTCGTTTGTATATCAAACGGGATTTTTCAGGATTTTTTTTCAAATGGAGTGGCTTTCAACGAGTATTGTCTCCCATTTATGAATTTTAGGTAATTAGTCTTCATGTATAGTTACATACACTCTTCGAGAGGATGTCCGCCTGGTCGTATAACTCAACCACAAAAACGACATCTATGCTGCTCTCATAGCTTGTTTATACGAAATCTGTAAATGATTAAAAAAAAGCGTGCTGTATAGCTACATACAAGGTACACGGCTCCGAAATCCTATAGCTAGAAACAACATTTCGTTCTCAATAGCTTCGTACGTTTACAGTAAAAGTGTTAGATTTTCTGAACTACTTTCACAACTCGTCCTCGCAAAAACAAGGGAAGCTCTTCTAATATGAATCATTGTTGTGGCAATGACATTCATTTCTGTGAATGTCGATATCGCAAGCGCTCGATCTTACTGCACAGCTCCCTGCTCACTACACACACAACAAGCGTATACACTGTTAAACCTTATTCACGCTTTTCTTAGAATTACACAACTACAGTGTATTCCATTCTATACACCCTTATTACACCTTCCGTAAAAGAAATAAAAATAAAAACGACCTCTCTGCATGTGGGATGTTACACCCCTGTCACATGGGTAGTCTTCAATTATCATTCAGACCAATGGTCGCTGAACATGCGCGTAGCGCCACGAAGCCTGTAACGTGTCAACCTATCAGGGAAGATTAGATCAATGCCCTTTGAGAAGTTAACGCGTAACACACTTGTTGGCGCCGCGCTGATGCCCAAAGGCAGTTTCTTTCCGTTCATGTGACAGGGGTATTACGTGGCCTTGTGTATTACGGCCTTCTATTATCAGTGACCTTTTGTACAAAGTCTGCTTGAGCATTGGTGTAGAAATGGTGTAAGAAGCGATATATTATTTCTATAATATCGTGAAGGATGTATTTACACGTTTGCACCGGAGGGAGCACATAGTGGGCTAGTAGACGTCTAATATGACCTGATCTGCACAACATTTAGACATCTATTACAGATTTCCTGCAAGGTGGCTAATGAACATATCTATATTGATGTCTATTGCGACGTTTAATAGAGAACTAAAGTGTGTCAAAATCGCACATCGAATGTCGTTGCGTGGCCATTGACGGACAAGCGCAATATTTTCAGGTCCGCAACGCTAATTAAGTTACAATGAGACTTACATAATATCGAAAGTAATCCTGGAAGTAATTAATTACAGAGAATCTAGTTACAGTATTTGTGTTACTCGTAATTAATTACTTTATAGGTCACAAAAAAGCTCATCAATCTATAATGATCCTAGCATTGCTGAACACAGATTCTCGAGGGGTGTGCTCTTGTCTGGGGATGCTGATGTGCACGGGGTCAGTTAGAACACTCCTACGTTGGACCCAAAAATATGTTAAAGAGAATCGAGACCCTTTCGGGATGCAGTAGTCAAGAGCTGTTGATACACCCCCCAAAAAGGAGCCAGTAATGCGCCAGTGGCCAGCCACAAAAAGCTGCTTTAACATTTAACAGACGCTTGCTTGCAGGCCGCTGCCCTGCGTACGACACATGGTCAATCAATGCAGTTACCATTTAACTTCTTGTGGTGCAGATTTTGTCGCGTAGCATAACTTGCCATCGGACGCCAAGTCCCCTGAAGGGTAGGCAGCACCTGTCCAATAGACGCTGACTTTGACTGCCTCTGCAGACTCCAAGAGCGTTCCGTTGCGGTAGCACAGCTTCATAAGCACCGGTGTTTCCTTTATGTCCTAGAGTACAGCATGAGATGAAAACTGAACCTGCTCTTGCGCTGTTGTAGAATAACAAACTTGATTTAAAAAGTGTACATTGGACAGGAAAGTAAATGATCTACTATGCTCAATCTTTTATTGCCAATTCATCGCAGATATCGTTTCACCATTCGCAATTAACCACTGGACATGCAAACGAAGGATCTTGTAGGCTCGTGGCCCGTAGTGTTGTTCCATTATAGGCTTGAATACGGTTGAGTGCGCTTGTCTTCACAAAACAGGTAGCAATAGTAATGCAACAAAGTCAAAACTGCCTGGGCGCTAGGTGTGCAACAGATGCAAATACGTATTAGATATAGTTAGGATAAACTAAAAAAGAAAGTCGTGCAAGTAGAAACGGCATGATCATTCTTGTCATCCCTGTCAAAATTGTTGCGCGAGTACGCCTTAAAGGGAGTTTCGCATTCGCCCGCGGTGCAGTCCGAAAGTATAGTGCCGTTTTATTTCTCGTTCGTCACCGACAATCACGCCGAATATCAGACCCGAATTTGTGAAGTGGTTTCTGCACAATTTGATGTAATGCATTGCAAGAGCAGAAGACGGATGTTGGGACTGTGCCGGAATTCCATCTCTGGAAATCGGAGAAGACGTCACTCGGACAATGCCAGTCAGGGAGCTCCCTTTGGCGCGGACAAGATCAACCAGAGAGCGACCTGGGGGCCTTTGGCGACCAGCGGGAGTGTGGGAGGGCGTCAGTCTGTAGCGGACAGTTATGATCGGCTTGTGGAATGTCGCTTCTGGGTTTGGCGTCGGACGTGCTTGTACAGCTGGGAGATTCACAACAGAAAGAAGACCGTTGAAAGCATCTAAATCTTATTGAGACGAGACTTTCGTTCGGAAGGCTGCACTTCTTCAGGTCTAACCTGATTACACCTGGTTAGACCCGATGAAGTGTAGCCTTCTGCAGGGAAGTCTCGTCTCACTAAGATTTAGATGCTCTCAGCCGTTTTCTTTCAGTTGTGAATCTATATAGTCGAATACTTGCACATTGCTCTTCTGCGTACTACATCCACGATGCGAGAGTGTTGAGAGTATGCCGGAATTCCCTGTCTGGAAATCGACGAAAACATCACTCGGACAGGGCCAATCAGATGGCGTTCTTTCGCACGGACGTAAAGCTTCGAAGACCGACCGGCGCGCTGTGGGACGGTGTCTGCAGATCGCGGAGTGTCTGCGGTTGGCTTGTGTAATGCCACTTCTGGGTCAGCGTCGGACGCGTTCGTAGAGCCTCGAGCGTATGGCACCGCACTCCACGCGACATGGTAGCGTCAGAGCTCACACTGCTAAGTGAAAGTTGGCGTATTTACTGAGGGTTTTTCACTTAGTATATCGCGGTGCGAACTCGAAGCAAAACAGCTAGTAGACAATTGCCGGCGCTGCGCTCCCAATCGTGTGCCTGGCTTATGTAATCTTAATGTTACTATCGCTGGGCTTCTTTAGCTGCAGAGGAAATACGACTCTTTAAACTCGTTGATTTAATATGTAAGCTGCTCTCGGAAGGAAACTTGGCCAAGTAGACCGTGAAATCGTGCAGAACATTACCGTATCGTTCTCCCACGCACGTTTTTGGATGCGATAGTCCATTTAACGACTGTCCAAAAACTAAATTTGGCAATGTGTCTTCAAACAGCATCAGCGCCTGAGTTTTACTCAAGATAAACGTAAAGCTGCTACAAAATAAAAACACATGTTATGTCCGGTATGCATACAGTGCGAGAAATGTACCAAGCAGATTGTTTGTTACTAGTACATGATGGGCTTGTCTGCAGGGGCGATAGCACACGTGATATATACACACATGTGGCATGTACAGATCTGTAAATAATACGGACAAGATAACTTGGTCACAGAGAGAAATGATATGTGCTAGCGAAAGTAGGTACGAATATGCCGTTTTCCATTACAGGATTACACAGGTACGATTACGCCGTATTCCCTTTCCGAAACATCGCTTCACAACCGACGAAGGAGGCTTACTCACTCACGGCATGGAGAGTGAGCGCATGAGAACTGTCCTGCAGGATTGTGTGGCGTTTCGAAAGGGCAGAAAGCACTTCTAGGAGCGCAGAATCTGGGTAGAGAGCATGACGCATCGCTGCCACTCCAGTCAACCATTTTGGGCAGCCATGCTTCAGTGGTCATGCTATCTCGTCTCCAGGAACGCTGTTAGCATCACTAGGGTTGGTTGATTTACGGCAATCTATTGCTAGAGCGGCCTTTCTGCCGATGTGACAGCACTGTTGACCAGGACAATGTTGGAAGCACGTAATCTTGCACTACGGCAAGCAAAGCCTTTTGCAGTTCTCCTTAGCTCTATAGATATGCTCAACCGTTCTGAATTAGTGGAGTGACAAGGAATCAATTTGTGTAATTACCCAAGAGTTTCACTTACGCAAAATCATTCAAAGTAAGGAAAAGAGGTTCGGCGCACAATGGTACCTGACGAAGCCTCGTGTGATCTATTATCATCACGATAAACAACACATATGAAGTGTACAGCGTTCGTGTTTGCCCAGTGGTAAAGCTCGAAGCTGCTTTTGTTGCATACGCTGTGTTACGACACATACCCAGGTGGTCGAAATTATCAGCAGTCCGACCCTATGCAAGCTGACAAATTGGCTGGTACCACCTTAATCTGCACTCAATTATTATTAAGCATGGCTCTATGTGGCTCTACCCTCTTGCACAACGAAAGCGTAGCTACATTTTAACAACAACTACATGAATGACGATGGGAACTATATTTTATGGTCCGTCGCTTTTTATGGCAAATTTAATCACAGTTTAAAGGGACGGTCGCATCCAGGAACCAATCTGTGAAACCGATACTAATATGTTCGGCATCTGCTGACAATCTGCCGTGCATTTTTTTTTTTTTTCATTCAAGACTCGCTTAGATATTAAATAAAGAAATTTTTAAAAATCAGTGCTGCTTCCGCAGCCGCAGAAGCACCGGTGGCGTGACGTCACAACCTAAGCGGAGGAGTGAGAGGTCGGGCGCTCAGAGATGAGAGAGGCGCCAGCCGCCGGCTCTAAAGCGAAACGCACCGCCTCCAAAATATTGTCGCCACCGGCGCGCGTACGCGGAAGATCTGTGATTGGCTGCGCTATATAAATATTTGGATGATCATTGGTTTAAAAAAACTGGCGTCAGTTTCCTACGCGCTGATTGGGCGAGAGTCATTTGACTGAGGAGCGAGCATCCGAACGCGCGAACCGCTCAACGGAAGCAGTCGAACGGAAAGAAAAACGACAGAGAGACATCGCGTCCGTCCGGCCACTCGTGTTCTCTCGGACTGCAACCGTTGTGCACGCAGACGCTAGGGGGTAGTTTGAGGGTTTTGAATGCTTTAGATTTAGATTGTGGCGAACTGCTAATGTGGGAACGGAATGGCACATCCACCTCATCATCACAACAGCGGGAAGACGAACATGACATGGAATCCCTGCACCTCCAAAGGACGCAGAAATCGTCAGAGAGGAAGTCTGCACTCTATCCGACGTACTGCAGGTGAACGGTAAGACCAGTTTGATTACTTTTTTGTGACTGAAGGAAGTAATGCAGGTTTATCACGTTAAGTGTACGTACAACATTTACGAGTCACTCGGTACGTTAGCGGCGTTTCATTGTGCAGTGCATTGCCGTAACTTGTACGTTTCTGATATGCCTTTAATCACATCATGTGTGGTTATCATTTAGGTGTGATTATCATAGGGGTAGTGTGGTTATGCTAGTTGCCCCTCATGCGCGTCGCAGCCGTTCATTCACTGTGATCTACGAACATTCGTGACAAATGCCTTGATGTTCGCAAATACGAAATCAAGATCGATTGCCTATCATAGCAGTGATTTTCGTGCAGAGTTACGGATCATCAATATATTTTTTGTTTTGTTTTAGTTCTCCCGCAGCCATCGGCAACAACGACGCACACAGCTCAGCATTGGCTTTTGAACTGCCCCGCGATGTCGAAGCACCTAAAGCTCCAGTGAAGCCTGTTACAAGACGTAAAAAGATATGTACCGTAGCTTTTTCCAGGCAGTTCCCGAGGACAAATAAAGTTGATTTGTCAAACACCATCGCTTTTTGATTGTCTGCTTTGGGACAGCATGATCGTTGCTCTACAGCAAGACAGGAAGCGCCGAAGCTGGGGGGGGGGGGGTAGGGGGGACGAGAGGAAAGACGAAAAACACGAGGAGAGACGGGAAAGCAGGTCGGTCTGCGCATGCGCACTGGGCCCCAGCTTTTTTCCCGCGCTGGCCAGCGGAGATGCTGTGAGTGGCTCCTGGGGATCACGTGGTTTGGGCGCACGCCATTTTCCCTGGACCATTGCGTAAACGGCAGCTTCCGG
The DNA here is from genome assembly GCF_037126465.1 of Ornithodoros turicata. NCBI lineage: Eukaryota > Metazoa > Arthropoda > Arachnida > Ixodida > Argasidae > Ornithodoros > Ornithodoros turicata. Next base: position 51,166,271 of record NC_088202.1, on the reverse strand, counting down.
CGGATGGAGGCGCCGTCCAGACGCTCCGTAACTCTATGAGAAGCCCACACGGCCGCAGCATTTCTTTTCTCAAAGTCGCGCCCTCATTGGTTCTTTGGGGGGTAGCTGTCTTTTCTCTTTTTGAGAGAGAGGGAATTCCGGAAATGCTATAAACATCTTGCACTGCTCTTGTCATGTATTCCATGGAATAACAATCAATCTACGCAGCTATTTCGCATGGTATGTTCGGTACCGTTCAGTGGCCCAGGGTGAATAAAACGACACAACAGTTTCGGAATCAATTGCAATGGATACGAACGACCCTTGAATTTAATTGTTCGAAGAAAAATATGAAAATCAAAAGCCCTTCCGAAACGAGTTCCTCGTCTTGAGTATCTAAAGATAGTGACGACCAAAGGATGTGTTCGCGTGTTGTTCGCGCTTCGCGGTTAGCCTCAAGCTGTGTTGATGAGAAAGTACGAATATATACCTGGTAAAATTTTTGAAGTGGCGTGGTGTCGCCTACGCCAAGAGTAGCTGAGAGCGCTAACATGACCAGTCCCACCATCCAAACGTCGCCTCTGGAAGTCATTCCGACCAACTGCGAACAAAACTTTGGTTATCGCATGCAACGATGCGCTGTTGTAGCCAGAGGCAGATTTAGTGTGTATGTGTGGAGGTGGGGGGGGGGGGGGCGGATAGTTTGACCCCCTAAATGCTTGTTGTATTTTGTTCACTGCTCAACATACAGCAGTGTTTGTATTATGTATTGCCCACACCTTCCATGACAACACGGCGCGAGGACTATAAAAATAAATAAATATATAAATTGCTGTCGTTACATAGAGTTCCATTTGACCTAAGTAGTGTAGTAGGATGCTGTCAAAGGCAGGACCCCCCTCGCCCCCCAAGAGAAATCCTGTATCCGTCTCTGGTACTGCAATATTACCTGATTAAATATAGTCTGCCCCTGTAAACCCAGCATTTGGCGTGTCCGGCGACAATGTCCGGATTGCGGGGATACGCATAAATAAAACACGGCAGCAAACCAGCAATCACTTGCCAACAAAATCTGTGTTCATTTCGGACGACATAGGGAACTCTTCATCGTCAACCGTGTGAAGTTGAGCTCCTATGTAAGCTCTTGCTGATGGCATTAGCTCGAGAAACCCTGTGCCCTGACCGCATTCGCAAGGCTCAAAACACTGGGTTCCTCACTGCCACCCGATTCGGTGAGAGCGACAATGTTAATCACTCCGCGCAGGTCTCCTCATGCCAGTCAATGTTGACATACTCCAGAACTATGTCGCCAGCCACAGCTGTCGAGCAGCAGTTCCCACATTAGAGAAAACAGGTCAGTATACAGTTCTCATCATTCAGTGGATAATCTGCAGTGGACTGGACTGTACAATGCAATGCAATGTGCGCGATATAGTAGGTAAATGGGGAAGAGAGATTCCTCAATGCTGTTCAGCCGGCTTGACGAAATTCAGGTCGAACATTCTCTCCGACTCTAGTAGACTGGACAAATGAAGCCGCTTGGTTTCTATATTCTTCCGCGGTTCCTGAAAATTTCCAGGTACGGAAAGTGACTCCCGGATAAATGACGGCAAATTACATAGGCTAGAACTTCTCCCTATCTTTATTTTCCGGACAGCGCGGGAACCGCACAAGTGAAGCAGTGATTAACGGGCGCCGGCTGCATTAATGGTTCCTGAATCAGCACCCGGGTTTCAGTCAACAACAACAACAACATATATATTGTGATGATGAAGTGGGGAGGTTTTCGACTCAAGGGGTGGAACGCTACCCCATAGCTAGGGGGTCTAATATGAGTGGTGACAATGATGAGTGATGACGATGAGAGATGACGGGAATGATCGGAGAGGCGATGGCGATGCTGAACGTGATGGTGATGGTGCGAATGTGCGAGAGAGCTGCTGGGGTCATAATTAGTCCTTTAGGCCTGTCGCCTCGAAGAAGCCAAGCACATGACGTAAGGCCGCCCTGCAGTAGGCCGCGGTGTCCCAAGGGCCGAGGATGGTCGACAAGTTGAAGGGGCGGCAGCCAAGGGTGTCAAGCTGTGACTGCAGTGTACGCCACTCGTTGATATAGGTCCGGCAGCGGAGGAGTATGTGTTCTACGTTGGCAAGTACACCAATCTCGTTGCACATAGGGCTAGCCTCACAGCCTAGCTGGTAGCGATAGAACGGAGTGAAGGCCACATTCAGACGCAGCCTGTGGATGAGCGACTTCAGAGGACGAGGAAGCTTTGCAGGCAGCCGGTATGACCGCGTTGGGTCGACACTTCCCAAAGAGGACCTAATAGTTGGAATGTCGTGTTGCCACTGTAGGGTAGACCAGGAATCGGATAAATGCCTGAGGAGGGATCTTCTGTCTCCTCTCGAGAGTATAATGGACATAGAAGGCCGTTTTTGATGCGCAGCGGCAGCGGCATCGTCGGCCTCGTGGTTCCCAGTTATTCCGCAGTGCCCTGGAACCCACTGAAAGGCAACTGAGTGGGAGCGATTTTGTAGGGACTTCAGGGCGCACAGGATATCTATCACCACTGAGGAAAGGGAACCGCGGATGCCCATGTTTTTAATGCACAGGAGAGGTGCTTTGGAGTCGATGTAAATTACCCAGTGCCGCGGTTCACAGTCTTCCGCACATGTCAAGAATAACAAGATAGCATAAATTTCGGCGGATGTCGATGAGGTCGGCAAGACGGCGGCAGCAAAGAACAACACGTGACGTCACTGCTGGCGCATGCGCAGCGCAATTCATTTTCCTCTCCCGTAGGCCAAGTATACTAATCGACAATGTCGTCCATGTTGAAGCCGAATGTAAACGCAGAAAAGTAACGAGTAACGTGGGTAACGGGTACTGATTTTTATAACTGAATACTTTATTAGTGTGACAAAGTAACTAAGTCGTTACTTCTTTACCGGAAAAAGTAACTGGTGTAAGTAAGTAAGTACTTGTAACGAGCTACGTACTACTCTGGCACGGAGGTGTATAGGGTACATGTACGAAAGAACATCCTGCTGTGGACTACAGTCGACAGGGCGAACCATGCTCGTAGGGATAGGCGAGCTGAAAAGCATCATATCTGCAGGTGATTCATTTCTTTCTTTCTTTTTTTTTTCAAGAAGAGCGACGTTGCGGAGTGGACTCTCTTTGGTCAAACGATTTGTTCAATCACCGCAGGAGATTGTTTGGGGAGACTAATCCGAGGCCTCTCCGCGTTGACGCGCTTTCTGGGAAGGAGAGTGAGAGCGAGCCCAACCCCAAATTACGGTTCATCTCGCTCATAAATCACGAAGAGCGCAACGTATGAACCCCGTTCCTTTTGTGTTGGTGTTAAGGTAACGGCACCTTTCATTCCGGTATGCTAAATCCTTACATTTATAGTGTCGCTTTAATGCGACTCGCGACCTTCATATTTAGTTATCGATCTTGCTTTTCATGTGTGCATCGCGAAGCAACTGCGGCTATGAGCGGCGTACAGATGTGGGCAGATGGAGAGAGGACAGCACGAAGGAATAGGGGACAGGAGGTGCTGGCATGCGTCCTGGACCGACTTCAGGGGGAACTGTACCGAAATTCGTCTGTAAAGTCTTCGGAAAACCCAGGGAAAACCTCAGATAGCAAAGCCGGTGGTAAACCCACTACCTCCCAGTCTTCAGCACGACTTTGGCTACCACCAACTAGCGGGACGCCTTAATCCGCTAGGCCGTTAGTTATTGATCTGGACTGTGTTGAATTTAGGCGGGTAGACCGATGCCCACTTAAGTGCGGCCAACAACGGCAAGCTATATACTTCGACCCCCCCCCCCTCCTATAAACCGGTACATCGCGCTTACCTCTTCGATGTTCCGCTTCAGAAAGAGATAATCTTTCACTTTCGGGTCGTAGGCCTCATCTGGGGAGTTACTCCATTATGACGAAAGCAACTCGTTTGAAGAGCAATGCATTCCGTCTCAATACGTTCCGTCTTATACCACCTGGACACTCGACGGGCAGTCTTTTTTTATTCTTCTTTCTTTTTAGTCGCCTGCGCTTCCGCATCCCCATTATTGCATTTCTAGGAAATCTCATTCGCATACACACGCTAACGAAACGAATAATCGAGCACGTGATTTTATCGGAGAAACAAATGTCCTAGACTCCCATGTGCAGCTGGTCAAGGTGCTTTTTTATGAGATTGCGAGGGAAAGTAGTAATTTGAGTGGCAAGCAAAACATACGCAGCACAAGTAACGTAGTCCTGGTTTATTTATGACATCCTGTGGCGGTGAAGAACATGCATGTAAATGAGCGAGTGCCGTGTAGTAACAGGTGCTTATAAAGAAGCACATCATTCCTGACCATGATGTGTGTGTGCGTGATGATGTCTTGAGGTTAATTGATTTGACATCCACATACTCTTCAATCTTTTTTGTCTTCCGCTACAATAATTCTCTCCCTCGTCCAGTCTGATATAACCCTTGAAATGCGAAGAGCCTGCTAAATAACCGTTTTCGTATCGAGAAATGTTCCCACGAAGGCGGCTTCTTTTCATCCTCTGACAGCTCTCGTGAAGTCGCCCATCCACGTTGCATTACAATCTGCAGCAATTACGTCCGCCAGCAACAACGCTTATGCTCGGGAACAGCTCGCCGCTGAATGGACGACCTGTGAATCGCTGTGCGTTGCTGTTTATCGGTTCAAGCTGAAAAGCTGCAACGAGAAACATAATTAACAAGCGCTGTAGTAGCTCGGTTTTCCAGCTCCGCTTCCAATGTGTGAAACAGTGAATGATCATAACAGTTGTATATTTGAAATTGCGATTTTAGTTTTCGAACCTTTTAGAAACGAAAACGAGATGCATCGTCCGACAGCTGCTAGAAAGCAGCTTCAGTCTTCCCTTGGTGGAGTTAATGACCTGCATAACGCAAGATATGACATATGTTAGTCGTGTTGGTCAGTTATAGCAGTGACCACAACTCGCTTTTCTGTGTTGTTTGGAGGTATTGAAAGTAAAATTTTTAGTCGGCATTCGTGTGGTACTGCTTTTCCAAGAAAAGAGGAAATAAGTGGGGAAACCTTACAGTGCTCGTTATCTGTACAAGAAATACTCGAAGCAGGAACACAACATATACACAATGCAGCACTGCTTCCTCAGATATGATCTACAAAAAGACCCTTCTGAGGTTCAGCTACCCAGGGAATGTACATTCTTTGCAGGATTACGTTGTGGAGTCATCTGGCACTATACACGGATAACCTTCCCAGCCACTCACAATATACTAGGCGTTGGGGCATATAAAAAAATGCGATTTTCTCGGCCCCATATTTTCATGAAGCGACAACAGAGGTTATATGTGCGCCCACTGCATTTCGCCAACTCAGGGTTAAAATCTGTGACTGGATTAGCTTACTTGGAACAAAGCCCGATATTACGCTCACAGCATTTCGTAAAAGCAGCATTGATACACAATTTTTTTACACGCTTTGCACTAGTATGAAAGATTTATATATATATATATATATAAATGAGCGACGAATAAATGCTCTCGGTTATTACACTCGAGCTCCCCCTGTACAGACATAACAAACCACCACGTGAGTCCTACCATGCTTCTATGCTTGTGCACATATATGAATTCTTCAATTATGCGCGTAGTTGAAAACATGACGCCGAAATTTGGTGTTTCCCATCAGATATCCCAGCAGCCACAACGGAGTATATTCTCCTGCGACAAACATTTTGTCTATTATCCTGTGCCACCAAACAGGACACATAACTTTCGAAACCAACAGGCACGTAAAAACTTGACAATTTTCCGCCTTTTTGAGCTTTCTGACGGTTATCGAATGCCCTGGATCTACACCGCCCACATCTGACGTACAGGAAAGTGCGCGCGTGTTTGCCGCGAGGGGCGCTGGACTACAATACTCAGTGCGCCTCTACGAAGTGCGGCTCGCCTATAGGCGTGCAAAAGCTCCCCTGCAGATAACAGTGGGTACATAATCCCACGGCATTGTACAAGTACATGACATCTGTCCTGAAGACGGGAGCCCGGCCCAAGAGCAATCTGGGAACCGAACACTGGGTATGAAAAGCGCACAAACAATGGCAAACCTTATCACGATACAAGAATATACAGGTGCTGACGCGCTCTGCTAAAGACGGTGGAGATCGCGGAAAAATTATATTGGGTGGCTGCCTCGAACTAGGGGGAACTCGGTGTGGGCTGGCGCAGTGGTTGAACCAAATTAGTCGCTTAGAGAACACGGCGTCAGTGTGGAAATGAAGTTTCCAGGGAACTCGCGGTTTGTGGATTCTCAGAAAGCCCGAATGCGACTCGTGTCCGAAAAGTGTCTCTGATGGCAATAAAAAGCTGCTCTGCGCATAGCTTTGTGTAGGATTACCGCTCAGGTAATGAATTTGTCGACGAACTGAGGCTTGGTGGAAGTTGACCGGTGCCGCAGTGACTCTGTGCACGTGCGAGCAGCTTGGAGGTCACTGCGCTGTTGTAATCTGTGAAGTCTACATGAAAGACTGAATGCTTGCATTTAGACATATTACGGCATTCTCACATGTTTATCCTTAGACCATTACCAAGACTTTTGCAACGCTTCACTTGGCCTTGAGTGCCTTCAACGACAAACCGCGAGGTTACATAGTGCAGGTTACCCGACGCACGTTGTGGTACCTGTAGCTGAGGCCTTGCTCAGGCAACTTCGAGCTCATGACCCCAATCAATTGACGGCACCATACCATGACAGAGGAAGGGCTGTTGTTATTCCCTATCTGCATAACATCTCGCACCGCCTAAAAAAGATCGGTGAAACAGCAGGAGCAAGGGTTGTTATCTCGGCCCGGAAGAGCTGAGTAAGCTCAGTAAATTGAGTTGTCCCCAGGTTGTGCACAGTTGCAGTACCGAGCACAGAAATCCCTTTGTCTCGTGTGATGAAGGAGTGGTGTATAAGTTACCACTCACTTGTGGAAAATGTTATATAGGTCAAACTGGGTGATGCATTAATGCGGCGCTTGCCTGGATACCGAAACCATGTGAACAACAAGAAAAAAGAGGGGTGGTTGGCTTATCATTGTAACACTCATGGATGTGAACCTATCTATCGAGATTGCCATATCATCGCAAGAAACAAGACTAAACTAACTAGGGAAATAATAGAAGCAGAAAAGATAAGTAGCCATCAAGATGCGTGCGTAAGCACACCTCCGGTACCTTTAACCGAAAAGGAACTGATCTTCCTCAGAACCGGTGCGCCCAGAGCGGTGACACTTGTGCTATGAAGGTGGTTTCTTTTTTGCTCATTTTCTTCAATAAACGTAGTTCGAAGTTAGCGCCCGTCCTGTCTGATTCTCCGTTCTTCATCCGTGTTTCTCGCGCTCTCAGTTCAGATGTCTCAATACCAACTAGCCCAATCCTCAACCCTGCTCGAGTCCAGAACGACGGAAATGAGGCACTGCGCAACATACTTTTTCAAAGCACGAAGATCCAGTGTTGACACAATCATACAAAACATCCAGCGCGCACTGTCGGGAAGTGTTTCACACGTACACATACTCCGATGTCAGAAGGTATTGCACAATGGACAGGCAATATGATTCGATGCAATCCCCGTTCTTCTGGTGATCAAGCTACGATGAATCTCGGGGCATTTCAAGATCCGTTTGAATTGCGGCATGAAGAAAGCCAAGTCTCTGAACCACTGCAGACAAAGGTGTCCGAAATACAGGGTTAAATCCCAAATGAGTAACGTTCGAACAGTAAGTTGGTTCCCCAAGGTTTCACCATGGGGAACCAACTTGGTGAACAACCATGGCTTCACCATCGCTTTGTCGAAGGGTAAGCTGTGGCTTACCCTTCCACAAAGCAAAGCCTGCAGAATCGAGACTGAAATTAGCAGAAGCAACACGGGCCACGAGCTTATTCTTGTACATACTTACCTGACGGGACGCAATCTCAAGACTGCAGAAGCAGCCCGATAGGAAATACAACACAGGGGCCGTGGATGAATACTGGAGCGTGACCACCGTCTTAGTGAAAGCTGAGAGCATAGACTATCAGCATAAACAACAAGCATACACTATAAGCTTACGTCTACGACGCAAAACAACGTCTTCGTTTGTTCTTTCATAGGCGGGCACAACGTTCGGGTGATATCGTGTCGATATGTGTTTCCTGGAAGGCGAGACTCCGAGTTTCACGTTGTATGTGCCAGAAGCGAGCGGAACTTAGCATGACATACGATACTGAAGAAACAATAATACAAAACCAGCTTTTCAACGCTGTGAAAAATTTACTTACGGTTTATAGGAGCTATATACAGGGTGTCCCAACTAAATGCGAACATGATTTTTAAAAGTATATACATCACTTTTGCCGACATGAAATCACTTGCAATATAGCATATGCTGAAAGGCACTCGTTAGGAGGGCATTAGCAAACTCCTAAGGAAATTGTCTTAATTAAGTTTTTAATTATAAAAGCTACGAAGTTGTCCCAATGAGAACATCTGGTCCCTTTGGTCACCTGATACCGGAGCAGTTTTCCGAACAAAAATCCGTTCGATAGATCGTCCGCAAAAAATTCGTGAAACAACAACTTTTTTTCTTTATTTTGTTCATTGCGCATCTCCGGGGACGCGACTTTCCTTCACCCACAATGGGAGAGGGTGAAAGAGCACACTATCGCCTCTTGCGTCCTGGAAAAAGATCAATAGAAAACAGAAAATGCAACCCAAGATAAGGGCAGTTCCGACAGGAGTCACCCGATACATTTGTTTGTGTTTTGCTTCCGCGAGTTAAAGATCATCTTGCACGCATGAGGCGGCACTGTGCTCCTTCACCCTCTCACATTAAGGGTGAAGGAAAGATGCTTCTGAACGTGCAATGAACAAAATAAAGAAAAAGAATGTGTTCCTTCACGAATTTTTTTGCGGACGATTTATAGAACAGATTTTTGTTCTGAAAACGGCTCCGACGAAAGGTGACCGAAGGGACCAGATGTTCTCATTGCGACAACTTTGTTGCCTTTACAATTACAAAGTTAATTATCGAAAGTTAATCAAGACATTTCCTTAAGAGTTTCCTAATGCCCTCTTAAGGAGTGCCCTTCAGCATATGCCATATTGCAATTGATTTCATCTCGGAAAAAGTGATGTAGTATCTATTAAAAAAAAATATGATCGCATTTAGCTGGGACACCCTGTATAGCCCGCATAGCTAAAATGTGACTGTCTTGCGGAATAAACTTATGAAGCGGTGAATGAACTTATGAATAAACTTATGAACTTACGGTCTTTTCTGCACCCACACGGTTTAGTCAACCCGTGTCCGTGTTCTAGTTTCTGTCTTCCTAACAACAAAACACTGATACAATGATTCCGTGGAATTTTTTCTTCTTTTTCTTAATTTATTCATTTCATTATTGGGTTTCGACAATGATGGGAAAAGCGTCACACCGGCATCGACATCGCGGGCGGAGCCAGATCGCGGTTCGCGGGTTCTGTGGGCAAAGAAGACAGAGCTTGCTGCTCTCTAGCTTGGTGGGGGGTAGGGTGTTAAGTAGCTGACGACGTCACCTCTACTCAAAAGGTAAGTTCATGTTCTATATTAAATGCGAGTCTTTTTGTATTGCAACAATTAAGCCTTTTCTTAAGACTTGTCTTCTGGTCGTATGGACACTTGCTTTGAAATTCCGGCAGCAGTATTGCAAAATTGATGCTTTTTTACTAACGTTGACATGGTATGCTTTGGCCAGCTGCTATTTTCACCAATTGCGAGCTAGCACAATTTCTTGGGGATCTCTGCTCCTTTTCGACGTATAACTGTGTTTAAGAAAGCCGGGAAGTGCCTTATAACGCCGAACTGAAAGCTACTCGCTACTGTTCAAAATATTTCCCCGAAAGCTGCATGGCCGCTGTGGCCTCCAACTTTCGGACAGTTTTGCTCTTGGAAATAAGTATGGATCATAGATAGATGAGGTAAGCGATCTACCGCAAAATCTAGCTCCTCACACTAACATGATCAGGCAACGCGACAGAAAGGAGGACAAACGACACGCACATAACAGCGATGATCATGTTTCAATGTACCAACCAAACACCCTCTACACCTTCTCGCGCTTCTTCCCTCAAATTAAAGAACGAAATACTCCCACATTAGAAATGCGACTCGCGCGAAGGTTATGAATATTGTCAGAAGTACGGAAATAACTATGACTGACACCCTTGTGCCATACAAATCATCAGACTTTGCGGTAGAAAAACGAAGACTAAGTCACGTTACCCTAAGTTTGTGTTTTGTGGAAATTACAATTTGCGCTGTTTTGTTGTTCCAGGCTGCATGCGCCGGGCATCAACTGACACCTGTCCAGTCTTTATCCATGCTAGTTTGAGTTCTCCGGTGTAGCCACGTGGTTCAAGCACTTCGTAACGTCGAGCAGTTGGTTTCAACATGGCGGACCTGCTGTGGGAAATCGACATGTTTCTATATTTAACTGCCCCTGCGTCTGAACAAGCGGTTTTGTGCCCTCCGGTTCCCAACACTCAAGGAGAAGAATTAGACATACCAGACGTAGAATGCCGTCAGAACATGGAGGTTTTACAAGAGGAACTGCCCGCACCTTCAACCTTCGAGTTTGGCGAGCAACAGTTAGACGGCGCTGTGTCATTCGACGACGAACTAGCCGACGGTATATCAGTTTCAGAATACGATTTTACCATAGATGACGTAGATAAAGAGATGGACATGGCCTTCCTGCCAAGCAGCCCGTGTTCGTGCGAGAGTGAAGTGGACTTACACTCCATGAATGAAGAGTCCCATTTGAGCACTGTAGAGGTGACGTCCGAGGATGACACATTGAACGAACTCATGTATGAGGACGAATATACCCCTGAAGTAGATACCATGAAACTCCACGAAGTACCAGAGATTTCTCCATTATTCCCGGCTTCGATAATACAAGAAAACGGGGATATGACCAGGGATAGACAAATACGCAGGACACCCAATAGTATTCAAAAACGTAACGTGCAACACTATCGAAAGAACCCAGCGCGTTCCAGTAAAAGCGACAGCGTTATCATGGTGCCGCAGCAGGAGAAAGACATTGCACTACAGCAGAAACGTGCATATTCGTATTCACGCGAATGGTCATGTGATCCTCACGAGCCTAGGAGGAAGCGGCCAGCGTTTGACCGGATGTCGACACATCATTCTGCTCTCCTCACTTCTCTGGGACGTTGTGAAGAAACTGAGCTAAGAAAACAAAAAACATGGAACGCTGCATCAATACACAGACGCAGGCACCAGGTCAAAGTTGGATGTTCAGGATCTTCCACAAGTTTCCTTAATAGGAACGTTCAATGTCTTCGAATAGCGCCAGTGAGCAACGCGCAAAATTCTGCAATACTGGCAAGCCGAGACGGACAGGGACGCCGAAAGGAGAATTATCGCACGCAAAGGCTTCCGCACACCAGAGGAGCGCAGTTCAGGTGTGATGGTCTTCTCAACATGTCCAGAACAGACAGTGTCCGAAGACTTCCCACAGTGGATGCAGCAGTTTACGAGACGGAATACGAAGCTACCGCGGACGGATATTATTTCGATAATGCGAGAAACGATGACACGCACGGTACGCTGCCAGCGCAGATGGAAGATGGTGAAGTTATTGACGGCGATAAGCCATAGCAAGCACGGCATCGAGCCAGATCCTCGTGGTTGCGGCACAAAATTCCAAGAATGAAAGGGAGAGACGGCGCAGATGTCAGGAAAGTCGCTTCTTGCTGCAAAACTGTAGTGCACATTGAGCAGCAAAATTTCCCAATTTATGTGGGAGGTACAATATATGCAACATACATGGATTGAGAAGAGCATATAGCGTTTGGGGAATGTGCCGGAAGGTTGCGTGAATATTGCAAATCACTGCACATTGGTTAGGCAGAGTTTTCACAACGAGTCCCACTTTACGCAGCAGTCTCGTTTAGTAAACAATGTACCAGAAAGCAGACATCGTTATTTTGTGTTTGTCTTCGAGCTCTCCTGTTGTCCGTGTGCCCTGTAGGGAGAGGTGTGCGCCGTCGTCGCCTATCAATTTGTGTTCGCCGCCGCCGGGTCGCTTGAATTAGAGCCTCTCAACACTTTCAGCTTTAGCTATTCAAATTACGGATTTGCTATGCAAGCACGACAGCTGGATGTAGCTGCTGAACCTTTCGCACGAAAAGAGGGTAGTATAAAAAGCAATATACATGATGTTTAGAAATCACGTAAGAATATTAAATAGAAACACACGGGGGGGGGGGGGGGGATATGCAATCAACGATAGAATTACGCTATCACGTACTGCAATTAGTTTTATCGAAGTTTAATTGAAGTTAATTTAATCCCGTGAATTGGAACCCGAAGTTGAATTCACAGAGCAATGAAAGATGAAAGTCACTGAAAAGGTTAGCCAGCTGTAGGACTCGAACCCACATCTTTGTATCCCACAAATTGAGGCTTTGTATGTATTTGTCCCTTCTATGTTGTTCCAGCCTCAGAACATCAGTTGTTTCATGTTCACAGAGCAACTTTATTTTAATGATGGTGATCGGTGAGTTCCACCGCTTGGAAGAGGAGGAGACTCGCGACAGGAAGGCTGGCAAACTACCATTGTGGAATGTACTTCGTAATGGAATGGGGTAATTCCTATATGAAAAACTTTCTCCTTGTGTCAAAAAATGTTACATTGGTTTGGCAAATTGCGGAGTTCCACTAAAGAAATGAAATATCTTCCAATTAAAATTTCATAAAACTACTTCCAGCACATGGCAAAAGTACCCTACGAATAAATATCGTTGATCGCATGGTAGAGATAAAACAAAATAGCCGTTTGGTTAAAGCTTACTGGCTGATTGCGAAGAGGAACACAGACAAACGCATGTACTGTAATGTACTGTACATGTACGCAGCGTACTTTGTCTCTCACTCTCTCTATTTTTCCCACACAGTCACTGAAACACCCGGTATACGTTGCCTGAATCAATGCTGGTGTACACAGGCTGCTCATCCGTTCACATTGCCCCCCCCCCCCCCCATACTACCAAAACGAGAACGTTTTCTAAAAATTGGCGTAAATAAGCGCTGTAATGTTAGCGAACTAGCAATAGACCTCTCCCTGTTTGCAAACGGATGACATCAGATGGTACATTAGCACCACCAACTTGGTAGACTGGAACCACTATACTAGAAAATCAGTGAGTGACAAGAAAGCCACAACAAATATATCATTTGATATTCTATGAATTTTGTGTAATAGCTTACATATTATTAGTTCTATGGCCTTGATCTGCTCTACTCTACCTGTAGCCCTACCTGTTAGGTAGCCCATTCTACAGATGGCTACCATGCTCCGGGGCCTCATGAGTATGTGTTACCCTCGGAGTACACGTAGTACTTCTTCGTGTACTAAGCAAGCGCGAACTAAGCCGTACTAACGGTAACATTTTGCACAGGATTACGACATTGACTTTCTTTGAGCTTTCTTTTCTTTCCGCAGTGGACAGGAGACGCGAAGCGAATGTTTGTGAGGACACCGAAGCGACTAAAAACGACCTCGTGACCTTCGTGGAGGAATGCGGCTGAGTGACACGGCAGCTTTGTTTCGGTTTCACTATGTCTACCAACGTCATGATTACAAAGTTTAATTGAAATTAATTTAATCCCGTGAATTGAACCCCGAAGTTGAATTCACAGAGCAACTTTATTTTAATGATGGTGATCGATTACGTCACGGTGACGTTTCTCGGGTAGAGGTCTGTCGTAATAAATCGAAGAAATCCATTGGTAACTCTGTCTTGATTCAACCAGGTTTTTGCAAAACACATTTATAGACAACGCAAAATGACATCGCGACTCGTAACATTACCCTTTGATCTAACACACAACACCCCCAAAGCGATGAACTGCCATCAGTTAGCAATAAAACCGGATAGCTCGCGGTACTGATATAACAATGATGGTGAGCAACGCCGAGGTTGTGAGTTCGATCCTCATCTCGGGAATGTCCTTTTGTAACACTGGATGCCACGACCTCAGCCTTATGTGAACATTATTTCCAGGGATGATTTTCGGTTCAAAGTCGCTAGCGTATGTTCCCCAGTGGCGCAACGGGTTAGCGCGCGGTCGTAGAAGAAAGTTGTCGTGAGCAATGCTGAGGTTGTGAGTTCGATCCACATCTGGGGAATGTACTTCTGCAACACTGGATGCCACGACCTCAGTCTTATGTTAACATTATTTCCAGGGATCATTTTCGGTTCAATGTGGCTACTGTATGTTCCCCAGTGGCGCAGCCGGTTTGCGCGCGGTCTTACATGAAAGTTGTCATGAGCAACGCTGAGGTTGTGAGCCCGATCCTCACCTGGAGAATGTCTTTCTGTAACACTGGATGCCACGACCTCAGTCTAATGTGAACATTATTTCCAGGGATGATTTTCGGTTCATGTGGCTAGTGTATGGTCCCCAGTGGCGCAACCGGTTTGCGCGCGGTCTTATATGAAAGTTGTCGTGAGCAATGCTGAGGTTGTGAATTCGATCCTCACCTGGGGAATGTACTACTGTAACACTAGATGCCACGACCTCAGTCTTATGTTAACATTATTTCCAGGGATCATTTTCGGTTCAATATGGCTACTGTATGTTCCCCCTTGGCGCAGCCGGTTTGCGCGCGGTCTTACATGAAAGATGTCATGAGCAACGCTGAGGTTGTGAGCTCGATCCTCACCTGGAGAATGTCTTTCTGTAACACTGGATGCCACGACCTCAGTCTAATGTGAACATTATTTCCAGGGATGATTTTCGGTTCAATGTGGCTAGTGCATGTTCCCCAGTAGCGCAACCGGGTAGCGCGCGGTCTTGTATGAAAGTTGTCGTGAGCAATGCTGAGGTTGTGTGTTCGATCCTCACCTGGGGAATGTCTTTCTGTAACACTGGATGCCACGACCTCAGTCTAATGTGAACATTATTTCCAGGGATGATTTTCGGTTCAATGTGGCTAGTGCATGTTCCCCAATGGCGCAACCGGGTAGCGCGCGGTCTTATATGAAAGTTGTCATGAGCAACGCTGAGGTTGTGAGTTCGATCCTCACCTGGAGAATGTCTTTCTGTAACACTGGATGCCACGACCTCAGTCTAATGTGAACATTATTTCCAGGGATGATTTTCCGTTCAATGTGGCTAGTGCATATTCCCCAGTGGCGCAACCGGGTAGCGCGCGGTCTTATAAGAAACTTGCCGTGAGCAATGCTGAGAGTGTGTGTTCGATCCTCACCTGAGGAATGTCCTTCTGTAACACTGGATGCCACGACTTCAGTCTCATGTTAACATTATTTCCAGCGATCATTTTCGGTTCAATGTGGCTAGTGTATGCTCCCGAGTGGCGCAACCCCAGGTGAGGATCGAACTCACAACCTCGGCATTGCTCACGACCATTGTCATGCGTGAAATGTAACGCGCGTGAAACTCATGTGATATCACTGTAAATATGCCATAATCGTGAATAAAAATGCAAGATCAGGAACAAAAATCCCAAGTGGCGCAACCGCGTTTAACTGCAAAGAAAAAAAAAACATTGTATTGGGGCACAATTGCAGCAGTAACACCAACCCCATTATACAGGCAGTGCAGCCCTCCGGGACGTTCCGAGGGAGTTCTGAAATCAGAAGATTAAAAGTCTCATCTGGGTCCAAAGACTTCTTCGGTTAGCGCGCGGTCTTACATGTCTTAATGTCCTTCTGTAACACTGGATGCCACAATCGCAGTCTAATGTGAACATCATTTCCAGGGATCATTTTCGGTTCAATGTGGCTAGTGTATGCTCCCGAGTGGCGCAACCGGTTAGCGCGCGGTCTTACATGAAAGTTGCCATGAGCAACGCTGAGGTTGTGAGTTCGATCGTCACCTGGGGGATGTCCTTCTGTAACGCTGGATGCCACGATCGCAGTCGTATGTGAACATCATTTCCAGGGATGATTTTCGATTCAATGTGGCTGGTGTATGCTCCCCAGTGGCGCAACCGGTTAGCGAGCGGTACTTATATGACAGTGGTCGTGAGCAATGCCGAGGCTGCGAGTTCGATCCTCATCTGGGGAATGTCCTTTTGTAACATTGGATGCCACGACTTCAGTCTTATGTTAACATTATCTCCAGGGGTGATTTTCGGTTCGATGTGGCTAGTGTATGCTTCCCAGTGGAGTAATATAATAGCATATCAAGGAATGTGTGAAGAAACCAAATTGACAGAAGCTCATCGCAGTCTGGTACAGCTTGAGGCGAAATACTCAGGCACATGTTTTGACGATATAAAGGAAATCGAGCTCCGGCTCGACCTTTTCAGCGAACATAGGTATGAAGGCGCAAGAGTTAGATGTCGAACAAAGAGATATTTGCCGGATGAAACGCCAAACAAAAGCTATTTGGCAACAGAGAGGAAGCAGACGCGTAGTAGGCACATTGAAAGTTTAGAGCGCGGGGGTAAAGTAGTGGGTGACTCTGAGAAAGTGAGGGAGATATTCGTCGATTACTATAAGAGTTTATTTGAACAAACAGCACGAAAAGTCGATGAGGGTTTGATAAATAGGTACATTGCAACCATGCCAAAGCTAAGTGAGGAGGAGAAAGAAATGTTAGGGTCGTTCATTGCAGCAACAGAAGTACAGTGTACAATCAAAGAGTTAGCTTTCAACCGCACTCCCGGGCCGGATGGCTTGGGAGCAGAGTTCTACAAGAAGTACGTAGAGCTGCTCACGCCTGTTTTACTTAATCGTTACGGAGAAGCGGAGGAAAATGGCATTTTTTCTCTTAGTTTTCGGAGGTCGCACACTGTATTAATCCCGAAGAAAACAGCTGAGGGGTCCACTCTGAAAGTGACTGACTATAGGCTGTGGGAACCTGTGTTTCCACAACCTCGGGGCGCCAGCCCGTCCGTTCCGTCACCAAGGAAGACACAGCAAGCAAAAGGTTCAAACAACAAAGGTTTATCTCATACCTTGTCACACAGTCACACAGGCGTGATCCCAACCGCGCAGCCTCGTCCAAAAAACCAAGTCACGCAAACCACACGTGCCCGTGTGCCTATATCCCCCTCACCCGCCACGCCCCTCTCCTACGTCGCTCACACCTTCGCCACCTTGCATCGAATAAACAAAACCGAAGAGAAAGAAGTGCCCACACTCCCCCACCCTCAAAGTGTCCAACCGTCTATAGTTCGTCATCCGGCATGTCCAGGACTACGTCCTCATCTGTCCTGCGAGGGAAGGACGCTACGAAAACACCGGGTGTCGTCCGGGTTGGGGCTCGGGGAGCAGCATTGGGGCCAAAAGGTCCGGGGTTGACGAGTAGGTCAGGGCGGTAACGTTGAATGGTGGCGATAGCGGAGGAAATGTCAACGGGACACCGGGTAGCGTCCAGTTTGGCGAGATGAAGCTGGCTTCGACGATGAGTGCGACGGTGTAACTCGGGAACGCCACACAGCTGGCACAACTGTCGACGCTCATCCTCTGAGAGCGGGATTGGGGGATCGTTGGGGTGCCTATCTGCCAACGTTAACCCCCGGAAGGGAAGCGGCACTCTGCTGGGGTCTTCACCTCGAAGAGGGCGAGGCTGCGACTGCCACTTGGACCGGGAAGCCCATCCTACCGGACGTCCAGCGGAGACCACCGTCCACGTGGACACCGACCTTCGTAAAGGTGTCCCAGAACCCGGCCTCGATGGGGAACGGGAACGTCTTGAAGACCCCCCAGGCTCAGCAACGGATCTTGGGTGGCCAGAGGCTTTCCGACCACGCATGTTCCCACGAGAAGACATTGCACCTGCGAGAGGGCAGAAGGGGAGTACGGTGAGAAAGCTATTTCAAACCGCGAGAGCCTGAAAAGGCTCTCCCCCAGAAGATTATAGTTGAAGACTGCGAAACAGAAATCACACTAAGAAAGACCAAGTATTCAAGAGCACTAGGATTTAGCGACTAGGATAGTGGCAGCTACGTGCGCCGCCTGCGGGGACGCAAACTGTAACGCCTGGAAGGTCCGGGAACAGGATCCTGGTCCAGGTCTAGAGGAGGAAGCTGACCGTCTGCTTCTTCACTCTCGGGGTCTCGGAGGTGGTAAGTCTTCAGGTCCGAGATATGTACTGGCCCCGTTTCTTCGTCCGTGTCACAACGACGAAGCCTGTAAGTGAGGCCGGAGGAGCACGCACTTACCTCGAAGGGGCCATCCCACCTATCTGCGAGCGAAGCTGCAAAGCCACGTGACGCATCACTATGCGGGTGAGTCCGTCGAAGGACAAGATCACCGACGCTGTAGGTGAGATTCCGTCGTCCACGGTTGTACTGGCGAGCCTGGTCCAACCTTGCGACGTCCAAGTTCTCCCGAGCCGTCCGAGCTGCGACGTCCAGTCGGCTCTGGAGGTCCTCAGCGTACCTTGAATAAGGAGGCTGGGTACTGCCATCCCGGAGGCCCAGAGCATTCTCTACTGGAAAAGGAGCCTCTCGTCCCAAGTTCAGGAACGCCGGGGTGAAGCCTGTAGATCTGTTGACCGTTGTCCGTGTAGCGAACGCCAGCTCAGTCAGGCGAAGATCCCAATCACGGTGGTGCTGACTAGTAAAAGCAACCAACATCATCTTCAGGTTCCGATTAACACGTTCGGTAATATTAGCCTGAGGGTGATACGGGGAAGTCTTCTTGTGCTGAATGCCTAAGACAGCGCAAGAATATGAGAACACCTTACTTGTAAAGTAGGTTGCGTTGTCAGTGATCAGCTGAGCGGAAAACCCGAACCGGTAAAAGGTGTCGAGTAGTCGTTCCCATACTCTTTAGGAAGTCAGCGTCCTGAGAGGAAACAGCTCAACCCATTTTGTGAAATGATCAGTAACTACAAACAGGTACTGGTTACCTCTAGGACTACGAGGAAAGGGTCCCATCACATCACAAGCAACTATCTGCCAGGGCCTATTGCTCTGAACCGGCTGTAAGCGCCCGGGGGGTAAAGCACCACGAGGTTTTGCTCCCTGGCATATCGGACAAGTACGAACATACTTAGTTACGTCCTGCCTCATTCCTGGCCATGTCGCAACACGACATAACTTTTCATAAGTTTTCCTGCCACTGCTGTGACCTGCCAAGGCCGAGTCATGAAAGTAACGTATGAAAGACTTACGCAGTTTCCTGGCACTACGACTCTGAATGGGGATGTACCGTCATCGTCATCCGCCTGGGGTATGTACCTGAACAGGATGCCATCCTCGCCCAGCAGATAGGAGTCGTGCCGTCCGTCAGACGTTCCGGTGTCTGCCGAGACCTGCTCAGCTAACCATTGAGACACCCGCTGACAAAGGCCGTCCGCTCTCTGAGCGTCTAGGAGCCTCTCTCTCTTCACGACCGTGCCCCAGGACGAGGATCCGTCCCGTGCCACTTGTGCTGCTGCCAGGAGTTGAGAAGGCGCCTCGGTGCCTACCTCTTCCCCCTCCGGTAGAGGCGCACGGGATAGTGCGTCCGCTACCACGTTCGTGGAGCCCCGCCTGTACTCCACGTTGAAGGAGTAGCCTTGTAGCTTCAGGGCCCACCTGGCAAGACGTCCAGCTGGGTTGTAGAGCCGCTGCAGCCATGAGAGTGCCTGGTGGTCAGTCTGGACGGTGAAAGTGCTGCCATCCAGGTTGAGATCAAACTTCGTGAGAGCGAAGATGATCGCCAGGCACTCCTTTTCCGTGACGGAATAGTTCCGTTCTGCCGGATTGAGCGTGCGACTTGCAAAAGCCACTGGACAGAGAATAGCGTCATGTTCCTGCAAGAGAACTGCGCCAACACCATAATTGCTAGCATCTGTTTGCACAACAAACGGTTTATTTAGGTCGGGCAAATATAGCCTGGCCGTATTAGCGATTGCATGTGAGATAACCGTAGGGTGGGTTCAACAAACCTCTTTAATAGAAGACTGAACAGGAAACCGACATGGCTTCAACAGCCCAAGAACTCAAAGAATAACTGGCACACGCCAGAGTAGAATATGGTGCTCTCGCGCATCTTCTTCTTGGTAGCCGCGCCACCACAATACCTCCCCCTTTAAGTCGGTTGGAACCGATCTACCGGCCGACGCCTCCTGACCGGATACCTACGTGTGGTTGTACTCAAAGGAGGAGACTTTTCTCCTGAAGGAGCAGCTCCTGCCACTTGAGACGGCTGGGCATCTTGCGTCGTACGGTGGTGGCCGTCCTCACTGCAAGTGTCCTCAACTTCCGGGAAGGGTAGAGGAAATGTTGGTTCTTCCGGTGGCTCATGTTCTGTCGGGGGTTTGGGAAGTTCTTCAGCATCCCAGGTATCGGAAGACTCTCTTGCCTTGAGATGGTCTTTGTGTACCCGTTGTACCTTCCCAGAAAGATCCCGAACCTTGAAAATGACTGATCCTTCTTTGTCCACAACAGTGCCACATTTCCAATGACCTTTCTGATGAGGGTCCAGCATCCACACCTTCGCGTTGCTTCCAAACGACCTGTCGCGCGCTCGCCTGTCATGACATCTCTTTTGACGTTCCCTGGCACCTGAAAACATCACCAAAGGGATTGGTCCAGGTGGTCGCACAAGATCCAAAACAGGGCGGTAGTGTCTGCCATTGAGAAGCTCACAGGGTGGACGCCCTGTGGTCACATGGGGAGTGACTCGGTACTTGAAGAGAGAATTCCCCTATGCTTTCCCTTCCCCCTCCGCTTGAACGGCGCAGAGCAGTCTTAAATGTCCGCACAAAATTCTCTGCCAATCCGTTTGATTTGGGATGGTAAGGGGGCGTTAGCACATGGTGAATTCCCTGGTCTTCGAGAAATTTCCGAAACTGTTGACTTGTGAACGGAGGTCCGTTGTCCGTCACGAAAACCTCAGGGAGCCCATTTTGAGTGAAGATGTCTCTGAGCGTGTCTATCGTTTTGTCTGCAGTCGTTGTTGTCATAGTCCTCACGTCTGGCCACTTGCTAAAGCTGTCGATGACTATGAGATAATGCTTCCCATGAAGCTCCGCAAAATCTGCGTGCAGACGATACCACGGCTTATCCGGCGGCTCCCATTGGTGAAGTGGCACAGGAACCTCTTGCGCTGCAACGGACGCACATTGATCGCAACCTCTCACTCTGGATTCAATGTCTTTGTCCAGCCCTGGCCACCACAGATATGAGCGAGCCAACATCTTCATTTTATTTTGTCCTACATGACACTCGTGGAGCGTATCCAGAAGGGCTGCGCGATACTTTTGAGGTATAACGGTGCGTAGGCCCCAAAGAACGCACTCACGGTGTGTTGTAAGTTCAGCTCGTCGTTGCCAGTACGGAACCAACTCCTGTTCTACGCGTTCGGGCCAGCCACTTGCAATGTACTCTTTTACTTGCTTCAAGTATCGATCCTGAAGAGTCGCCTCAGCAATCTGCTTAGCTCTGACTGGAAGAGTGTGCATGCGAAAATCCTGCACCGCATTAATCTCCTCGTCCACAACGTTGAAAATACCTTCTTCCATTTGCTGATCGAACTCCAGATCGGCGCCTTCGGGCAACCTAGACAGGCCATCTGCATTTGCGATGTTCGTCGTCGATTTAAACTGTATGTCGAACGCGTAGCTCATTAGAATGATGGCCCACCGTTGCAGACGACTCGCCGTTGTCGCGGGAATGCCCTTTGAGGGTCCAAAAATTACAGTTAACGGCTTGTGGTCGGTGAAGAGTGTAAACTTCCGTCCCCACAAATACTGATGAAATTTTCGGACGCCAAAAATAATAGCAAGGGCTTCCCGTTCTATTTGAGCATATTTTGTCTGGGCTGGTGTCAGTGTCTTCGAAGCGTGCGCAATCGGTCGGTCTTCGCCGTTGATGCGATGATAGATGACGGCCCCAATACCTTTCGAAGAAGCATCCACCGCCAGAAATATGTCCTTCCGTGGATCATAATGGGTGAGTACTTCAGCGGAGGCGAGCTTCCTCTTGATTGTTTCAAACGCATCTACGCAAGACGCAGACCATTGCCAAGATGTCGACTTCTTGAGTAGGCTGTTGAGTGGAGCACAAATATCGGACAAAGACGGCAGATACTTTCCGTAGTGCTGTACCAGCCCCAAAAATGAGCGCAGTTCTGAAACTTGTGTTGGCGGTGGCATGTTCAGAATCGCTGATACTTTTTTGGGTGATGGTCGGAAACCTTCCGCAGTAACCACATGTCCCAAATACTCAACCTGCCGCTGCAGGAAGGCACATTTCTCCCTCTTGAGAGTGAAGCCGAACTCGCGGAGACGTGACAAAACTTGCTCTAAGGTTTCCAGATGCTCTTTGTCGTTTCGGCCAGTCACGATGATGTCATCGAGATAACAGGCTACAGAAGGAATCCCTGCGATCACCTGTTCCATGGTACGCTGGAAAACGGCTGGGGCAGATGCGATGCCGAAGGGCATTCGATTGAATTGAAAAAGGCCCTTGTGAGTATTGATCACCAAGATTTTCTTAGCTTCTTCGTCCAGCTCCATCTGTAGGTATGCTTCGGACAAGTCTAATTTCGTGAACTTTTCACCGCCATTTAATGTCGCCAGAAGTTCTTCAGGTCTAGGGAACGGGTACTGTGCGATTTCGATCTGCGGATTCACAGTGACGCTGAAGTCTCCGCAGACTCGTACGGCTCCATTTGGCTTGGGCACCACTACAATGGGAGTGGCCCATTCCGACACCTCGATAGGTTCCAGCACCCCATTCTGTACTTGCCGTTGCAGGTCAGCTTCAACCGCTTCCCGAGACGCAAAAGGGATCGGCCGGGGCTTGAAGAATTTCGGCTCAGCGTCTTTCTTGAGATGAAGGTGGACTAAAACCTTGGTGCACCTTCCTAGTTGGCTTCGAAAAAGATCCGAGTACGTTCCTAAGACGCCTTCCAACTTCGGAGCTGTCAATATCTTGCCCACGAATAATGTGTTGAGGTCGATGCCAAGCTCACGTATCCAATCCCTTCCAAGCAGATTGGTATGTTCCATCCGGGTAAAGAGTGCCTGAAGCTTTTCTACCCTTCCACCTATGGAAACATCGAGATCTGCTGCTCCACGAAGTGGTATCTCGTCCTTGTTGAAAGCACGAAGACGGTACGGAGATTGGTATAGCTCTGGCTCACCCAACCTCTTGAACGTCCTTTCATCCAGAAGTGTTGCCCGCGATCCCGTATCGACCTGCAGGATGACGTCCTTGTCTTTGATACTACAAGCAATGAACTTCCCGTCTTGGTCGTCCGCAAGAAACACGTCGGTCACAAGCTTCACCTTCCGAAAATGTTTACCTTTCTTCCGCGTTCCCTGTGAAGCGGATGAACGACACATTTTCGAGATGTGTCCGGTTTTGCCACAGGCGTGACAGTCCTCGTTGCGGAATCTGCACGTTTCTTGCGAGTGGTTTGAATTTCCACACCGGAAACATCGTTCCTTGCTCTCCGGCTTGACTGTCACCTTGTGCACAGAGGGTTCTGCATGCAACTGCTTCGACTCTGCCTCCGCGGCCAGAAAACTTTCAGCGAGCCGGATCGCTGTGTCCATTGTCAAGGTCTTTTCCAGAACAAGTCGCGCGCGGATGCGCTGATCCCGGAGGCCTACGATGAACGCTGTCATCAGGGAACATGCTCGGACGTCAGACTCTCCTTCATATTCACAGCGGGAAATGATTGCCGACAACCGCTCAACGAAATCCTTCACTGACTCACCGTCCTCTTGACGATTTGAGAAAAGCTTGTATCTCTCAAACTCCTTGAACCGTTTCGGAGTGAAATGGTCAGATAACGTTGCAGTAAGATCCTTGAAAGGTACCTCCATGATGTTCCTCGGTTGCAGCAGGTTATAGAGCCGCTTGAAGACTGCCGGACTCAGCGACGAAATTAGAAGTCCACTCTTGTCCGCATCGTCCGTGACTCTTGCCACACGTATAGCCGCTAGAAACCTGATCTCATAGAGGTTCCAATCTTCCTTGTCAGGATCAAACGTTCCAGGGCTGCGAAACCGCCGAACACCATCGTCCGAACCTGCTCCGGTTGAAATAACTCGAGACTCATCCCCCTGCATCTTCTGAGAAGTCCTTCGCTCGTCGCCAGTTGAGATAACCGTAGGGTGGGTTCAACAAACCTCTTTAATAGAAGACTGAACAGGAAACGGACATGGCTTCAACAGCCCAAGAACTCAAAGAATAACTGGCACACGCCAGAGTAGAATATGGTGCTCTCGCGCATCTTCTTCTTGGTAGCCGCGCCACCACAGCATGAGATAGAGCTCGGAAGGATTGTTCCTGCTGTTCTCTCCAATGCCAGCGTGTGTCTTTGCGCAACAACTGGTTAAAGGGAGAATCCGCATAAGGTCCCTTCCGAGATTTTCGAATATTCGTCACCTTTAGCCATCAACGACCATGCCTGTAAAATATCTCCTTCGAAAACTGAGTCAAACTTGATAAAAATGATTTTCTTCTATGACGCGCTCGGTGACAGGGTAGTGCGAGCCACGAGCGCTTTTCCGCAAGCAACACCGAGCGTGATGTAAGTCGCGAGATATCCCGCGCCGTCCGCCTTGCTTTGCTGTGTGTTTTGGCAGTTTTGACGAATGAAATTTTCCGTAGCAATTGTGTTCGTTACGTCGCACACTGATCTTACACCCACTACGATGGCCGGTAAGACATGCTGTATAATCAGTTGTGGCAACAGGTCGTATACAACAACAGACGTGGCATATTTCCAGTTTCCGACGGCCAAACAACGTCGTTTGGAGTGGGAAACGGCGCTGCGCAAAATCAAGTGGAAGAAGACCAGCTCGAGAACGATATGTTCTCATCATTTTGAGCCAGGAATGTTTGACACGAAAAGACGGCTCATGCGGGAACTCGAAGTGGCACCTGCGGGCACCTGCGGGATGCACCGACCGCATGTGCACCTGCAACATGTTTCATATTACGCGTGCACCCGTGGCACTTATACAGGGTATCCCAGAAAACGTGTCATTGAATTATAATAAAAAAACTACGCCACCTAGAATCATGCGGTCAACAGCATTTGTTCTTATTAGTTTTTGCCACCTCCTAATGTGAATGTCATTACTCCAAGTTTAATTATGTAAATATTTGCGAACTGAACTCGGAAATTTGCCAAGTAGAGGTCACTTTTTTACCCCACCAATATGAAGAGCGTGCCGAATACACTCAAATTCATGATAATTCACAGTGATATTCACGAGCTATTCCATCGGAAAAAATAGCCGAATATCATGCCTTTCGGAGCACCGGACAATAGCGCGCGATGACGTTTTGAGCGCAATCGCTCTGAGTGCGACGAAAGGAGGTTCCGAAGCCAACCCACAGAGTGATAGTAGAAAAAGTAACAGTTCCTAAAATTGGGAGAGGGAAAGCAAAATCCCAGCGAAAGTCGGACATGATAAGCCGTGCCTGTTTTATCTCTTTCTGCAATGTCGGGGAATGCTGGGTTTCCAACCTCCTTTCGTCGGACTGACAAAGATTGCGCTGAAAAATTCATCGTGCGCTATTCTGTGCGACCTCCGTAGAGTATGATGTTCGGCTATTTTCTCCGATGGGATAGCTCCTGAATATCCCTGTCAATTATCATTAATTTGACTAAATTAGACACGCTCTTCACATTGGCGGGGTTACAAAGTTACCTTTACTAGGCAAATTTCCGACTTAAGCTCGCAAAAATTTACATAATTAAACTTACGTTACACGACATTCATATGAGGAGGTGGCAAAAACCCAGTAAGAACAAATGCCAGTGACCGCATGGCTCTAGTTGGTGTAGTTTTTTTATTATAATTCAATGACACGTTTTCTGGGACACCCTGTATAAGAATGTGCGACAACCTATTAGAAACTCATCATTAGTTACTCCGAGTTCGACAGTCTTCAGTGTATGGGTCCGAGGCTTCGGTTTCAAGCGACGCGCGCACTGGTACAGGGTCCGTCGAATACGGCGAGTCGTTGTGGTTTATGGTGGCGGTCAAGTCATTCTCCTCATTAGAATACACGTCTGAATCGGGCTGAAGTCCCGTGGAGTTCTATTCTGATGCGGAGTCGGTTTCCATGACTGCACGTTGAGCGTAACTTGCTTCCTGGCGTCTTCAATGCAATACAACACATGGGAATCACGGCAGACGAATCTCGCGACTGACGTCACGGCGTGGCGCTCCTCGATTCCGATGCCACCGCCTGCTCTCATAGTTTCAGTTTCGCTTTATCGTTTTCGCTGTTTATAAATTATACGCGCACATTTATACGAAACGGAGGCTGCTGTCAGCATCTGGGGGGTGGTCTCTGCTGAAATCAACTTTCACTTAATTTTGGGCACAACCGTTGCGGACCCTCCCTTTAAGCGGCTGCGCTAACTGAGCACAATTAGGAATGAATTGCCGGTAAAAACCAACCATACCTAGAAAACGCTGCAAGGCTTTTACGTTACCGGGAACCGGGAACTCCATGATTGCCTTTAGCTTGTCATCGCTAGGACTGATGGTGCCTCCGTCCACCATGAAGCCGAGAAGGCTGATCCTAGGCCATGCCAGCTGTACCTTGCGGGGGGTAATGGTTAGCCCCGCCTGTTTCATCCTTGCAAGGATGATTGACAGGTGTTCCAAGTGTTCCTGAAAATTTCTGGAAAACACTACGACATCATCCATGTACGCCATCGCGAAATTGTACTTCGCATCTCCTAATACGGTGTCCATCAACCGCTGGAAACTGGCTGGTGAGTTAGACAGACCGAAAGGCATCCGTACGAACTCGAACAGACCCCTATGACAGATAAAGGCTGTCTTCGGGACATCCTGCGGGGCAACTTGGATCTGCAAGAACCCTCTGCTACAATCAAGCGTTGAAAACACCGCAGCGTTGCCCAGGGAATACATGATTGATTCGATGGACGGGAAGGGATAAGAGTCCCTTACAGTTACTGCGTTAAGTCGACGATAGTCGACGCATAACCTTGCCGTACCATCACGTTTCGGAGCCAGGACGACAGGAAACGCCCAAGGGCTCTGGGATCTCTGAACTGCACCGGTTTGGAGCATTTCTTCTAGAGCAGCGTCTAACAAAGCACGCTTATGTACGCTCAAAGGTCTTGGATTACAACGCCAGGGCCTGGCGTTACCCGTGTCTATGCTATGCTGTAACAGAGACGTCTTACCGGGTTTTTCCGTAAAGATACCGTCGTACTGCCGCAATACTTGTTGAAGCTGGCGGCGCTCCTCCTCAGGACCATGGAATGACCCCAAGACAGTCGGGAGTGCAGACGGTTCGGTGGAGACTGCTGCAGCTTGCTGTGCTGTGCAATCGTCCGCTGCCGTGGCGAAGGGGAAGAACCCTGTCGAGCCGTGGTATACGTATCCTCCATTGGGCAGGTCCAGCGCCAGCTTGTGCCGGATGATGAAATCCCTGCCCAGGATGACGGGCACTGCCAGGCCAGGAAGGTGGACGAAGCGCTGCTTTCGCCGTCTCCCGTCAAAACGGAGCCAGAGCACAACTGCAGATTGTGCTGGAATGACGTCATTGGAAGCAAGACGAAGGGTGACCTCAGTAGTCTGCAGAACTACTTGTCTTTGCAGGCAGTGCTCGTAAACACAGTCGCCGATGAGAGAGAGTGTAGCTCCCGTATCGATAAGGGCGATGTAATTTCTGCCCAAAATGCGAACTGCGATATTTGGTTCTCTGTCCTGAATGCCATTCCGAACAGAGAGAGCAAAAGGAGCTAATGCGTCTCCTTTGGTTGTCTTGCTGCTTGCAGAGCCAGCTTTTGCATGATCAAGGCCGCTGCTAGCGACCGTTCGTTCGCTCTCTCGGCGGATAGCCGACGTCGTTAAGCGAGCGTTCATGGACGTCGGCTGCGGCCGTTTCCCGTTGGCACATTACGGGCATTCGGCCCTCGGTGCGGACAGTCCCGACGGAAATGTTCGGGGCTGCCGCAATTCCAACAGCCGACGGACCTTTGCGGCTGCGGGCGCGGCAGACGCTGCCGTTCCCGCTGCCTGTCGGTAGTTTCGCCAGCTGTATTGCCGGGTTGACCACGATAATTAGGCAGGACGGGTCTGTCATGGCTCGTTCCTGCGGGGATCGCCCTCTGTCCATGACGGAAGGGATCAATTGCTCGGCGGGATGGCTCCGCCTAAGGATTGCGGTGGTGCTCATCCTGTCCCACTGCAGGTAGGCGTTCGACCGAGGCTGCTCCCGCTGACCACGCACCGCGTGGTTCTAACGCCCATTCAGGCGGCGGCGGGGGCCGATATTCGAGTTCGGCTAGGAGGTCGCCCTGTATGGTACGAGCCTCCTGCGCCAACGCTTCAAGACTATCAAAGCGATGGGCTCGAAGGTAGGGCCGGAAGCGGGGGTGGCACTGACGGATAGCCCGTGCTACTCGCTGCTGCTGTGTTGCAGTTGGTTCTGCTCTGCTGTACAGCTCTTGTAGGGCCCGTACGAATTCTGCCAACGTCTCATCTGGATGCTGAGTACGTTTGTGCAGCTCCTCCAGGATACGATATTCGCAATCCGGGGGAAGGAATTCGTTTTTGAACCGCTGCTTGAAGTCCTGCAAGGACGTGAACCTCGACTGCAGTCGAAGCCAGCGGGCGGCGTCTCCTACCAAAGCAACCTGCAGGATGCGTAGGATCAAGACCTCGTCTGAGATTCCCATACCAGCCTGATAGGCGGTAAGGTCATCCAAGAAGTCTGCGACTGACTTTCTATCGGTATACCCTGAGAAGGTAGGAACAGGGATTGTCAGTCGGACGGGCGCTTGTGCCTGCAGCGGCAAAACCAACCCGGCATCAAGGCGTCGCGTCATCAACGAGCACAGCTCTGCCATACGTGACAGAAGCTCTGCCGTTGCTGTGGTGTCTGACTGCGGCACTGCAGATACCGTAGTCGACGTACCTTGGGATGGAGGCACGGCAGGTGCCTTCACATCGTCGGCCGGTCCTCTCGGCTCCGTAGGCGCCGGGGCGACGTGTACCGGCCGCTCCTCCGAGTGGGACCGTTCGGGTACCGGAGCTTTTGCTCCGCTCCGGAGGTTGTACCCGCGTGGAGGCGTACGGTCCATCAGCTGTACGGGTCAGGCACCGGACACAACTAGAATACTCAAACAAAACCAGCAGCAAAAATGCTGCCCCAACAAAGCGAGATACAAAGAAAAAAATGAAAGAACACGAAGTAATTGAAGTACCACAATCCGGCGGTATCACACTGAAACAAAACTTGACACACTAAAATGGAACGAAAAAAATAGAACGTGCCACGTCCTCCACGTCATCGAACGAACGAGCTCGGGCCCCACGTCTGGGCGCCATTTGTGGGAACCTGTGTTTCCACAACCTCGGAGCGCCAGCCCGTCCGTTCCGTCACCAAGGAAGACACAGCAAGCAAAAGGTTCAAACAACAAAGGTTTATCTCATACCTTGTCACACAGTCACACAGGCGTGATCCCAACCGCGCAGCCTCGTCCAAAAAACCAAGTCACGCAAACCACACGCGCCCGTGTGCCTATATCCCCCTCACCCGCCACGCCCCTCTCCTACGTCGCTCACACCTTCGCCACCTTGCATCGAATAAACAAAACCGAAGAGAAAGAAGTGCCCACAAGGCCTATTACCCTCTGCAGTGTTGACTACAAAATTTACGCTAAAGTGCTTGCTGCACGTCTGCAATTTGTGTTGCCCCATCTAGTAGGGGAACATCAAACGTGTGCCATCAAGAATAGAAGAATACAAACCAATATACATCTAGTTCGTACAGTGTTTGACTGGTGCAGATATGAGGGTGGGCACGTTGCGATGCTACAGTTGGATCTTTCGAAATCTTTCGATAGAGTTTTGTCATACATACCTGTTCGCATTGCTGCGTCATGTCAACATGGGAGATAGGTTTGTAAATCGCATCCAGTTGTGCTACAAACTAGTTGCAACGAGTCTTGTGGTGAATAGATTCATTGCCACCCCGATTGCGCTTGGAGCTTCGGTCCGGCAAGGTTGTCCTTTATCGCATTTACGTTTCGATTTGTACTTAGAACCGTTGCGTAGACACGTAATCTGTCAGTATGACGTTCATGGCTTTCAGCTGGGTGGTGTTGAAGTTAAAGTTGTGGCGTATGCAGATGATATTGCGTTCTGGGTGAAAGATAAGAGAAGTGTCGAAAAAATAATGGAACAGGTCGACTTGTTCTGTGCAGCTTCTGGAGCTCAAGTAAACAAAGAGAAGTCTTTAGGAGTATGGTGTGGGCTTTGGGGTTCAACTCCAGAAATATCTTGCGATATCAAGTGGCAGACGGGCAACCCGGACCACCTGGGGGTGCCATTACACGCAAGTAGAAACACAAACAGGATGTGGTCAGAAAGAATTGATAAGATGAAAAAGCTTGCATTCAACTGGAGAGGCAAGGAACTGTCAATATTCCAGCGGGCTTCAGTTTGCAATGTGTTTTTGGTGGCGAAAATGGTATACATTTTGCAAGTATTCCAGTGTTCCCGTAAAATAGTACATGCATGCCATCGGGTGTTTGCCACCACGATATGGTGCTCAACATTTCAAAGAATGCGCCGAGAAAACGTTTTCAAGAAAGTCAAGGATGGAGGTTTAGGACTACAGCACTTGTTTGTAAAGCAGCTAATTATGAGACTCTGGTTTTATAGGCAGTCTGTGCACCCGCTATTAGACGCCGTGAAGAGAGCAGTAGCCTACAACTATATGTCTGATATACGAGGGGCGTTCAAGTCAAACCGGGACTTTTCATTTTTCGCAAAAGTAAAATGAACTTACAGGCGAGAAATTTGTTTTATTTTTCAACGTAATCTCCAGCTGCACTAATGCACTTGTCCCAGCGTTTCACGAGGTCTTGGATGCCAGCGTTCTTGATCCACCTGGTAACAAAATATTATTGAACGACAAGTGCTAAGTGCTTTAATAACAACAACTGCCGCGAGAAGGAAAGAGAGAAAGAAAATACCTGGACACACACGCACGCACGCACAAACGTACCCACAAAATCATATTCACAAAGTGAAGACCTGTGTAAAACATACAGGAGTGCTCGTGCAGATTACTAGTCACGCAAGAAGCAACGTTGGAGGATTTGGTGAAGAACAGATACTGGTATAATACATCGTGACTTCGCAAAATGTGGGGCGTCTTCGCCCGGCGAGCAACTATATGAGTGAGGACGCGTAGATTTGGTCATTTCAGGAACAAAGAGCACGCTGCTATAAACCACTCCCCCTATTAATTACGATGTAACCGTATTGCTGACTATGTTTCTTAATTAAATTACTGCTTAGCTGAGATGGTACTGTCCCTACCACAAATTAATGTGGTACCACAGGTTCATATCTAAAGGTATACAAAATACCAAAGGTATAAACGGAAGCGAGAAGTACCTTATTATACCCTCAACTGACGTGGAAGGTATAGCCTCGGCGATTTATACCTCCCACATGATTTAAACGGGGTATAGACCTTGGTGAGGTATAAATATAGTAGCTTAGTCCTGGTTTATACCTTTGTTATACCTCTTGTATACCTTTTCTTCTAACAGTGTACGTGTCGTGAGACGCGCGGTATGCGGGTGTCCATTGTCCTGTAGGAGGAGGACTCCTTTGGTGATGAGGCCCGGCCGCTTTTGCTTCAGCGCCTTATGCACATCCCTGAGAACCAGTAATATGCACTAATGATGGTGGTACCACTGGGCAGAAAATCAACATGAACAACGCCAGCCTTGTCCCAGAAAACTGTGGAAAACTTGGATGCTCTCATGAACTCTGACACTGGGCTCTGAGCCGCCCCGGTCGGGATCGTCCTGCACTGATGTACGGCCGTCTCGGAACCGTATGCACCACTCAAACACTTTGCTGCGGCTAAGCGTATCGTGGCCATACTGAGCCTGAAGTCTTCTGTGAATTTCAGACGACTTTACGCCTTTATTCACGAGAAAGTTCATGACAATTCGCTGTTCGATGTGCGCGCTCACCTCGTTGTCGGCCATCTTGTCCAGCACGTGTCTTCTGCTTTGCACAAACTTTGGACCACCACGTGGTGAACACAAAGGCCTGTCGCATGTGAAAATGACGAAAAAGAAGTAGCGCGAGCCATTTGTACACTTGACTTGACTTGACTTGAACATCCCTCGTATATTTTGGCTTCTACGAACGGCTTGCAGTTGAAGGGGTTTGACAAGGAGATCGCAGACAGCATCAGCTCTTTTAAAGTTAGATTCACGTTAGAGTAGCTATTTTCTCTTTCAAAGAAAATGTTGGCAGCCCATTTAATAGACACCTTGTTTCTCGTGACAACCTACAGACAAATTTCGTCTGGGTAGCCTAGAATGGACGTCTTACACAGGGTTAAAACATGCAGATGAGCTGAATCTGAAAACATTCTTTTTAAGCTTCATACATCGACGCTCTTTTGAAAGCATGGTTGGAATAGAAAGGCATATATGTCCCGTGCTTTGCCAGCTGCAGGTTTCTCCAAGTCCGTGAAACCGTTGAGCACATTTTTCTTGATTGTATGGGAGCATACTTTTTCTGGAACGATATACAGATTAAAGTGTTGAATAAACACCTTTCGCTGAGCCCGGACACAATAAGATTTCTACCCTTACATATGGATGAAGAGGTTCGCTACGATATTATCGTGTTGATAGTGTATTGTTACGTGTTATATGTTACGTTTCGATTTTGTATTATCATGTTGATGTATTGCATCTGGAAGCTGTGTATGGTAGTCAGAAGCGAACAGCCATTCGTGGTGCCCGTGCGGTATTTTAAAGTCGAAATAACGCAGCTGAAGATATGTTGCATGCAGCAGCTGGAAGCAACCCCGTGGTTCGAAAGTTTGTAAATTGCTGACCTGTATGTAAATTATTACTCTCTATGTGTGATCTGTGTAATCTGTGTGTTGTGTATCCGGCATTTTTGGTATCCTGTGTATTCGGATGCATCATCCATGACTCAATAGCCTTGTACAGTCATAGCTTATTTTAATATCTGTAGATAAATGGTATTGCCAGGTGGAAAAAATAACGGCGCCCACAGCAGGCCACTCACCGTTCCCTATGCGTAGTAATTTTGCGGAATCAAAAATAACCTCCCGTGTGCGTCTACAAAAGGCACCGGTGGGATTCGAACCCACGATCTCCTGTTTACTAGACAGGCGCTTTAACCAACTAAGCCACGGCGCCGACCTGCAAGGCCACTCACCGTTCAGTGTACGTATCAATTTTAAAGGGACAGTATGGTAGTTTTTTTTTCGTTTCGTGTTAGCGCCGCGAAGCAACTGTGGCTATGAACGGCGTACAGACGTGGACAGATAAGGACAGCAGGAAGGGGTGGGCGACAGTGGTGGTGCCAGCCGACTTTGTGGCAAATGTGCCGACATTCGTGTTGGAAAACCCTGAAGAAACCTCAGACAACACAGTCGGTATTAGGATTTTAGGAAAAAGTCTTCCGGAAAACAGCACCATTAGCGATGCTGCCCGACGACCGTTTGATAGGCCGAGCGCGTTCAAAGACACGGCACACCAGGGGGCGGACCGCGTTATCAAGGGGCCCCTCTCCAGTACATGAGGGACCCCCTCCTATTTGCCTCCCTCCACCGCTTGTATTGCCAGCTGTAGGATGAGACAAGCGTGATCTAGCCCGCATCCACCGCTCCATCTCTTGCCTCCGCCGCTTACATCGATCTGAAGGATTCGAACCCACCACCTCCCAGTCTTCAGCACGACCTTGGCTACCATGCCGCTGGTTGCTGTTCGAAATATCGGCGGCTTCTGTCCTGAGGCAACTCCCATCTAGAGTCACTAAATAAGCTACGCTTCGCGTAGCTTATTTAGTGACTCTACTCCCTCTCTATGCCGCTGGTCAGTGGGGTAGTGTCGACGAACATCGAGATTAGGGGTGTGTTTAACTGAGTTGCCTTTGGACGCCAATTCTGCAAAATTTCAACCAACGGAGCGCCGTATTTGTTTTAGATATACGTACAAGGAAAGCGAACGACACTTTAACATCCGCTTTCGGATTTGCGGTGAAGCATGGCGTGAGCTATCGCACCTTGGCGGACAGTGCAAGAACTGCATATTGGGGCGACACAAAGCCAAAAAACAAAAAGCGAAGTCGTAACTTTCAACTTTTACTTTGCTTCTATTACAAAGAAATGTACCTCACATGATCACAGCATATGCGTCTTTCATCTTTTACCCGTACCATCCCCGACCTGTAGTAGGTGTTTGTTTTTGATAATTTCTATAACCCCGTACCATCATCATTCCCGACATGTGTCTATAGCTGAAGAAACAGAGGCCTCCCTCCCCTGTACTGTGTGTTATAGGTGTCACAGCTCTCCTCCTTCCCTCATTTCCCGCTTTCCAAGAGTACAGGTGTGCAAAACAGTCCTGTCGCACGTGCTGCAGCTCGCCTGCGTCCACTGATGTTTCGCAGGAGCTTCTTTTATTCGTTGCAGAACATACCGCACGAAAAAAAAATGAAAGTGTTTTTTCGGCCTGCTCGGCGCACCGAGACCCGACCGAAACGTCAGAAAATTCTGTCCTACGGATGTCCATCGGATATACTTTCACGGAGATACGGATATCCGCATAATAATGAAATTTCTCCAGTGGAGATACTACGGAGATCCACTTGGCCGGGCTTCGAACTTCCTACGAACGTGCACTTTACGGACATAACCAGGAGATACGGACAGAAACAGGAGCTCTCTGGGATGTAGCGTGTATCTCGAGCGCGTGTTACTTTTTTATTTTTCAGAAGTCAGTATACGCTTTGTAGTAAAATATAAAGCGTGTTTCCGCCATTTTTTTTAACGTCTGCCACCGTCGCCGGTCGTTTCACTTTCTGTTGCTCCGCTTTGCTTCCCATGAGGGAAAATCAGCGCAGCGTTTAAAAAAAGAATAAATAAATAAAAAAATAAAAAAGAAAAGAAAGAAGAAACAGCAACAAGAGATTGAGCCACTCAGCCGAAATGCCATGGAAATGAAATTGCATTCACTTCCAAACAGGGAACAGACACTGTACATTGGTGTTCTCGCGAGCTTCTACACATTCGAGAGCCCTGTTCGCCTGTGAGTCGAAATGAAGGGTGAGCTGTCTAAGTTTAATTCGTTTGCATGCACAAACAACGGCGAAATGAGAAATTGTTTGGCGTATGAAGTCGACGTAGAGGTAATGTCTCTGTTTCTTACTCATGTGGCTTGAGAAAGTGAGTTGGTTCATGGAAAGCCGAATTTCCGCAGTGCTACATCGTCCCGCGTTTCTCTCTCTCTTCAAATACATGATCCGTACAGCATCCCATCACGGAGCTGATTCGGACAATCCGTGAAACGGCCGCAACAGGACCTCCTGCGGATATACGGCTACGGATATCCTTCCATAAATATCCGAGGAGAGTCCCACGGAGGTCAGTTTTCGGATATGGACATTGGGATCTATTTCGGACGTCCGTAGGAGATGGTATTCTGTCTGGGAAGACTCCGGATCAAAAACGTGTCACGTCACGTCTTGAGGTGATCATGTCACGTCTTGACGTCAAGTGACATCAAGTGACGTGACATGAATCCGTATGATGTTTCAATTGACACAATTTTTCGTCCCCATATGGCACAGACGAACATTTTCCTTTGAATGAACATGTTCCTTTCCTTCGGCGCTGCTCCACAGAAGGGTGGTCCAGCAACACTGGGCTTCATCTGACCGGTATTCTTCGCGTGCACCTTTCTGTGGGTTCCGGTGACGCGCACTTCGCAACGAAATCGAGAAAACAGATGTCTCGTCATCCGTGTCGCACGAACAAGTGACCAAGTACGAACCCGAAACTAGGATAGCGGATGGCCCGCGCGAGACTACCTGTGACGTCACGCAGGGTATAAGAGGCCGGAATGGGAGACTTCAGGAGTTTCGGTTTCGATATAAGCTACAGGGCTCTTTTGGCAACAAACGAGTCCCCGACTGCCGAACCACTTTGCTTCTCATTTCTGAGGAATCTTCCGAACTTATTTACACTGTCATTATAAGAATTTCGAATTGTCCCGGAGTCTCCTTTTAAAGGAGCGGGGAAAGCACTTGCAGCACCGTTATATGAACCTGAAGGAAGAGTCACTCACACTTAAAAAGCAGAAGAAGAGTCTCGCAAAATATTTCCTTTGGGAAGTGCGAATTTCCTGAGAAAATTAGCGTACAAGAATGCGCGCAGCGGCGGCCATCTCGCCCGCCAGCTGCTCCTCGCGAGCGGTGACATCAAGTCAGCGGAGCACTTTTTAATTCCTGCCTAGAATCATCTGCCATCGAGAACGACCGGTCGAGACCAACAACGAAATAATAGCCACCTAAGAGAAGGCCGCTCCGTAGCTCCGTCATACGTCTCCGTGACATCACCACATCTCATCCGACGGGAATACAACATGGCGTCCGCTTCCTGTGGCTCTGTGGCAGAGATGCGATTTTGAAAACGAATTCACCCGTTTTCTCGATGTGAACCAGCGTGTACAGCAGCATTTTTGCTCATAACTTACTGAATAACTGCGTACACAGCGGCCCTGAGCCCACTTACAGCTTCTTTGTTCTTTGGTTACGAGTATATGAGAGCACGAACGAAGGTGAGTTGAACACCTTTACTGCTGGTTTAGAATTGTGTAGCTTTTTTTAATACTTCGTCTAGAACAGTTCTAAAACCGTCTGATAGCAACCTAATTCGAAATACGTGCAAACGTTGTACTTTAAGGCGCACAATTACAGGTGCATCTGTTTCTGGATGCAACATTGATTACGATATGAATGTGGCACCCGTAGAGTGTTCTGATCAAACGGCACGATTACTATTCGCCTTGTAGTGTTTTGCCGTCTCTTTTTGAGTAGTTGCTTGCTGCTTCTCCCTGTGCAACTATGTCTTCAGCAGATTGGTGTAGTCGTTCAACAGCGTGATACAGGTAGAACGTGTCGAAGCAATAGTTCCCCAATGTCCAGAGTTGAACACCTATTGTCCTCCAGAATGCATTGAGCAATGACGCTCAATGTCCCCTTCAGATTATTCTACGAGAGAAGTTAATTCTGATTACTCTCTTTTGCTAATGCAGAACTTGTCGAATTACTGATGCATGAAGAACAGCAGTGATAACAAACATGCATGTTTCGGCTACAAAGGGGGTGGAAATCTTAAACCTCGGACAATTCAGTGTCCAGCCAGCCAGTGTCAACCCAAGAGCGTTTTTTTTTTTCTACGCTGTTTCTTGCAAGCGCGTAGTAATTAAACAGTGCACTAAATGATGCTCCCTCAACATCGATTTCATTACCAATGTCATTAAATTTTATCATTCCTTTGGTTGAGCCAGTTGTTGCAGATACATTTTAGAAAGTGAACTGGGTCAACAATTTAAGAAGAAGAAAAAAGAGTTAGATGCCAGTTTAGATTTGAGAAGGTTGTGATATCATTGACTTTCTCGCCCACATGCAGCTGGCATGGCTTCCTAATCTTCACATAATGGCCAATCAATAGGTCGTTCTGACAGATAACCGTGTCTATGGTGAATCACCACCTAGAACATGTATGAATATTATACCTTTGTTTATGTTTGCCTGTTTCCGTTGTGAGCGCTGTCCGGAATATGGAGAACTGAGGTGAGTGAACCACATTCTTTAGGTGCTGACATGATGCACCCGTCTTTTCCTTCCCTTGTTCATGGGTCTTCATTGACTTCATCACGTGTTGTTGCAAAGCAATTGTTTCAGTACTTGCTTTTCTTTTCTCTTTTTTCTTCTCATGTGCCTCTTGTAATGTGTGCTTGCAGTAGACAAGTAACTGGGCCTGGCGGTGAACATACACGTGGCCTTCCTATCCGGCAGAAGACGTGATGTCACGGACAAGCAGCCCAGGGGAAGCAGCTTTTCTGACCCGCGAGATTGAAAGTCTCACGCACAAGGATTCTGTTCTGCACTCATTTTTATTGCGTGAACATGCATGTATTCAGGGGGATCGTATTCCGTCCCTGGAGCGTGACTGCACCACTGCGTGCACTGCGTGCGTGACTTGTGGCGTGTCACCTCACTCGTAAGTATTCCCGCATTTTCTTATGAAGAGAAGAAGTAAGTAGTCGCTTTCAATGGCCAATCTACGTTGCATTGCGAGAAACGCGGGGGAGGATGCTGCCCAAAGCAAGTGGATCCAACTCCAGTAGGTTCGAAGCAAACTATCCTTATATCGTGAAACAATATAGGGTTATCTTGATTGTGAAACTAATCAATTATGTCTTTGATTCAGGGAGAAGACGGCTCTGCTGACGCATCAGTGAGCACGACGTGCAAGCTTCGTAATGTATGCAGTCAGTATGCAATGCAATGATGTGCAGTTTCACGTTGACATATTCAAGTAGCCTTTTCGCGCTGCTGTGTCTGCCCACAGAGAGAAAACTGGATGCTTGAAGCGGCGATCAGATGTACAAGCATCCAAGAGTGCCGTACTTAGCAAAAGGCACAGCAGGAATGCTAGCTCATTGTCTCCGCCAGCCATCATTCCTCGCGCGTGCACGGCCGGCCCGGTGCCGGCTGTGCTGTCTGGGGTTTTTCCTGGGTTTTCCTCAGACGCTTTCAGACATATGTCGGCACAGTTCCCTTAGAAGTCGGCCCAGGACGCACATTCCCGCAGGGCGTCAGTCGTGACGTTGCCCACATACGTGAGGCCGACAATGGCAAGCCCTATCACCACCCACCACCACCACCACCGATGCCCTTCTGTTATGTCACGACACTTCTCAGCGTTTCTCGCAAACTGCGCAGCTCCGCTGTAGTTTGGCGGGAGAAACTCGCCTGCAAACAGTGTCCATACCCAACGGATGGCTGCGTACTGAAGGTCACACAGGGAAATAAGCGAATCGCATGGGACGCGCACCAAATCCGACCTCTAGTCTTAGTTCCCTATCTCTGTGAAGAAGAACGCGTAGCCCAGTTCGGGTCACTGACGCTCCTTTCAAGGCTACCAAAAGTAAATCTACAGGTTTTCTCGCTCAATTTAATCCAGTGGTCACTCAATTTAATCCTGTGGTAACTCATTTTAATCCCATGGTCACTGAATTTAATCCTATGGTCAACGAAATTAATCCACTGGTCAGCCAATTTAATCCGGTCTATATCATTGCACCTTTATGCGGGACTTTGAGCTTTTCATGACTATAACCTACATTATAGACTATAACTGGACTATTTCGGACTACCCTTGTCGGAAATGGTATAATGACATGAGTTATGACTATGCGGGACTTTATGAGCTTTTTATGACTATAACCTATATTATAGACTATAACTGGACTATCTCGGGGTAACCTCATTGTAGAGAGTATAATGCCATGATATATGACTATGTGGGATTTTATAAGCTTTTCATGACTAAAACCTGCATTGTATACTATGACTGAACTATTCGGACTACACTTGTTGGATATTGAAATTATGCCATGACTCATGACTATGCGGGATTTTATTAGCTTTTTATGACTATAAGCTGCATATAGGCTATGACTGAACTATCTCGGACTACTCTTGTCGGAACTGGTATAATGGCATGAATTATGACTATGCAAGACTTCATGAGCTTTTCATGACTTTAACCTACATTATAGACTATAACTGGACTACTTCGGACTACCCTTGTCGGAAATGTTATAATGAGATGAATTATGACTATGTGGGACCTTATGAGCTTTACATGACTATAACCTACATTATGGACTATGACTGGACTATTTCGGACTACCCTTGTCCTAAACGTTATAGTAAGATGAATTATGACTTTGTGGGACTTTGAACTTTTCATGATTATAACGTGCATTATAGACTATGACTGAACTATTTCGAACTATCTTGGTCGGAAATGGTATAATGACATGAACTATGAGTATGCGGGATTATGAGCTTCTCATGACTATAACCTACATTATAGGCCATAACTGGACTATTTTGGACTACCCTTGTCGGAAATGTTATAATGAGATGAATTATGACTATGCGGGACTTTATGAGTTTTTCATGACTATAATCTGCATCATACACTATAAACTGGACTATTTTGGACTACCCTTGTCGGATATGCTATAATGAGATGAATTATGACTATGCGGGACTTTATGAGTATTCTATAACTATAACCTACATTATAGACCATAAGTGGACTATTTCGGACCGCCCTTGTCGGAAATGGTATAATGACATGAGTTATGACTATGCGGGACTTTATGATCTTTTCATTATTATAACGTGCATTATAGACTATGACTGGACTATTTCGGACTACCCTTGTCGGAAATGTTATAATGAGATGAATTATGACTATGCGGGACTTTATGAGTTTTTCATGACTATAACCTGCATTATAGACTATACGTGGACTATTTTGGGCTACCCTTGACGGAAATGTTGTAATGAGATGAACTATGACTATGCAGGACTTTATGAGCCTTTCATGATTATAACCTACATTATAGACCACACGTGGACTATTTTGGACTACCCTTGTCGGAAATGGTATATGAATTATGACTATGCGTGACTTTATGGGTTTGTCATGAGTACAACCTACATTATAGACTTTAACTGGAATATTTCAGAGTAACCTCGTTGCAGAGTACCATGATCTCTGTCTATGTGGGATTTCATGAGCTTTTCGTGAATAAGTCTGCATTGTATAATATGACTGAACTATTTCGGACTACCTTGTTGGAAATTGGATAATGTCGAGAGGAAGCGCTTCGCTGAAGCAGACGACACACAAGACAACGGCACTGTCCACGCGGCGACCGTAGCGCCGTTCTCTGGTGTGTCGTCTGCTTCAGCGAAGCAGAAGCGCTTGCGCTTGAGAGCGCGTGCTCTCGACATCGTCTGCTCTCGACAGAAGTGTCTCATATTCACGACATTTGAGTACGTCTGCCTTTTTATTATCGCAGTACAGTTTTTCATGGCAGACATTTTAACACGCGACTTCCTTATCTGAATAGACCTTTCTAACTTCACTTTCGACGGGCCTCGGAAAGTACTGGTGAGCAGACGATGTCGAGAGCACGCGCTCTGCTGAAGCAGTCGACACACCAGACAACGGCTATTCGTGAGCTGATTTTGAACCGCATTCGTAGTGCATACGCGGTTGATATGAGCAACGAAATTGAACGGGAAGGAGGAGGCAACCGGCGAGGGCGTCCGGGTAGAGACCCCAACGACCCTCTGAGAAAATATGCAACAGTATCGCAGCAGGACAGGGAACGTCTTCTCGACTGCCACAGGCGAGGCGGCGACTTGACATCGACTGCTAACACGTTGGGAACTGCTCGCTCCATTGTGCGCACGGATAGAGACACACCAAAACCAAGAAGAGGATCTGAGAAGAAGTTTGGCCCTGAAGTGGTAAACATATTGACCGACCTTTTTAACACACATGCTGCGTACACACTGCAGTAGTTAAAGCGAAAGCTTATAGAGCGTATGCCAAACCTAGAGATCAGTTTGGCAACAATTGACCGCCTCCTAGACGGTCATTGTTACAGCCTGAAGCAGCTAACACTTCAACCGGCGGACCGAAACAGAGACGACGTCAAATGCGCACGGCGGAACTATGCGATATGTGACTGCAGTCGGAGGGGCCGCCAACGCTACGATACTACGTAGACGAAACTAACTTCAATATCTGGTGCAGTCGTGGCTACGGGAGATCAAAAAAGGGCACACCAGCAGTTAAGAAGACCACAAGTTCCAAAGACTCCAATGTTAACATAGTGGCTTGCATGTCCTGCAATGGCGTGCAGCTGGTGGGCAGTAATGGAGAGGGTAACGCACGTTACCTGTAATGAATTTTAGGAGGAACTTTCACGCTCTATATCGGAGTCCGAACCAGGTCAGCATGCCGCTATCCTCATGGACAACGCCCCAGCTCACAAGCGTGCGCAAATGGCTGAGCTATGTAAAGGACATACAGTAAAGTATCTTCCTCCATACAGTCCTTTCTTTAACGCAATAGAGGAGATGTTTGCGAAGTTCAAGCTTCATGTTCGTGCCTTTCTAACCAAAGGGAAGAAGATATTTTGGCAGCCCCGTCTGGAGTAACCGTACGCGACCACCGCCGTACCATTTTGTTGCAAGCCACTCAGCGATGCATGGAGAGCATCCATGGCGTGGACTGTGCATCTTTTGATCGTAATCACTTCCGTTACATAACTCAAGCTCTCGAACGTGTAGACATGTGGAAAGTGCTTGCAACCTTGTGAACGAAGCCTTTCTCTTTTCTTTTCAGTGTTTTACGTTAGTGCACCAGATAAACATGAGCCTAACGCTTACTTCGTTTCATGTAAATAAAAACGTGTTTGTGAGATTAAGATAACAAATGTTTCGCGCCGCACCTCATAGTCACTCCAAATATATTGGGTTGGTAGTTTATGCCACGTGGGCGCGGGTCATCGTTTAGCGTTGAATTGGGACATGAAGCTCCGTGTGGACTGGATTGGAAATAAAAAGAAAGAATGGACAAAGTAGGAAGAAGAAAAAGACGAAGCTCCGTATAATCATAACCTAAAGGTCCACTTCCGATACCCACTCAGGAACAGCATGTAAGTACATGCACGCACGCCAGCTCATTATACTGCTTGCACAGAAGCTATTTCGATATATACTGTCTGACTTGAAAGTCTGCAACATGGCCTGTCGTCGTGAAATTGCCGCAGGTTACCTCGGTGGTCATAACTTATCTTACGGTATCGGTTATGACGATGGCAGTGCTGTCCTCCGCTTGATGGAGCATATACATCGAACCGTCAATACCCCAACACTAACATGCTGTATCATTGCACCATTTGCAGTTAGGGTAGTTCAAATGGTTGTCCATAACAGGCCATAGTCATGAAAAGATCATCAGATTCCAAATAGTGATGTCGTGACATTATATACCATTTCCAAAAAGGGCAGTGCGAAACCGTCCAGTGACAGCACATGTAACAGATTATAGCATAGTCATGAAAAGCTCAAAATGCTCAAACAGCAATAGGTCATGACAATATTCAATTTCCAACAAGAGTAGTTTGATATAGTACAGTCATAGTCTATAATGCACGTTATAATCATGAAAAGCTCATAAAGTCCCACAAAGTCATAATTCATCTTGCGATAACATTTAGGACAAGGGTAGTCCGAAATAGTGCAGTCATAGTCTATAATGTAGGTTATAGTCATGTGAAGCTCATAAAGTCCCGCATAGTCATAATTCATCTCATTATAACATTTCCGACAAGGGTAGTCCGAAACAGTCCAGTCATAGTCTATAATGCACGTTATAATCATGAAAAGCTCATAAAGTCCCGCATAGTCATAACTCATGTCATTATACCATTTCCGACAAGGGTGGTCCGAAATAGTCCGCTTATGGTCTATAATGTAGGTTATAGTCATAAAATGCTCATAAAGTCTCGCATGGTCATAATTCATCTCATTATAACATATCCGACAAGGGTAGTCCAAAATAGTTCAGTTATAGTCTATAATGCAGGTTATAGTCATGAAAAACTCAAAGTCCCACATAGTCATAATTCATCTCATTATAACATTCCCGACAAGGGTAGTCCGAAATAGTCCAGTCACGGCCTACAATGTAGGTTAGTCATGAGAAGCTCATAATCCTGCATAGTCATAATTCATGTCATTATACCATTTCCGACCAAGATAGTGCGAAATAGTTCAGTCATAGTCTATATGCAGCTTATAGTCATAAAAAGCTCATAAAATCCCACATAGTCATAAGTCATGGCATTATTCAATTTCCAACAAGAGTAGTCCGAATAGTTCAGTCATAGTATACAATGCAGGTTTTAGTCATGAAAAGCTTATAAAATCCCATAGTCATATACAATGGCATTATACTCTCTGCAATGAGGTTACCCCGAAATAGTCCACTTATAGTCTATATGAGCTTTTATGACTATAACCTATATTAAAGTCCCGCATAGTCATAACTCATGTCATTATACCATTTCCGACAAGGGTAGTCCGAAATAGTCCAGTTATAGTCTATAATGTAGGTTATAGTCATGAAAAGCTCAAAGTCCCGCATAGTCATACGTCATGACGCAACAACAATGTAATAAATGACGAAGTACTCGCAATTTGTCATCTTATCGTGCAGTAGCAGTCATATATTACTGGCTTATATTGATTCCAGTAGCGGCAGATGCAATGATATGGGCCGGAATAAATTGGCTGACCAGTGGATTGATTTCGTTGACCATAGGATTAAATAGATAGATCATAGGAATAAATTCAGTGACCATGGGATTA
This sequence comes from Ornithodoros turicata, assembly GCF_037126465.1. Classification (NCBI taxonomy): domain Eukaryota; kingdom Metazoa; phylum Arthropoda; class Arachnida; order Ixodida; family Argasidae; genus Ornithodoros; species Ornithodoros turicata. The sequence continues at coordinate 51,121,925 of NC_088202.1, read as the reverse complement.
AAATGAGTGACCACAGGATTAAACTGAGTGACCATTGGATTAAATTCAGTGACCCTTGGATTAAACTGAGCGAGGAAACCTGTAGTAGCCAAGAAAGCGCGAAGAACAGAAAGTGTCCCATTCATAATCCGAACCAGAAACAAGTTTATAGAGGGTGTTTAGAGAGAAAAAAAAGAAGAAGAAAGGGAAAAACAGTCCCAGCTTGTGGACGCCTTCAAGACCTGGTTTATCGGAGGACATGCGTTTGCAAATAATAATGGTGCCATGACGTTACACGTAAGGTTTGTCTGCCTATAGACGACCCTCTGTTCCGAAACATGTGACGTCACGAGAAGACCGGTTCGAGGTTATATTTGCTGTAGTTGGCAAGAAGCGGGGAAATCGCGTCGGCTGATAGGCTGATAAAGCTGGTAGTGCCCACCAGCATGCTTTGCGCAGGGTGAAACGTAATCGATGACGCAGGGGCTCAGGTCGTCGGGGCGTACGGCGACATGTTGCACGTGACGCAAGATTGCGAATAATTTCGGCCACCTGGAAATCTTTTCACGTGCGCTGGAAACCTCCGTCATGCGGTGCTAGAAGCAGATGTTTACCTCTCCCACATTGCTGCAATCCTCGTTCGGATTTCCTTCCACTTCCGGTTGTCCCTCTCCGTTCTATACTTGACGTCCGGCTCTACACTTTCAATTGCTATATGTAAGTCCATCTCATAAACCTTTAATTAGCCAATTACTTTGAATTACCCTTACCCTTACCTTACCCTTACCTGCAGTAATATTGATTCATAATTTCATTGTCTTTCCCTGAACTGCATATATCATACATTCATTTCCTTCACACTAAACTTTCTTCCTTTAATGACCTGTAATTACTCATACCTCTTACTCTTAATTACCGTGAACTGCTTCATTTTCATATCATTTACCTTCATATCCTCTTATCTGTTCTGATCCATGTGACTCACCTCGATTACACCATTCCTCTCACACATGTACAGCTTTTTCATTTTTACACTCATATTGCTAATGCATTGATAGGCTTACGTGAACGGGGATAATGACTAGAAAGACCAGTAGGATCACTACGGAGTTTTAGGTACTCGTAAACAGAATTCGATTCCGGCGCTGTGTATCTGTTAGTCCATCAGATATCAGCAACGCCACGTTAGTCACTCCAAAGGAATCAGGCGAGTGGCTTACCATGTTTTCGGAAACGTTAAGGTGAAACTTCTACGTTTTTCTTTTTTTTTTTGTCGTGTTAGCGCCGCGAAGCAACTCTGGCTATGAGCGGCGTTCAGATGTGGACAGATGGAGAGAGGACAGCAGGAAGGTGTGCGGGACAGGGGGTTAGTATGCGTCCTAGGCCGACTCCAGGGGGAACTGCGCCGACATCCGTCTGGAAACTCTTCGGAAAACCCAGGGAAAACTTCAGACAGCGCAGCCGGTGGTAGGATTCGAACCCACCACCACCCTGTCTTCAGCACGACCTTGGCTACCACAAACGAGCGGGACGCCTAAACGCGTTCGTCCATGCCGCCGGTACCTTCTACGTTATCCTAATACTCCCTATTTTATTTATTTATTATACATGCAACAAAGAGCAATTTTAAAAACACGACTACGCACATATCACATTTTTTTACGACTTAAATCGATTGCGATCTGGTGCAAAACGTACTGGTGCGAGCGTTGATTGTTTCTAGAATGGTAGGATTATAAGAATACTCAGTACGTATGTTCCCCAAATGAAAATGTGGAACGAAAAAAGGGACTTCATTTCTATAAGCCGACGAGAAAATTTTACGCATAAAAGTGATAAATCAGACAGCAGCCTGAGCGAGTTGAAAAGGCTGTTGGGCGACCATGACTCTGAAGATGTAATAGGAGAAGAGCACACCACTGTTAGATCTACCCACTGGCAAGAATTATCTCACGCCAGGTGGGGCAGAATTTATGTCTCTAGCGAAATCAAGCCAGAGGAATTTAGAGGAAATTGAATACAAGGTAATGCCAATGGCCTTTACAGATCACGCTCTAGTGTTTGCGCAACTGACAACAAACACGAATCGAATGAAGGGGAGATGCTGAAAACGTCGTAGCTTTCTGCTGCCACGTGAGCGCGAGCGTTCAACGTACACTGCCAACACCACCTAGATACAGAAAGCCTGCGCGCACGTCGACGTGACGTAACAGTTAAGAGTCAGCCAATCACGAACGTGCTTTGAGCGGTCGTGGCCATGGAGAAGAACCACCGTCATCTGCGAGTTGTGATTGAACGTCCCCGCGTACTAAATGGGAAAACTTGGAAATAAAGCACAAAACAGTCTCGATCTTTCTCAAAAGTGATTTTCTGGAAAGTGCCTTGCACTTTTTGTCTCAATATTTAGGTCCTGCAGGTTTCAGATGAGCTGCAGTCATTTGTGAGTTCTTGAATTCGCAGAACGGTGAATCGCAGTAGTAGACGAATTCTGACTCTTAATGTCCACGTAGCGAAGGAGGGAGAGGAGGCAATGAGCAGCCTTTCTGTATCTAAGTGGCATTGACACTGCTAACCGTGGGGAACACCCTGCGACACATCCACAATATGTTCCGTAGCAGACGACAGGAATAAACGCTGGCGGTATCGTCTGCTAAGTGTGCAGTACGCCACTCCAGATATTCCTCGGCGTGTGAATGCTCAACATAAGAACGGACGAAACACCGGCTCTACGAGCAGTGTTTTCGCTTTTTCTTCCACCAGAATCTTCCGAGGATGTCGCTCGTGTGAGTACACGGTGAGTGGTGGAATCGCATACGCCAAACCGATTTTGATCGCAGCTGCGGGAACTGCGCCTCATGCGGTTTGACACGCGTATTTCGGCATGCTGCGTGGGCGGGCAGCATACTGCGCAGCTCATTCTTCGCTGAAACCTGCACCGTGCGTGTTGGCCTTTGCCCCACACTACTATACGCACTTTAAGGAAAAAAGGGTGTGAAAGGGTGGCAACTTCTATAGTTACCATTAGGTCAACACAGCGTCTGATAAAGGGTGTAAAAGTGTGGTAAAAGCAATTATGAATGATACATCCAAATTGCTACAGAAAGGCGTACGCTCCCCTCGCTCACCGAATCAGAAGAGGTAACCTTCTCATACTTGGCAGAGAGTGAGGTAGCAGGTACGACTTTCCAACCATTTAGGCACAACATATGCGACAATTCCTACCTCCTAAAAGGTGTAGCTGCTCCACCCTTTTTTCTAAGAGTGAGTAAGTGAGTAAGAGACGTAAACCTGGAGATCAAAATCCAAGTTCAATGTCTTTTCCACTTCAGATACCAAAGCAAACCAGAAATACGTGCAGCCCTGCAAATGGTGCAAACTGGGCACTTGATGAAGTAGGTCGTTACCACGCAGGCCATCACGAAGGACACGTCAGCTGTGAAGTTCGAGAAGCAGGCGTAAAGTGGTTAAAGTTTTTCGTGTGGCATTATTTGTCAATGGTTAAAAAGAAGCCCCTGTATATGCGACACCGTGATCAAGGTATGCCCGCCTCGACTTTATGGACAGCGGTTCACAGGAGTCACGAAGCCGGGCATACTGAAAAGCAAAGAACATATGAATGTCGTTCTCGGAGGAAATGAACAACACAACGAAGAGCTGTCTGGACATGGTGTAGATGAGGTAGGTAGCGAGCTAAGTCGTCGGAATAACATCAAGCAACGTGGCGCACATTTTCGCGGTACATAGCGTTTTAAGAGGGAAAACAGGAGATCTTTAATCATCCCATGTAATAACGCATATGTATGTGTGTTGTGGGGTGACGCAGTCCCACGGCTGCAACGTTATCTCGCCGGGAGAGGGCAAACTGGCTGTCTCTCCCGCCGTAGATTATTTAAGTGGCTACCGTAAAGGCACGGGGGCTTCTTGGCTGATACGTCCTTTTGAGGAGACATTCGTTCCGCGTTGTATCGTCCGGAAACAGTCTGCGTAGGTCACGTCCTGTGAGGAAACAGTCCATGTAAGTTTTCCATGTGAATCAGTCATTAAAAGAGTGTGTCTGTTGACTTGTGTCTGTGTCTCTCGGTGCAGCGATCGGGCAAAAGACTGGTTGGGCTCTATACACCAGGTGAGACTTAGCGAGCGGAATATCACGTTTGAAAACCTGAGCATTGTTGTGGCGGTACAGTGCAGTGACAAACTAGGAATACCACCTCAGTATGCACGCTTGAATGCACAGCTTCCGACATACTTATCTGGAATCGACAGCTCGCGGTTTATCCGGCTTGGAATCTTCGGGCGTTGCAAGATTTGTTTCGACTAATAAACACATACTGGGTAGCATGCCGTACGTGTCTATTAGTCGAAAGAAACATTGTTGCAGCACCTCGAGTTTTCTAGACTTCAGACAGGGTAAACCGCAAGATGTCGATTCCAAATACGCATGTCGCAAGCTGTACATTCCAACTGCCAATAAGGCTTGTGTATTTTCATTGGTATTTTTTAACGCAATTTTCGTATTTATACAGCCCCAAGGTGCGTAAAAGCTTCCGGAGCAACATTCCGGCATCATAACATTTCCTCATATTTTCTGCATATGTAGACATTTCGCGCCGCATATTTGCGTGCATATTTTGGAAGATTTTTGCGCGTAACGTCCCCGGCCATGGTTGCAGGCTCTGTGGAGAGCACGAACAGCTCGAGTGGAACGTGACGTCCTGTACTTGAAACGAAAACTATTGGGGCACTTCCCTAATAGGAAGGAACCAGCTCTAATAACCGCACATATGAATCATTTGGTTGTTGTATAGAAGGTGTGAAGTGAGGAAGAAGCAAAACATCAAAACTTCACACGCAGCTTGAAAGGAGTCCGCAAGTCAAGAAAGAAAATCCGGCGAATGTATATGCTTATACACTGTATACATGTACGACTTGGTGTATCATGTCGTAGATGTGTTTTTAGACAAATAAAAAGAAGATGACAACAAAGTGGCTTATCCGACTAGCGCGGTGTATGACAGTAGGTCGTGAGCAATGCAGGCTGTGAGTTCGGTCTTCACCTGTGGAAAAGCCTGTTAATTTTGGTGATGTATTGTCTTTGGTTACCCCGCATTGCTCATAAAAACGAAGAGCCACTGGCGCCTCCTATGCAGCATTTCCAAATAGAGATAGCGCAGCTTAAATTAGTTTACGTGCGATGTTTTGAGTTGCCAGTCTTGGTGGAAACTTTGTGCGATACGGTGTCTTTGAGGTGCAGGTGTATCTTACAGCCTTATACTGCTTGCGACACGGTTGTCTGAAATCGGCACCCCGTGGTTTATCCCATCTCAAACCTAGAGGTGTTGCAAGATCATTTATTTCGAGTAAGAAACACGTGCAGCATGTGGTCTACCTCTAAATACAATATTCGAACTACATTTTCGAGGACACTCAAGAAAATCTGAGCTCCAGTACTACTGAGAGGCGATTTCCGACATCCGTGTCGTGAGCAGTACTAGTGTGTTTAGTTTTTACTGTACATAAGTGCATGTATGACTAAAAGGTGAAAAGAAATCCCTATTGGCGCCACGTGTTAGTGCATGACACTTGTCGAATAACCGCCACAGGCAATGCCCTCGAGCATTAAATCCCGCGTTTATGGCTGCTCAAACACGTATACGAGCTTCGCTTCGCTACGTATTCAGTAAAACGTTTTAGAGAGGATGTTTCCTTGCTGCACTTCAGCGAGAAGGCAACGAATGTCCTGCAGACCGAAGAACGCTCCAGAAAACGCTGTTCCACTGACGTACAAGGCTTTGGTCTTGCTGGCATACGCCGTGGGCGAACCATCAGCCGTTTAGCTAACTATTTGAATTAATTTAGTTTATTTAGCCAATATTATCTAATCAATTAGATTACGCTAGCTGAAAAATAGTGGATACTAAAACACAGGACAGCTAACACTCAGTTGACTACATATTGCGCTCCGCGTCGTTTCACACTTTAGTGTTTGTTTGGACAGTCTTACGAAGGAGCACACCAAACGGTATTGATAATATTGTGTGAATGGAGGCACATAAGCGCATTTTGTTTCCTTTCGAAACTTGAAATCTTGTTGCTACCTGTTATCAGAGCAGTGCTGAAGTGGGCCGCCAGGGAGAGACAGCCACCACCGGCACCTTATTTATAGGGAAGCGGTAGGCCTTAGGAGCTTGTAAGGTTCGGCAATAAAGACGAGAGAACGTACTTTAGGATTTAGAACACGATTCCTTTATAGCACTAATGCGATAGCATTAGTGCTACTCGCAAACTCCTGTGCTCTGCTTCGAAAACCCAGCTCGTGCGATAGATGGCGCCACGGGGACCGTGGGCGCAGTAACGTTTATAGCCGTAGCAAGGAAAAAATGCTTCAGTTGTCGAAATACATCCACGGGTCCCGCGCAGGAAGCTCGTTGATGGCCCTAGAATGATATGCAGTTGGGAGGTGGACGTGTTGTGCGACCTTCAAGCTTATTTTATTTATTGATTTTCCCTCGGTGCCGTGAGGCAATAGAGTGGGGGAGTGGTTACATTTAATATTATAATGTTAACGTGAATAGCATACAGGAAGATTTACAAAGTCCACATGAACAAATTGCACAGATATGCGGAGGTAACTACAAAAAGAAAATGACACATTTGGGTCGATTATAGCAAACAATAAGAGCACAAGTGTACAGCATGAAGATAGAAAAATGACTATTCAGCGAAATGTTACTTCAGCGAGCAACGTTACTTAGCCTCATAATAATAAGCTGTGCTGGTCCGACATTCTAAGTAACGTCGCTCGCAAATGAAAACGAAGGTGGTCATGATCATGGAAGTGTAGCCTTTTATACTATGTCAAAACAGATCATTCAAACAAAAACAAAAAACCGGAGTTCCACAGAAAAACAAATAATAAACCAGTCCACGTATCACAGATGACTGCAATGGAGCTTTCTTCAGGTCATAGAGGCATTGACGTGCGCAGCGACCGTCCGTACCACTTACGTTCAGGAGGGATCCATTCGAGCGCTTATTTACGTTGGATTCAAGTTTTGTTTATTTCCGTATATAAATTAAATGCAATATTTCAACAAATTGCGAGGATAAAACTTGTAATCCATCCATATTCTATGGCGTTTTAGTGCAGTGTTATGTTTAGGGTTTCGCGTTTTAGGCTTTTGCAGTAAAATGCAGGAAAACACAAGCCGAATATTATAGGAAATTCGGCATGTTCCGAAGATGTCCGAATTATATTCTTCCACATGCCGAAAATGTCGGTACCCCTTTGCACTTTTCTTCCTCCGGCGCATCACATTTTCGCTTTTCCTTCACCCCGTTTTACAAGTAGATGCAGGAATACCGCCCTGCGGAGATGCTAGCCCCTAGCTCAGGGAAAGACCCTCCCTTGTAACACTTCGGTTGGGGCACTTCTCCAATAGGATAGGAAGAGTGCGTCAAGAGGGTTCAAGTACACGTGGAACCCTCCAACAAAGGAAAGGAAATTATTTGCATACTCCATTCTCATTCTACCAAGCTGCTCTCCTTTCATAGTTCTTGAGCCTTGTGACTATAGATGCCGATTTTTCGGTATCTTTTTCAGTCGCAGACTTTTCAAATGCCAAAAAGATCCGAATTTGACAAGATACAAATGCCGAAAAACACCCACCGAGCCCCCAGGAATAAATGCCGAAAACGCGGAGCCCCAGTTATACTTCGGAGATGGGTATTTTGAACGTCTGAATTGAATTGACACTGTCCATGACGTCAGCATCAGTCACGTAATGTTGTGACAGCACAGAGAGATGAACGAATGAATGTCTCTTCCAGACGGCTCACTCGCCTGAAGAGAACCGTTCACCAAAGTGAGCTGTTTTGCCCATCACCATATTCAAAGCCCAAGTCACACATCACTAATCTGTAGTTGCGCAGCTGCCGAGGAAAGACACTAAAACCGGCGCCAGCGTGAGGCCCGCAGGCTAAATTCGCTAAAAATGTCATTCGAAAAGCGCGTCAGCAGGAAGCACGCCGCCGCCGATGACGCCCCCGTTACGCCGGTTCACGCCACCGCCGCCGACCTGAAATGGGCCCAACGCCGCCGCCGACGACAAAAGCGGCATCGGCGCACGCCTCTACCCCAATCTCCTCCATCCCAATCGTGGTCTGGTTTTAAGTTTTCAGTTTAGAAATTATTAAAGAAGAGTGTGCACAGCACATTTTAACTGATATGTTTATTGAATAATCTATCCTTACGATGAAACAATTATTAGAGATAGAGTTTTTGCTTTTTTCTAAAGATTGCTGTGCTTCAGAGAACTGTAAACTTGGGTTGATAAACTCATCTTCATAGCCTCTGTTCATGTTATATCGCTAGCTCTTCGATGAATATGGTATTCATTCGAAGTATGGGTACAGTTGTCGGCCCAGTCCGGAAAGTGGGACAGGTCGAAAACGAAGTTTCCGAGTGTGTTGATGAATAGGATGTTGAACATCTGGCATATGCATTTGACGAGTAGACCAGGAACCAGCTGCAACATGAGTACACCTTATAGAGTAAGCCGTTCGGCCTCGATTTTTGCATAGATTCGTTTATATGCAGCAGAACCGAAGAGGTGGGCCATATCGAACGTGCTAGAGACATAACGACAACATTTCCAGAGCAACTTAAATATCACTGTTCGCCTTGGCATTTACCAAATCCTTTACGGTTACGTGGCCTTCATCAGAGATGATGGCAATCACTGATGATGATGCTGGTAGAATGCACGCCTGTGTCACGGATAGCATCACGGGGAACACGAAATACAGTGGATTTATCCGATGACCGCAAGCCTAACCGAAGAAAAATGTGACCAATCAAATAACATGCCAACAGGCCACCTAGGACGGACAATATTCGTACCAGAGTGACGACGACAGGTATGAGCATATTTGCCGCTGCATCGTTGGGCGTGAATTCAGTGACGATGGCGGCGCTCACGGAAAGGAGGAGTTGCATTAGCATCGGGTTCTGGATGTGCATGCTGTTGACAAGCTCCGCAAAATCTTCGGAGAGCTCACTTTGCTGAAATTAGACATTGCACATCTAAGTACCAGCGTCAGAGAAGTAATGTGGCTGAGTGTGTTCAACGACGTCCAAAATGTGAAATAATCTGAGTCTGCATAAAAACAAAAAAGAATGATGGATCTTTGAATGTAACGTGGATGGCTTGGGACAGTGCGCATGATGAGAAATGTAATACAGATCCGGATAACTATGATGCAATTTATTTTACTCATTGATTTTTCGTGGTTCGATCCAACTCTACATATTCAATTTTCAAATCCGCGTATTGATCTTTTTTTCTTCTACATATTCAATCTGTTTTGTTCCGCACGTGTACGCATACATCGTGTTGACAATAGCAATCGATCAAAGGGTCTCTAAGGCAGCCATTATAATATACGACTTTCTTGTTCCTGTATTTCCTTTGTTGAATAATATTTTATGTATATAAATATTTTACGACAGATACGTGGGGAGAATGCTATATATTCCTATTTGGGTATACTGAACCATTTGTTCATACCTAGTTTAAAGGCAAAAACGGTCGCTCGCTGATATTTTGTTTCTTTTCAAATTAGTGAACGGTAAGACTAGCCGCTCCGATTTGCTCCATACGATAGGTTTGCGCTGTGTAGCTGATTGCAATCACTGTTTTATCCACCTGCAATGAATCCTATGATGCCAACTTGTCGCATGCAGATACTGTACAATTACATTTTGTGTACACAGCTTGATGTTTTCACCGATTTTAAGCATTTTGGAAGGGTGTGTCATGATCTTTTGTTAACCCTATGTTGATCAATTTACATCATGTTGTCCGTCTCACTTTGCTTTGCTTTTTGTATGGGATATGTATGTGTTTCTTTGTGTTAACTGTTTATCACTGATTTCTTTAGTTTTTTGTAGGTGCACTGACCTTTAGGCTACTGTTATCGTCTGGCACGCTACCAAATAAAATGACGAAATGGCCAAATACTATAACAACATGTCTGGGATTAAAACTCAAGCATTGCCTTTCTCTCTTTTTTTGTCTATCGTTCACCAAAGCGCACATCGGGCGCGTGCAGTACCATAAGAAAAATTTTCGTAATTTTGCTGCACAAGTGACTGCAGACTCTGTTGCCGGCATATGCGCCGTAGCCTATATCTATACGGTGCACAAAATCTGTTTGGAGTGCACAGTACACAGTTCAGGAGTGGGTTTTCGCAGTTTAATGCGACAACATGTGGCGATGGGTGAAGGAAAGATGGGTCTCCGAAGATGCGAAATGAACAAAATAAAGAAAAAAATGGTGTTCCTTCACGATTTTTTTTGCGGACGATATACCGAACGGATCCTTGTTCTGAAAACGGCTACGATATCAGGTCACAGAAAGGAACAGATGTTCTCATTGGGACAACTTCGTAGCTTTTATAATTAAAAAGTTAATTAACGATTTTTAGGTAATTAGTCATTTGACGGTTGAGCAACATATGGTCAAGAACGTCCGCCGGCCAGGAGATGATAGAAGTGAAAACAGCATGTCTATAGCCCTTATAGTTTTTATGAAAAATCTGCATCGAAAAAAAAAGACACCCTGTAGAATGTAGACTTATGTTGAGAGAATAAGCCTGCGATTCGCTGCTGCACCGATGACAAAAAAAAGAAAAAAAGAGAGAAAGACTGCAGAGAATCGCGCCTTTTTGGCGGGTCGTTACCTTCAATGCAGTAGTAATCTTTTTTGTCTCTCTCTCTCTCTCTCTTCAACGCATACACCAATTCCTACATTTCTCAAGTGCAATAAAACGGACATGCAGAACCACCTATGTGTAAAGTTTCAGGCGTACGGAGCAACGCGTCTCAAAGACAGCGTCGAGCAAAAAATTTCACGTCTTGCCCCGTGTCTCATCTTGCCCCACCTTACACTACGTGTCACGCTAAGTATGTCAACCTGTCTTCCAGTTTTTCAACTACGCAAGGATGTGGTGACGGTCCCGAGCACATGGAAATATAGCGACATAAAAAGACACAACACATCGTGTTTTAATCGCCGATTCGGTGCCCTGTGTCAGGATGCGCAAATCAGTCCTCGCGTCTGCTACGACGGACTTCCCTTCTACATTATTTTCTGAGTGAAATAAATATGTGATGCACTTCTGTTTATCCTCATATATTTCCCTTTAAGTTCACCCAGTATCACCGAAGTTGCATTCGGGTGCACGGGATCGTTCTTAGCTGCACAGGTGGCCACGCCTCGGATATCGCCAGTATTGGCGATATCACCTAGGGCGCATTTCGCATAAACAATTAACACAAAACAATCGCGACCACGATGACAGCATCTTCAGAAAGCAGTGGCCGCCTTCGAAGCGTTTGAGTAACAACGGACACCCCTACACCGCGAGTGGAACAGGACGAAATGCGCTCTCCCAATAGTTCAGCTGAACCCCACTAGGGTGTCTCCGCTTCCGTTCCGCCGGTCGGAGGCGCGTTAAAGTTAAGGTTGCGGAGAACTGTACATCGTATTTAGACTTAACTATATTTGTTTCCTTGGTTTCTCTTTCGGTATTTGTTTTCATTTATTTACAGCACATCTTGTAATGAAGTAAAAACTATCAATTCCTTGGTAATCAATTTTCCAACCAATGCGTTCCAGTCCAGCATGCACAACAACGGAGATGCGCGTGTATGCCGCAGACATAACATGGTGGTTGCCGAAGCCACGTTAGCAACTGCGTTGCTTTGGTTTTCGTCCTCTTGGTATTCATTATCGATCCAGGCAAAACAAGGTTCAGGTTACCTCGCTTGCGTTCGCCAAGGCGAGGCCCCCACCAAAGGTGAGTAGCATTCCCCAGGCCATTTTGTGGCTGACGACACTCCAGCTTAGGATACGCTTGTGGATGTCTGCCCCCTTCATTGGTATGGCAAAAAGAACCGCCACTGCCATAAAGGCGATGGAACTGTCATCGATGGTACTAAAAGAAAAAAAAGAAAAAAGTGAAAACGTGTCATCGCAAGCGTCTGGTAAAGCGAATTGATGGCGCATGTTTGCTCTACAAGGTATACAATTACTAACTGTTGATCGAAAAGATTTGCCCATCCTCTAAAGAAAATAGGCTTTCTTGTGCTCCACAGCAGGATCACGACACCGAACACTACGATGACCACCTTTTCGGATCTCCTGGAACGGGACATGCGAATGAAGAATTGGCATGGATCAGTGAAACGCTGGGAAACAAAGAGGTGCCCATGGATGTCTATAGCCGCACAGCCGATACTGCGGTACAAAGACGGGCCCCATAGACGTAAACGTTATAGAAATGTTTGAGTATAGCTGCAGGCGACAAAGAGGCGGATCCAGACGCGGTTGTTGGCCACATTTCCTCGTTGTGGATAAAACTGTTTTATAAAGCGCTCATAGGACACCAGAACCACACCCACACAGCTGTCTTGAACTTGGAGAATACAAGACTCAGATAAGTAGAGGCAGTTGTCTTTCTGCAAATAACTGCAGTACAGACAACTGTCTTCACCTATCGGATACTGATTTGAACTTTAGTGTTGACGAACTATGAGACGCTACAGTTTCTGCGGAATCAAGTTTTTGGCTTGGGATTTAGCGTAGAATGCACATCACAGAACCATAAGCGTTTCTGCGCTTTCATAAATCTAATGCCTAAATACAGTTCGTCAGTCCGCAGCGAATGGTGATGTATCTTCAACACACCTCCTTTCTCGTGCAGTACACTGAAGCAGAATAGGCCACAGAGCTTGCAAAGATACACACCATATAGCAGTAGTTGAGGCCAACGAGACACGGCATGATACGAATACAACATTTAAGACCTCACAACAGCCGCTCACATACTTCGATTGAGCAATCGCAGTTTATAAAAAATCTTCAACAATGGGCTCCGATCTCACACCTTCCGATTTCCTGTCCGAGATACCAGCTGCCTTCTTATAAACAAACCAAGCCACGCCAAGTAATACAGGGACACTCACACACCCACACTTATGTTAATAGCAAGGGAAAGCTGGGGCATTTTTCTTGTTCTTACATTATTACAACACATAATTTCTCACATCTCTGGGACGCGTAAACACTCGGGCAAACAAGCACTCTCGTGGAAGACAACAACAACAACAACTTTATTTGATGATGATGATGATTGAGGAATTTCATCGCCAGGTATCGCAGGCAGAGTTCTTCTCACAGTCCGCTTTTCTGCTTTCTGCGCGATACATTGAGATGAGTTACAACCATTAAATCCTAGACGGTGTAGGCAGTGGGGCGATTGATTAGAAACTTTTCTTCGACAATATGGTGGATCGCCAGTGAGCGACATCGGCATCTTGGCGTCAACGACATAGAACGCACCCTGCACTCACACCCTGCGCTTTGTGTAAACGTACCTTACGTGCCCCAGCTGGAGATACTTTGCTTGGAAGGATGCTGAAATGGCGTTCCAGTTGGTGTCCAGTGTTCTGCGAAACAACGTAGTATTTCTAGAAGCGCTTCCATGCTGCGTCGCTCTCATTACACAATAAGCTTTGATACTGTTAAAAGCGCTAAAAACGACGAAAACAGCGAGCACCTCGGTGTGTTTTAACAGTACGTACCAACAATCCCAAATGGACGTTTCAGTGCACAATAAGCTTTCTCGTATACGATAATACTTTTAATTGGAAACTCGATAAATAGAATGTTCAAAACTAAATAAATGATCCATGTTATCTACGGTGGCGTTCTCCGGTTGCTATGAACAAAGGGTAACGACCGAGCGGGAACCAACTCATCATAAACACGGTGCTGTGCTAGCTGTTTTGTTTTCACAACACACTGGTTGACATCACCACATCATCATCATCGTCATCATCATACAATCACATCATCATCACGTCATATCATACAACACCTTCTGGTCAGAGTAAAAAAATAGCCGTACTCCTGGACGTACTCCCAAGAGTACGGTGATTACGCGTACGGCCAACGCGTACGAAATGTTGTAGCATCGTAGCAGATGAAGGGCGGTCCCTGCGCTGAGACCGTACATGATTTGCGTGCGGCGCAACGGCAAACACGACCATAGCTTGCCATGGGCCTCGTGCAGAAACATGAGTTTCGTCTGCAAACACGTTTACTTTTTGAAGTCATTATACTCTTATGGGCATTCTGAACATCTGGCCGAGTATAATGGTGGCACGCCCTGACGCACGTGGCATTATCAGCCGCTTATGTTAATTTTCGGTCACCTTGTCTTCATCTCCCGCAGCAGCATTTCCTGCACATCTGCGAGCTATATACTTGCGTTAATGCTCCGCAGCACACCGCCTACGCCGCGACTCCGCAGCGTCCGTGTTGCCAGACGACGTGGACGACATTACGTGAGATGTGCTGCGCAGAGGTTGAGCGACCAGCGGCATGGCCGAGTGGGTAAAACCATGGAAACGTAAAGGAATCTTTTTCGTTTCCGTTACCACCTCGGTTACTGGCCCTTATTTGTTTGTTTCAGTTTCGGTTACCACCATTGTTGCTTTCGTTTCCATTACGTTTCCGTTTCGGTTTTCGGTTCCGCCCCACCCCCAGCTTTTTGTTTTCCTTCTTTCTTTTCTTTCCTTAAAAAAAAAAAACGCTCATTGAGATCGTGGCAAAACTTAATCCCTCTACGTTCTGAAGTCTATTTTGAGGACTCCAGGGATACATGCATACAAGAGACGTCTATGCAAAATACACGTATAGGTACGTGATTTCTGTGAAAGGCTAATATGAATGTGTTTCCAGGAATGTTACTCACGCTTGCAACTTCCAGGTCACCATAAGCGTATAAGAGCTATGCTTCTTATATGCTCCAGTTGAATAGTTCTTTGTAGTTGTAGTTCTTCAGTTAATTTTAGTTTGCTTCATTGAGGTTTATTTCATAAATTTATCTGCATGATATGGTGAAGAATTGCAATAATTCGAGTCCTTCGGTACCCGAATTACTACCGTAAATTATTGTCGTTTCCGTTTTTGTTTCAGGTATTCTAACTGTGCGATATCCTTTCCATTTCTGTTACAGTTACCTGCTATATTTCCGGTATAATACTCGTTTCCGTTTCTGTTACCTTTCTCTTGGTAAAACCGTCCGCTCTTTGTTGGTAACAAAGTTCGTGTTGAAGGTTACAAGGTGGTAGGTTCGAATTCTACCACCGGCTGAGCTGTCAAAGGTATCCCTGGGTTTTCCGGTAGACTGTCCAGACGAATGTCGGCACAGTTCTCTCTGAAGTCGGCTGAGGACGAGCACCAACCTAGAGCACTGCAAAAGGCCGGGCTGGCTCGAAAACCTGAGCCCGATCCGGACTGGGGGACAAAATCGTGGCTCGTATTGACTACGTGATCGGGACGGGCACGGGTTCAGTCCGAGAGTTATCGGGCCTGAGTCGGGTTTGTGAGCCATTCTCTCACATTTAGAGGGATGTTCAAGTCAAACCGGGACTTTCTGTCTCCGCGCGCAATGGCTCGCGCGACTTCTTTTTCGTCATTTTCACACGCGACAGGCCTCCGCGTACACCACGTGGTGGTCCAAAATTTGTGCAAAGCAGATGCTGGACAAGATGGCCGACAACGAGGTGAGCGCGCACATCGAACAGCGAATTGTCATTAAGTTTCTCGTGAATGAAGGCGTAAAGTCATCTGAAATTCACAGAAGACTTCAGGCTCAATATGGCCACGATACACCTAGCTGCAGCAAAGCGTTTGAGTGGTGCAAACGGTTCCGAGACTGCCGTACATCAGTGCAGGACGATCCCGGCCGGGGCGGCTCAGAGCCCAGTGTCAGAGTTCCTGACAACATCCAACCAATTGTGGAGCGCCTGATCCTCAAGGACCGACGGATAACATGTCTCGAACTGGCTCTAAAGACGGGCCTTTCTGTGGGAACGTTGAACACCACCATTCATGAACACCTCCAGTTTTGGAAAGTTAGTGCCTGTTGGGTCACGCAGCAGCTCTCCGTGTTTGACCGGCAGAGAAGACTGGAAATCTTCCAAGAGCTAAGGTACCGTTTCGACACTGAAGGACAGCCGTTCCTTGACCAGATCACCACGTGCGATGAAACGTGGGTGCACCATTTCACTCCTGAGTCTAAACGCGCATCAAAACAGTGGAAGCGACCGGGCTCGCCAGCTCCCAAGAAGTTCCGAAGAACCCCGTCTGCCGGTAAGGTCATGGCCACGGTTTTCTGGGACAAGGCCTGCATTGTTCATGTTGATTTTCTGTACCAGTGGTACCACCATCAATAGAGCATATTACTGCCAGGTTCTCAGGGATGTGCATAAGGCGCTGAAGCAAAAGCGGCCGGGCTTCATCACCAAAGGAGTCCTCCTCCTACAGGACAGAGCACGCCCGCATACCGCGCATCTCACGACACGCACCTTACAGGAAATTGACTGGGAGTTGCTGCCACATCCCCATTACAGTCCAGACTTCGCCCCCAGCGATTTCCATCTCTTGGGGCCACTGAAAGCGTTCCTTGGGGGGCGCCACTTCAGCTGCGACGACGAGGTCAAGAATGCGGTCCGATCATGACTGCTACGCACCGGTAGGGATTTCTACTCTTCTGGCATCCAAGCCCTCGTGAAACGCTGGGACAAGTGCATTAGTGCAGCTGGAGATTACGTTGAAATATAAAACTAATTTCTCGCCTGTAAGTTCATTTTACTTTTGTGAAAAATGAAAAGTCCCGGTTTGGCTTGAACACCCCTCGTAATTCTTATCATTCGTCTTGAAAACAATGCAACTGAATGGCTGGGCTCGTCCTCCGTCTTCTTGCTAAAATACTACAATATAAGCGTCGCGTTATTCTCGACTTCGCCTTGTCGAGGCGCATCACGACCTCGGTGTGCACCGCAGACAGGCGCGCGACACTCGACGCCAACGTACAAAGCTACAAACACAAACCACACCAAAAGCTGCTCTTGCGCGTTCCAGATATGTGTGATACACTCTGTATAATGAGTCTCTATCGTATGATTAAACCTATTGGACGGATAGCATTACGAATCTGCCTATACAGCCGCGAGTCAGGCTTCAGCAGGACTGAGTTTTCGGCAGCCTGGTCGCACTATGGCCGGTGAATCCTCCGTAGCGTCGGGTCCGGGCTGGTAAATTCAGGCCTGTGTATACTGCTCTACACCGACACCCATCTCCCCTACTCCTCCATGCTGTTCTCTCTCCATCTGTCCACGTCCCTACGCCGCTTATACCCACGGTTGTTTCGTGGCAATCAAAAAGGAATCAAAACGGAATCAAAAAGAAGCACTCATCAGAGAGTTTTAGCACACCGGAAGCACTCTACCACCGTAAAGGAAGGTGTCAAATCCAAGATCAGCAATCATATTTTCAGAACCGTTATCGTAAACATTTTCCAATCTGCTCAATCTCTTCTATTTTTTCCAATCCTTCTAAGTCTCCCGAGTGAACCCGCGGCGCAATGAAGAAATATACGAAGGGGAGCAGCGTGACCCGAAGCGGACACCGAAGCCCCAAAAGTGCATTAAAGAAATTCCAACGCGTTTAAAATACGTAAGCCAACTGTACCACATTTCTTTAGATATGTACGAAACGGGAACGCATGTTCTTCTGTCTGCTATACTGCTACGTGTACATTTTAAAATGAATTACATTTTTTGGGAGAGGCCTTAACTGCTCGGTGCTAACGCCACCAAGATACAGAAGGCCTGCTTATTACATCCTCTCCCCCCTTCGCTACGTGGACATATAAAGTCAGAATGCGCCTGCTACTGCGATTTGCCCTCTGCGAATTCAAGAACTCGCAAATGATTGCAGCTAAGTTGGAACCTGTAAACCTGAATTTGTAGACAAAAAGGACAACACGCTTTCTCGAAAATCAGTCTAGAGGAAGATATTTTTGCCGTTTTGCGCTTGATTTTAAAGAGTTCCCACTTAGTACGCGGGGACGTTCAATCACTACTCGCAGGCGACGGTGGTTCGTCTCCATTGCTGAGACCGCTTAAATCACGTTCTTGACTGGCTGACTCTTAGTTGTCACGTCACGTCGACGAGTAAGCAGGCTTTGTCTACCTAGGTGGTTTCTATGCGCACCGTACCGTGGCGTACGCTCGCTCAATCACAGTTGTCATTCCTCTTTTCCCTCCTTTTGTCGCAAAAAAAAAAAAAAAAGAAACGTCCCAGAGCAGGGATCCCCCTTACGCCCCTTGAGTTTGTAGCTTACCACAACGCTAAAACGCGCTGGATAAATATGATACGCAGGTAGGTTATGACCATGATCTGTTAGACCAGAGTTTTGTTATGCACGTCTTTGGCTCTACACGAAAACAAATCATCGGTGAGCTCAACCCCGACGTTCAACATTACAACGAGGACCCGAGAAATGACGTGTGGCGGTCTGTGGACGACAACAAAGTCACCCTGCTACGGACACGTGCTACCACCAGCAGCTCCAGTTCTATCGGCAATGGAGTGAAGCTACAGGTTTAGAAGCTCCCCAGCACATCCGATCACCCGGTACATTCCATCATCGCCGATCAGGACTCAGGATGTAGAGGAACACCATCCCCTCTGAATTTGGTGACCCTGAGAACGGCCACCTCAATCTGGTGAACGATTCGGCCTCCTACGATTGCTAGCCCAAATGTCACACCGGCTTCACTCTCTTGCCAAGCATCAAGCCCTGGAAGTCCTTCAACACAACGCTATCCTACGCCCGCGCAATGACCCGATGGTTATCAACTGCGAGAGCCGTTCTCTTGCGACAACCCTTCGAGCTCATCGCTCCCGTACCGGTCTCGGTAACGTCGTTGTGCTTGCCTGGTAGCTGGGTTTACTTCAAATGCGCTCCACCACGTGCCTCGATCTGGGCACATTCTTGGCGACTTCCTGTACTCAGCAAGTCTACCGCTGCACTACTCACGCCATAGCGTGAAACACAACCCTTTGCCCCCACGGGCCACATTCATGGACTAGATCTGCCTCGTAACAGCTGTCTGGGGTTTTTCCCGTGTTTTTTCTCAGACTTATTTCGGCACAGTTCCCTTAGAAGCCGTCCCAGGACGCACATTCCCGAAGAGCGCTAATCGTGAAGTTGCCCAACTTTTGTGAGACCGACAACAGTGAGCTCTTTGAGAAGTACCACCACTGTTTCCCGGCCCAGAAGCGCGCTTTTGGCCTCTGCAACAGATCGCACTTGCTCGTTTCGGGATTTTTAAAAATATATAATGATTTCCAACGACGATTGTTTCCCATTCTGCAGTCTCACTTTTGCACGACAGTACCAAATTAAAGAGCTAATTAATAAATTTGAGGTAATTACTCGTCTACTCACATACGCTTTCCAACAGGACGTGTGCCTGACCGCTTCACCCGACAGTAAAAACGGCGCCTGTGTAGCTTTTTTATATAAAAAATATGTAACCGATAAAACTAGACACCATGTATAACCGATAGAAAATAACACCCTGAGTGTACAGCTTCGTATTCGCTTCGCTTTTAAAAGTACTATTCGCACAGCCCTACAAATGGCAGAACAAATATGTTGCGAAAACGACTTCGCTGGTTCTCTACGATACGCGAAGCATCATGTGTGAAGGCTCACGACGTCACGCACAAGAAGAGGCCAGATTTTGTTAGATAGCCACATCGCAACTCACGACGCAGCTCACTACAAATACAAGGACGCAATTGCGCCAGCACCACCGATGCGACGCTCTTGGACGTCCTTGCTTTATTGCCGGCGTTGTTACCGTGGTGTTTCAGTATTGGGTTGAGGATACGAGTTGCTCTCATGGGCTACAACGGTGCATTGAAGCGGCACACAGACTTGGTCTTGTCCCGTCGCCGTGCGCAGTTTCTGGTTGAGAAGCTCCACCTGTGGGTGGTGGCCGCTTGCGAGACCCCATTTCATCTCACATAACAAGTGCCTCAAGATCGGGTTTTATAAACGCTCTATTATAAACGGTATAGGACGCAATCATTGACGTCAGCACTAGTTTTGTTACGAGGCCAGGACACATAAACCGCTCTTTCGGGGTTAGTAGTCAAAGAATGCTTGGCATTAAGAAGGCGTTCCTAAATTTAAGTAACAGGATCACACCCACCGAGAGGCACCCAAGTCAGGGACAACTTTAGTTCTCAAATTTAGAGCAAAGGGGTACACCCGATGAGGGATGTCCAAATGAGAACCAACTTTTGACTCACAGCCTTCGCATGTGTGAATAGTAGAGGATGAAGAAAGCAGCCGCGACTGCAGTCAGGGCGACCGGGAAGAATGCTGTAGCCCAGGGCATGAATGTCACGGAAGTGTTCTTGGGAAACTTCCTGGAACAAAGAGTTTCAAACACGTTGGTACCTCAACACTGGCAGCTTGAAATATGGCAGTCATTGAAAAAGCCAGACAACGGCGGAATTTCAACCATCTGTCAATCTGTCAGTCTGAACAATCTGTCGATTATCGGTTGAGCGCCTTGACCAATAAGCCTTTACCCGAGAAACGTCATCGTGACGTTGGTAGTCAGACTGAAACCGAAACAAACCGGAAGGGGAGGGCTGGGTTCCACGAACGGGCACTTGTTCACTGGCTCCTATCGAAAGAAAAGCGGGACCGAAGGTCGCGTCCCTTTCAGGGACCATCGCAATCACCTCAAGACCGTGGGTTTTGGGTGCGACCTTGTTCTTCCTAGCTTCGAGCGTAGCTCAACACTACCAAATTGGTGGCGCTGTCGAACACTATCACGTCATTTGTTTACAAACAGGGAGAAGTCTATTCGACCAAGCTGGCATCTGCTTTCCGACGACTAGCCAAGGGCCTCATTTAACTGACTGACTGAAGACGCGTTCAATCTCGTCACACTCTCTCACTGGCAGCTTGTTTCTGGAGAGTTCTCATCTAATCGATCTATTACGTCATAGAACTGTCATAGTCGAATTCAACCTCAGAACAGCGCCTCGTGTGCTGTAGAAGAACTTTAACATTTTTTACTCCAACTCCTGTAGGACATGCGAGTGACCTGAATAAATGATATGCGCAACGCTTCGGAACTACTATGTTGTCTTCTGAAACATTCTACGTAAAACAAAAAATATGCATGACAATACAGTTTTTAAATCGAACACGTCTTTAGGTAGCGTCGACGTTGCATGTCATTTATGGCGGTCTTCGCCTTCGGAAATAAAAGGGTGATTTAGTCAATCCATATCACAGGTGCGGTTAACATATCATGCTTACCCAACGTGACGTTATCCTCTGCTGTATGTAATATCATGTGATAAAAATTACCAACCACCAACGACGGGCTAGTCGCGTTTGCCCTTCACGCTCTCTAGGGCAGCACACGAACGAAGAGACAAAGCTTACGCACTTTTGTGATTGATCCTGCCATGGTCAACCTGCACAAATCCCCTTCTTAACCAGCATGATGCAACCACAGATACCATGCACGGAGACAGGGGATTTCGCTTGCTACCTCGTCGTTCTTTTCAGCACACACTCACACTTACGCACTTTGACAGCACACGCTTCGCTGAAACTCCAAAAGAGTAGTTGCTGTCGGGTCACTACAATTAATGTCCGCAGTGACCACTCATTTTTTTCTCGACAAATTTATAGCCACAGCGCAATTTCCGTATGTGTCCCAGCAATCGGGTAGGGTATCGCTTCCGGAGTTGAAACTCCCCGCTCCTCACCGTTTAAATAAACTTGTTCTTGTTCTGTATGTGTCTATCAGTCCCGCAATCGCATAATCATAATCATACGTCGGCATTTTCCTATAAATTCATGTTCAACATGACATCACGGTAGGCATTACTCACAACCCATCACATCGCGTCAACATTTGGTATCAACTCACTTGAAACTTCAAACTTGACTATCAAAACTTGAAGTTAACACTGAATTCCTTTTTACAAACGTTAATTTGTGACCTGATGAATTTTTCAGTGACCATAAATCCCTTTAGTGAAGCAGAGTTAAGCGTTAAATTCAAGTTAAGGGACCATTGATATCCGTTCAAATGTCAATCGACGTTGGTGAAACACTGCCTAAGCCGTGTCTCTAGAGCGCGCATGCAAGCACTTTCACGGAACGTTGTCGTAGCACAGCGTAATTCAATTGAAGAAGAAAAGAGCGACCACGGTGAAGCGACGTCAGCTGATTGGCCAAGGTAGATCTACTAATGTGCGTTGCGGGCCTTTAAGCTCTCATCGCCAATATTCACCGTGGACCCAGGGCCGTTTGTGTTTAGTTATTCCGCCCGGAGATGAAGGGCTAGGCATGGCGCCATGCCTGTTATCGCACAGCCCGCTTACGCAGTCACAAGTATTTCAAAGCGATATCTCTCTCTCACACACACACTCTCACATTATTATGCATGTGAGTATAAATCATGACGACCTGTCTACAAAAAGGGCAATTTCCACAAGTGACCATGGTGCTACAAGGGGGACGGCGCCCTTGTCCCCCCTCCTTCGTACGCCCATGCTTCCACGCTGCTTCGTTGTTGTCGCTTGAGTGAAATGATGCATCCAGGTTTCATCACATGTAATGATCGATTGCAAAAAAAAAATTGTCTCATTAGGATAGAAGCCAGTTCAGCAGCTGCTCAGTGACTGCCATGCGCGCTCCCTTCAGGTCGCAAGTGAGGTGTCGTGGGGACCTAACTTGCACAGACTTTGTGGAGCAGTAAGCGCTCGTGAGCGGTCCTTCGCCAAACTGCCTGCACCATTCGTACACTGTTCCTTCTTGATGTCATTTCTTCCTCGTACTGTGCCTGCAATCTTTGCAAAATCTCAGCTGCTCGATGTTCTCCTTCACAAGGAAGTTGATTATGCATCGCTGTTCCACAGCTACAGACACACAGTTCGCCGCCAGCTGTCGCTGCAGCACGTGCCGCTGTCCCGAGAAGGATTGCACTTCGTCGTCCAAAAGTTTTATTTAATTACATTTACTCACCGTTTTTTCTCGAGCAAAAATATCGGTCAACTTTGAGCGACCCCCCTTGTAGATGTGACCAGCTG
Source organism: Ornithodoros turicata (assembly GCF_037126465.1). Taxonomy (NCBI): domain Eukaryota; kingdom Metazoa; phylum Arthropoda; class Arachnida; order Ixodida; family Argasidae; genus Ornithodoros; species Ornithodoros turicata. Next base: position 51,098,891 of record NC_088202.1, on the reverse strand, counting down.
AGGTCGCTCCGCGCAACACGGGTGAGAGTCAAACTGGGGAGCTAAGTAGACAGCTGACCAACTTGCATAGCGCATTACGGATATACGCCAATGACAACTTGATTTTGATCGAGATTAATTCACTTTGATCTGACCTTGATCACCCTTGCAGTCCTTGCCGTTACTAGCTAAGATGTTTGCATCGGACTTACATTTTTAACGTGAAAACGCGGCGAAATAACGACGAGAATTATTTATTGGAACCGGGAATGTGATCCTATTAATGAGAAAGGACTCTCGGGAGCGCACTTACGTCTCTATGAGCATTTTTGTGACGTAGTTGGTTACAGTTCCACTCAGAGCCCCCACCGATCCCAACGCAGCAGTGTACGCCACCGTTATCAGCAGCACCTTCCGGATCTTAATGAACTTCCTGCAACGAGAAATGCAGCTATTACTGCGCTCACACCGCAACTATGACGGCGACATGCTGCCACCCGTGTTTCCGACGAAACACGTGCTCTGTACGGGTATAATATGTTCTGTTCAGACTAAACATTGGTTGGGGTTCTGGATTTTCCGATTTATCCGAAAACATCCGAATAATGTATGTGTCAGGCTCCTGGATCAAATTGGACCCATGCATATGTCATAGCACGCCTGTGAAATTAAAAAAAAAATCGAATTTGTCATTCAAACCACTGGTTCGAGGTTTCCCACTAACTCAGACCTCAGCAAGAAAAGTTATGCTCCGATGACTTGGTTGAGCTGATCTCGACACAAAACAAATTTTTCTGTTTTGTGTCGAGATCACCTCAGATCGCGGACTCTACTCGACATGAGGACGTTTTGATGTAATGCCGGTCATTCAAGCCCCAGGCCTACTTAGGAAACATCCGTCACCTAGGCTTTCGTTTCCATTTGACTGTGAATCATGCTTCCCGCTCTCCTGACAGTGGAAAAAGGAACACAGGTGGTATACAAGCTATCTTCTTGAATGGACAGCCATTTGTTGCAACGCAGGCAGTGAACTGAGACACATGCGAAAGTCTGTCTTACGACTATGTCAGCGAATATCTGAACTCAGAGATGTTGACGTCGCCAGGAGATACAGATACTGGTGTCGTTTTCTGCGAGTTCTGCCATATAACAGCACTGGAAGGCAGCGTCGCATTCTTGTTGTGAGTATATCGTTTCGCAGCAATCGCTGTTCTCCGAATTTCGAGCATTAACCTGGTTATAAAAATAAACTCAGAATATATCGAAAGTAAACTCCGAGAATGCGGAATCCTATTCATGGCTCAATAAATTGGGAAGCCAGCATGCACGATGCTATAGAGTATCCCTCTCAGTGAACGATATTGCACTCACGTGGTTATCTTTACCATATCTTCATCCTTCATATTCATTTCCATTGCCATACCTGAAAAAAGTAGACGGGGGAACAGGAAGCCAGATTAGCAATGCAATGGTGACTGGCTGTCATGTTCTGTCGGCTATGTGAGAAACTGCCACCAGTGCTGGTAAACAACAATTGTGGTATGGTAGTATGGTTACGGGGGTATGACGGACCTATGTGTGGTGGGGAAGGCCAGAAGGAGTGCTACCCTCGCCAAGTAGTTGATATGATTGAGGCATTGTTCAGTTTTTTAAACAACACTGAGAAATACACAACATTCGCATCTATTTTCACTTGCAGAATTATAGGTTCACTTCTGCAATGATAAAGGCGTTACGCAGAGGACGGCAGTTTGCAGGCCAATATGCGCCTCAGTCTGTCTATCCTGCCAGCTTGCCAGGCTTCTTGTTCGATAACGACAGTAACACGCGGCCGACATCAAAGTCGAGGATAATCAGCTCTTCGTGAACTTTCGTGAGCAGTCTACGTTGCGCATGCTACGACTGCCGCCGGAACCTTGAAGACACGCGCAGTCCCTTCTCGATTATTCCTTGTCAGGTATAAAGTGATTGTAAACCCCAAGCCGGGCCTTCGAAGAGTCAAGTGTGCTCTTGTGCTTATTTCAGTAAGTAGCTGAACGAAGCGTTCGTCAGTTGCTCATCGACTCGTCACCTCAGCTAAATCCGTGACAATTCTGGTGGAGGTATGGTGCAATACAGCCTGGAACAACAACAGCGACAAAGTGGTTTATTACCGACTCCGTAGTTTATTACCGGAACACAGACCATTGGAAGTACCGAGCCGGAAGATGATGAGGGACGCTAAATCCCCGAGCGACCACGATACCCAAACGGCCTATCCCCTCACGGCACGTGTCGCGTCTTCGCGAGCGCGGGGTGACTTTAAAGCGGGAACCGCATACGACGTTTTCTCGACGTAGATACGCCGAGCTTTGAGGTCGCGACGTCACTCCCGACGGGGAAATGTCGAGCCAACCCGCAAACGGCGTTTTCTCAGCGCAGCCTAGGCGCTGGTCATGGGGCCGGCGCAAAGTTTGTAGTCGCGACCCCTGTCGGCATTTCTCGTCATGAGTGCGAGCTATTATAGGCTGGCATAATATACGCGACAGATATCACTTGAAAAACATGCAGTATAACTTTGTATAGATACAACATCTGGTAACAAAAGGCAACAAACACGGTGCGCCGACCATCCACGTGGAAATCTCTTGCTTGTACTTCGGCTTCCGTCCGCTGTTCTCCCGCGTCTCCCAGTTTGGACGAAAGGCGAAAATTGCTGCTGCTAAACAGAAAGAAAAAAGCTGCTTCTCAAAATGCGACAGCCGTTGCGGGAGAAGGATTGAAGAAGACCGCCCAGAACACTCTACTGGGTGCAGCGATTTCTAGACCTGAGGGAAACGGCAATGGAACAATAGCTAGCAAGTAGGATGGTATGCGTTTTGTTGCTCCCGTGTCCCCAATTATTTTCATTAGCAGCCAGTTCTGCCTGGTCCACTTCATTCTGTATTCCACTTGCGCGTACTTCGCGACCACACCGTCCATGCCCACACAGCTGAGCGGCTGGGCAGACGCTCGTTTCCGGTCGTGCACGCGATTGGTCAAGACGGACACGTCGCTTCCTGCTCTTGCCGCTCAGATCTGTTCACCTCAGATGTCGGCGTCCCCGCTCGACGGCTATTGTTCGGGGAGTTGAACGTAAAAAAGCCCAGTGCTCGGCGTTCTTGCGTCGAGAAAACGCCGTATGCTGGTCGCCTTTAGAGAGAGCCTTCGCAAGGAATCGAAAAAAAATAGGTGAGCACCATACCGAACACGAAACACCCCCTCGATGCTGAAAACAACATTCGCATTCATTTTGCGCGAGTAATTAATTCGTAAATGATGACAATAGCAAACCGAAACCGAAATGCGACGCCCCATACTATGGCGGCTCGTCCGGAGGGGGATTCCGTGACGTCACCTGGCATTGCAGTCTGCTTCCAAACCTGCATTCTTTGATCCCCTTACCGGATGATGTCAGCAGTGTGTTGCTTTCGGCGCCCTCTCGCTTCACTGAGGCGAAGCGCTCGCTTCGAATGATTCGTTTGAGTACAATCTGCGCAGTATTGAGCCGAGATATTTCGTACGAAAGCTCCTGACATCACAAAGATTACCGGTACACCACAGCCTTGGTGATGATTTTGTTGCGGGGAGTCGTACGAAGACGTGTGGAGATCGACCAATGCGAGAGAATATCAAGCTTCAGTGGTTGGAATGATGAGCAGAGGCTCATGAATGTCTACTTCTCCCTGGAAGGCACGGCGAAGATTTGATTTGACAACAGTGAATCAACGCTCACGACCTGGGATGCGCTCATGAACAAAATCTGCCAGGCCTTCGCCCTCGCAATGCAAACCGAACAAGCCGAGCAACTGCTGAAGCGACAGCTCCCAAACGAAAGCGTCACCAGCTTCGTCGAGGACGTATACCGAGGCTCTTTCGACGAGCTGATGCGACGACCCCCGAAGAGAAAGTGGTTCATCAACTGATGCGGAGTGTGAAGAAAACTTATCCCCCCCCCCCCCCCCCCACTGTCCCGCAACCCACCAACGAAGACCGACGCCTTCCTGGATCTGGCCATTCAGCATCATGCCAAGATAACAAGGCACCGACAGAATCCCGTGTTCGAGGCTCTTAGCTTTACATGCTTTGTAAGCGGAAAGCTTGACATGCACTACCCCCTTCTTAAAGCATTATTTCACAAGTAAGTAGTAGAAAGTACGGAAAGGGGAAATTGAGAACTTCAGTTTCAACTACAGTTTCAATTCAATTGAAATTGAAACTGTGGACATCAGAATTGTGCGATTTCCTTCTTCGCGATATTCATATTTTGACATCAGCCGTTCAATTCGCACTCACAGGAAATTGGAAGCTTGCGTGGATCCTCCCTTCCTATGTGTTCATGGTAGAGGTTCCTGATGTACGTGTAATGAATCTCCTGCACTGTTGCATCCACCACTGGGGCCATGATGTCCAGGGTAGCGCTGTTCTTGAGCACCAAGGTGATGCAGAAGGTAGCTATTGTGTATCCGGCCATGATCTGGCGCAACGAGTCTCCGCACTTCAGCAATACCCACATCGACAGTCGCTGGTGGAGATGAGTCGTTTCTATCGCGAGCGACATCGTAATTGCTGCTAGTGTCAGGAGCACGTGGTTCTGGGGACAGAATGCACATTCATGCATTTGAGTTAGATACAGAACTTGAATACATACACAGCGGAATTTATTTGTGAAATATTTCTGTCACTTAAACATTTCTGTCACTGTCTGAAATTTTCTGTGCGGTTTAACTCGCGTTCAACTTTAACGTCACCAAGCCAATTCTAAGTTGTTGCTTTCCCTTTAGCTGAACAATGCAGACTGGCCTCGGCAGATAACTTGCGAACCGTTGATTCGGAGGCCGTCCAGACAAAGCAGAGGAAGCTATCAATTTGGCATCATGGTGTCACCACTGAACATTAAAGACGTGCTGCCGCCTTTGAACCGGTTTTCAACCTGTGCATCGTTTTGCGATCCAGCCTAAGCCAATACACACGTCGCGCTGGACCTGAATCGAACTCAAACCCGAACCGACACGATAAAATTTTTTGTTCGACACTCTGGCAGTATGCTTTGTTTACCCTGTGTCGCATGCAATGCCTCTCAAGTTTGCTGTGCTTTCAAACTTTCCAACGTTATTACCCAGCAAGCCACTAATATCCCTGGGACATCCATTCATGGTCGCGAACGTCCTGAATATCCGGACATCCATGTGATATATATATATGGTATATCCCAGAACGACATTTGCGTTGTGATTTTACCCAGTAAATTACATATGTCACAGGTACGTTTACAGGGTACCGCGCTCTGGACACGGTGTCGGAGCGAACCGAAAACCAGCACCGAAAACCGAAAAAAAAAACGCTGTTTTGGTGCGAACCGGAACGGAATCGAAACCCTATACGCTTTTTTCGCTCAGGAGGGAAACCGAAAAATTTATTTAACGGTTTTCGGTACAAGAAAAAACTTCGCCGTTTGGAGTACGAATAGGCGAATGAAACTGACGTCGTGTTTTCTGATACAGTCATGTCATGGATACTTTACGAGGGTTACGGTTACGGTGAAATGTATGTCGATATACTATGACCCTTAGGCTCCCTTTGTAACGTTTCATCGTTCGCGCACATAGACCTACAGGTACATGTGACCGGTTGTGACTCTCTACCAATGTGCCGTAGTGTTCGTTTTAATCTCATCCGGGCAAACTCTCCTCAACTAAACAGCGATCCAAGGGGGCTGCGTAACGGCTCCTCTATCGGTAATGTCGCGAAGAGAGCGAGCAATCGAGATCAGTGAGAGAGCAGCGAAGTTGAATACATTTACGTATCCGCGAGGGCTAGCGCGTGCGAAGTGGCGCCTCTTTTGTGGACAGGACACGAAGAAAAGAAAACTGAGCCGTCGAGCGCGTTTGTGAGTGAAGGTGTTCCTCGATTTGCGTCGTACTCGTGCGATGGTGATTGCTGGCTAGGAAGCAGCAACAGACATTCGGATGGGACGCAATCGCACCAATCCAGCAAGAAAGTACTTTACGTATGACATCACGACAAACAAGTCCGTCTGTATCATGCGCTTCAAGAAAGCAGAAAGTCTATTTGAACAGACAGTCACCTACAGGAGCCAGGAGCTACCAATTTCGCAGCTGCCTATTAATATTAAATACCATGTATGCGGAATAAACGGGTTTACATTTTGCAGCATTGATTATTTTTTCTGGGAATGAATATGCCCACCAGAAGCGGAACCGGTTAAAACCGGTGTGAACCGTTATGTTTTTGCTCCGGAGCAGAACCGGCACCGGACCGTTTATGGTAGAACCGGAACGAAAAACGTTTCGGTTCGACACCCTGGCTCTGGATGTTTGGATTCCCATGTATAAAGCAGTGTGCAGATCCTGGGGAGGTTCGTGGGACATCCAGAAGACGAGGGTGTGAGCACTAATTGAACGTTGCAGGAATGTCACCACGATGTCGTGTGTGAGATGTCTATGAAGTCTTGTTCTGACTGTCAATTTAGCAGTGATTCTTTGATAGTGCTGGAAGCAACCAAAAAGAACTTCTAGCAGCGTGAGATATAGGGTGAACAAATAAGAAGATTCCCGTGCTGCTGTCTTGTGCAAAGTATTTACGTAGCATTCTTCAAGCAACAGAGGAAGCTTATTGGTTTTACAGCTCTACTGAGCAGGCAACCCTATTAAAGACGATAAACTGAATTAAAAACAAACTATTTCACAGGAAAGGATGTCAGGAATATTTCTGGGTATACATTGACTCGATGCAGCTGCACATGAATTTCGAAGTCTCATCCATCCTCGTCCCCGTTACAAACGTTTTACGCCCCACTATACTTTATGAACGTGCACCAAGAAATTGTATTTTGGTATATGCTCCATCCAGTTTCCAAACAGAGGCTACTGTGGGATCCCAAGGGTTTTCCTCCTCAGGCCCAGTGCCCGAGTGAGACAGCCGTGTAGGTACGGCACTTATACTGGTCCCACTGTGTGGCTGTACTGTGATAAACCTTGTACTGCCACAAACCTAGCGAAAATATAAAGTGACAAAAAAGCATCTCGATATATCTCATCACAATGAGTACGCACTAAAATGCTAGGGTGCGAACATGTCCAGCACGTATCCAGATAGCAATGGAATTCATGAAATACACCCCCAGGAGACCAATCGTCAGGATGAAAGTGCTATTCTATAGTGGATATCCAAATATCCATGGAGATATATCTTCTGGACATCTGTGGGGGACATTGGTGGCTTGCTGGGTACGTGCAAAGTTTATTGCCGTGCCGTGAAGTCTCAGCCATAGAAGGTTCCTCCCGGTGTTCGTATGCCTTCGACTTTATGCTTCCGCTTCTATGAGATAAGCAACCAACGTTTGCGTAACGTTGAAACAGGTCGTAAGTGTACCAGAGACGGTGGGCAGTGCCGCGACCGTCAAGGCGATAGCATGTTAGGATAGCACGTTGGATCGCGTTGTTTTACGTTGCGGCTGTGTAAACCATAGTGCTTGCAGCATGTGCAATCTATCCTTTCAGGCTATCCACAGCTGCGCGCTTCACGTAGGATTTTCGTCGCGGGGGAGGGTGGACACCACCACCTACTGGTATTTCGGACTTTTTGTCTTCCTGAAAGACCTATTTGTTAGGGGGGTGCTGGGAAGATCCCTGCTAACAGGAAACTAAGCTCCCACGGATCCCTCTGGGACCACATGCCATGCAAGGCACGCACCCCGTAGGGCTCAGCAAAGTGAGCAGCATACGCACACACGCGTTGCCATGTGACTGGGGTTACTCCGATCTAGTAATGTGATCGCACTCCTAGTAATCATTCTGTTTATTTTTATTTTTGTCTTCATTTCACAAGTTTTTCTTCGAGACATTTCGTCACGTGTACCCTCTAGTTCGTGTATGTCGTGTTCAATAAGCAGGAAAAGAGTATAAGTGAACTCCGTGATGTCCTTCACCCGACAACACACAGTCATCCCAGGGATATCCTAAGAGTGTCATGCAGGGACGGGGGTGACATCCCAAGGAGGGTGAATCTGATCCTCAAATCATCCTCAACATGTCATTTTGGCAGTAATATAGCGTCCCCACGATATCCTCAGAGCATCCACAGACGCTATGTGAGGAAAACTTTAGAACAGTGCCAGAGCACTTCTCGGATGAAACATCCTTTCTATTTTTCTTTTATTTTTTTATGTGCTGACGCATTCAACCGTATCGACACTTTTTTTTTTTTTTTTTGCAAATACACAGAAAACAGTTGCATGCGGATTCCTTTCATATTCGTTAACTGCCGCAATAAAATCTGGCTGCTCTTTCCTAGCGCTTTCCATAGAGGAAAATAAGCGCCGCGGTTAAAAAGGAAGCAGAGAGAAATATAAGAGACATAGAAAATCCCAATCCGAAATATACTAGAATACTCTTCCGAAGCGAAAACAGATACTATATGTTGCTTGTTACGCATTGGAGCCCTCATTCAGGACGAGCTGTTCCGTAATGCCGAGCTCCTTGTCTGCTTGTATTATAGGAGGCGTCTGGTGGAGCGCGAAGTGGGGGCTACAGCCGAGTGCTCTAGTATGTGACCTGTTGTGGTGTTTCACGGCTGCCTCTAGAGCACACTTCCATCCGCCACGATATTCAGGGTAGGCGGCTATGTAGTTCTTAATATCCCTGATGGCTCGCTCTGCTAGCCCGTTTCCTGCCGGGTGGTATGGGGTTGTAGTCCGCAGGGTAATGCCTTTCTGCAACTCCCATGTCTTTAGTTTCCTTATCCGGAACGCTGGCCCGTTGTCTGGTAGAACGAGTTCAGTATCTTTGAACATCTCCCTTCCGAGATAGCTGATGACTGCATTGGCGTCTTCCTTCCCTGGCCTTGCTGCGACCATCCTGGTGCACTGGTCAATTGCCAATAAGAACGCTTGGGTACGAGGAACCTCTTCTGCTTTCTTTTTAACTTCAGAAAAGTCCACATGAACGACATAGAATGGTACCGCCGAATGCTCCGGGATGTCCATAACATCAGTCTGCTGTCAGTATTTCGCGTGGTTCATCCTGCATTTGTGGCATGACGCAACGTAGCTCTGTATGGTGTTTCTCATATTGTCCCACACGAACCGGTCAGCGATCTTGTGATATGTTCGCCAGAAGCCGTCGTGCCCCCCGGACTCAGGGCTGTCGTGGTACAGCTAAAGAATTTTGTATATCAAGCTGTCGGGGACGAGGGATTTGCCTATTTCCTTTTCGAATATGAGTTCCTCACAACCTTCCCAGAGTTTAGCAGTGTTGACTTCCTTATGCGCCGGGTGACCGTCGTCAGCTGCTGTCTGTAAAGTTAAGCGCGACAAGGCATCAGCATCCGTCAACGCCGATACGCTGCGGTGAGAAACATGGCAATCGAAGTGCTGTATCTTGGAAATCCACCGGGCTATTCTCCCTTACGGTTCAGATAATTTTAGAAGGCAAGACAGCGTCTGGTTGTCAGTAAAAAGCTCGAATCTTCGGCCTTCCAAGTATTAACCGAAATATTCCAGTGCATATACTACCGCTAGAGCTTCTTTTTTCTGTCGTAGTACAGTTCAGCTCTGCTTCCGAGAAAGTGTGAGAGTAGAAGCCCACTACCGATAGCTGGCGACCTCTGGTATGGGACTGCTCCTGTACCATAGTGTGATGCGTCGGTCTTAAGCTCGAAGGGTGACGCAAAGTCAGGGAGGGTAAGGGTGGGGTCCGAGGATATCTTGTCTACCAGGAACCGATACGCTTCGTCACACTCCTCAGTCCATTGAAATGGGATATTTTTCTTTGTCATTAGCGTGAGGCATTTTGTCTTCAGGGCGTAGTCCTTTATGAACGCTCTGAAGTGTCTCGCCAGACCCAGGAAGACGCGGAGTGAATGAATGTCGCACGGCTTTTGCAGTTGCGATATCCGCGCCATAGAGGCAGGTTTTGTGCTTTTAGTTTGGCCGTCGAATATGCGTCCTAGGAACGTGACCTTCTGCTGTAAGAATGAGCTCTTCCTGAAGTTGACCTTCATTCCGGCTTAGCTTAGAGCTGCGAGCACCTGGGCCAAGTGCCTGCTATGCTCCAATGGTGTTCGGGAATAAACAATGATGTCGTCGATGTAGGCAGCGCAGAATCTCTCTTTGAATGGTCTGAGGATGTCATCCATGATTTTCTGAGGTCCCGAGTTTTTCCAACCGAAGGGAAGCCGGCTATATTCATACACATCAAAGGATGTTATGAAGGCTGTGTACTGTTTATATTCCTCTAACAGTGGTACCTGCCAGTAGCCCTTCGTCAAGTCTATGCAGAAGAACACGCGGCTACAACAACAACAACTTCATTTTCAGAAGGAGAGTGGATGCGGATTCCTTTCATATTCGTTAACTGCCGCAATCAAATCTGCGCGGCAGCCTCCCGTCTCGTTGATTATTTCGTCGATGTGGGGCATCGGATATGGGAAGAGGTCCGTTTGCTGGTTGATGAGGCGATAGTGCGTACAGAGCCGAAATGTACCATCCTCCTTGGGCGCGATGGTTATAGGTGAGGCGAATGTTGATGTCGAAGGCCTTATGACCTGCGTGTCCAGCATCCCTTGCAGTTCGTTTTGAAGCCAAGCCTTCTTTTCTGTTGAGAGTGGGTAAGGTTTCTTGCGAACAGGTGTCACGTTTGCTAGCTTGAAGGGTACGCCATATCCCTTAATAGCGGGTGGACACGCCGTTAAGCATTGGAGCTCGGGGTACATGACTACCACACATCTTCGGGACTGGTGAGAAGGCATGCAGGTAAGTCCTGGATGCTCACTGTCTGTGCGTTCGCCTCCACTCCAGCCGTGTCATCCCAGAAGAGATTCATGCGCATAGCCTTCATTGGTGGTCATGGTAAACGGAACGTGCAGCCCACATCGTCTAGTGCTAGCGCTTGTATACAGTGAGGGAGCAGTCCAGGTACGAAAGTTCCACTGTTGCCCACACTTTGAATTGCGGACAAGCACCGTCATAGCTCTTCACGACGATTGTCCTTCCTCCAAAAACTTCGTCGGGTCCAACAGTAGTTTTGTTCACCACGTTCACTGCTGACCCGCTGTCCACGAGCACCTCCGTGGGTCTGCCATTTACCACCATTGGTACACAAACAAGATTTTTGTTAAGTAGGTACACAGTCTCAGAATTTGTCTGCGGGCCAAACTGCGAGCCCTCTTTTATTGTTTTTTTTTTTCCCACAGTGTCTTCGGAATTCGGCCCCTCGGTTCTGTACTCCTCGATTTGATTTACTGGTCGACCCGTGCGATCCTGACCGGTGCCGAAGCATTGCCTGTGTTGCCTCCAGGGCGGTTTAACCCCAAACAGACGATCCTGAGGTGGCGCTTGAGGCGCCGTCTTTGGTGTCCTTTCCACCGTTAGGGGGTTCTCAACGCATAGCTCTCTACAGCAGCGATGGAGATCCTCTACGCTGCTTGGGCTCCTCACCTGCACATGCTTCTGCAAATCCTTCGGCATCCCGTGGTCGACCAATGGGATGATGGATGAATCTGGGAGCGCGTGGTCTGCCATCTGGAGCAGCCTCCGTTTTTCAAAGAAATACTGCAAGGCGCTTCCAGTCTGACACGTGAAACGTATAGCTCGGTCCCATCGGTCAACCGCGCACTCGTGAAACGAGCTTTTGCGCCACGTATCCCAGCTGTCCGTAACATGGTCAAGGATTCTAAGTTCGTACCAAGGCTTAGCCATCTGGGCGAGAAAGAGCCTTAGGTTCTTGATCTTATCCTCGTCTGTTGACCACCGATTCTTCGTACACGCATATTGGTAAAAGTCAATCCAACTCTGTGGACTAGCAGAGGTTCCATCAAACACGTCGGGCTTCACCGCCTCGAACCGGCGTTGCGGCGCAACTGACTGAGCCACGATCCAGAGGAACTCTTGTTGTTGCTGGGCTTGCTGGCTCTGTGGAGATATCAGCTGGGCCATCATTGTTTGAACGCTCCCCTGGGCCATCGACGCTGTCTTTTGTTCTTCGATGCTGTCGTGTGTTACATCGATGGATCGTTATTGTGAAGGGGCTCACTATTTTACTCCCCACATCCCCACCAGCAATGGGGTAGAGTATCGCCTCTGGCAATCAACCTCCCCACTCTCCATCTCGAAATAAAGTTGTTGTTGTCGTTACGCATTCTCCGTTATGTGCGACAACACTGCTCGCCTGCAACACAAAACGAATGGTGAGCTGTCCACGTTTCTTTCGATTACACAAAGAAAAAATACGTCAACCGAGGAATTGATTGAAGTATCAGCTCTGAATCACTGCAAAGTCTTTGTTTCTTACTCCTTTTGTTTCGAGACATTCAGGTAGGACTTTTGAAAGTCAAAAGCAGTGCGACAGAATTGCGCATTTCTGCTCTTTCCACGAGAAATGCTCCATGTATCGTAGACAGTCATCCTTTTCGGAGGCAGAGAATTTGACGCTGAACCACCCTTTGTTTCAGAAAAATATCAATCCGGTCCGAGGATCGACCTAAAAACAAAACCAATGTATTCAGGGAGTCTGAGCAGGTAAACTAAACAAAGTAATATTTCTCGTCCCGCTAGATACCCTCAGGGACAGGGCACAGGACGTTCCTGAATGACTCTTCACGGACAGTCCTTGAGTGTCATCCTCAGGATATTCTGGGGATACACCTCGAAGAACGAGAACACGATGACACTGTGGGGACATTCTGAGGACCGTGTGTGTTCTTGGGGTCATTCAGCTCCACTTTGCAGTCACGTACTCACATTCATATATTCCCCTAACACGACGTCATAGGGAAGTATCTTGAGGGCAGGAAGATACAGCAAAGGCATCAGTGCCGTTACTCCAAGTGGAAGAATTCGAGACACCCAGTTGGCGAACACCAGCAAGAGCACGTACGCACAGCGGGATTTCTGCGCAACAATCAAACATGCTGAAACTAGAAACCACGAAGCCCGATGCAACCTGGGGTAAGCTCGCACAACAAGCGTAGCCTGTTGGGCTTGTTGGTACACAGCTTGGGCGTCTTCGCGCAGGAAACACTGGACGGTAGACGGAATAAAAGTACTACAGAGGACAGGCGCAGCGCTTGCCTTCTGTCATTTCGTCTGCCGTCCTATGTTTCCTGCGGTAAATCCTTCTTGAGGCTGCACCTTTTACCACCTTTGTAGCGGCGCCTCAATGATTATGTGGTGTGGGTCAAGGATGGATGGTGGCACAACTTTTGTTGCGGCCCCTATAGCGTAGGTATGGGCAGCCTTTAAGACTACGCTGTTTCAATAAGTGACGTCAGAAAGCGTCGAAGAGTCTTTGCTTCAACTATAAGTCTAACTGTCCTACACAATAGAAATATTTACAAACAGTTTTGACATGTCCTCTCTCGACCCACAGAAAAAAAAAAAAGGAAGAGGACAGTGTTTTCATGATTCCATGATAATGAGCGCTTAAAGGGAGACTCCGGGACAATCCGAAACTATTATGATGGCTGTGTATTTAAGGTGGATACATTATTCCGAAATGAGATATAAAGTTGGTTCGGCAGTCGGGTACTGCTTAGTTGCCAAATGAGCTGGGAAGCTCAAAACAAAACCGAAACTTCTGAAGGTTCCCTCTCCTATCTCCTGTACCATGTGTGACGTCACCCGTAGTCTCCTGTGGGCAACAGGCTGTTTTTCGGGCACACCTTTCGTAAGTTCTTCGTGCTACATGGATGACCACTCACCTGCTTCCGCGATTTCATTCTAACATATTCGCTAGCGGTAAAAGCAAAACCTACAGAAAGCCGTACACGAGGAATACCGATGAGGTGAAGCGCAGTGTTGCTGGACCTCTTTTCCGTGGTGAGGCGCCTAAGCACGCGAAGGAAAATATTACTCTTCTGAATATCTGTGTCACTTGGGGATGAGAAATTGCATTCACTGAAATATCATGCGGTACGGATTGATGTCGCGCTGTTGCCTCAACACGTTTTTCGTGCGGAGTCCCTCTTTAAGGCAAAACTCACAAAGGCGGCCTGGATTTCTTCAAATTGTCTATTAATTATTGTCTTTGTTCCTCGGTGCGTTCTCAAAAGACCAGTGTGATGCTCCTTTATAAATTTTTGCTTTTTGGCTGCAGCGCGTCGTGCGCCAAAAAGCAACTTGCGATGGAACGGCGTACTGCTCGAGAGAGAGGCCTATGATCTGCACACCTCCTAGAGGTCCTCCATTCCTTCAAGGGACAGTCGCCTCCAGAAATGTGTGTATGAAACCAATACCATAACGTTTGACATCGAGCGGCATTCTGTTTGGTTAATTTGGCCCGATAAGTGCTTAGATATTGAATAAGCGAGTTTCTTTTCGAGTTTCGAGCTTCGCTGCCTGTGCATCTGAGGAAGCTCCAGTGACAAAAACATCATGTTGACGTATGTTTGAAGGGCGAATCAGAGGGCAGCGCGGAGACGATTGTCAGTGTTCCGGAGCTCGTATGCTTCTCTCACTAGGCGCCTTGCAGACGCCCACCGCTCAAGCGGCTCACGGTCGATGCACGATCGCTAAGGTCGTTCCCTCATTGTTCAGTTTCGTTCTGACATATCCTCATGTTTCCAGAGAGGGACTTCGGCTGTACGCTCAACATCCGGCGTCTGCTCTTGCGGTTTATTTTAGTCAAATTACACAAAATCTACGTCAGTAATTCGCGTACGATTTTTGGTGTCATTGTCAGTGATCAGCGAGGAATAAAGCGTTGTTATAGTTTCGAAATCGATGCGTACGAAGGCGACCGTCCCTTTCAAAGAACGCGTTAATGAGCGAGGGAAGTCGACGTCACTTAATGGCGTTCGCAGTCCGTATGGGAGGGCCGATGAGGTAGCTCGTGATGTAGCCCTGCACGACCGATGCGCCGTACTACATAGTAGCAGTGGTAACCTTATTTCAGTAGCAGTAGAAGGCAGATTTTGGGTGGTCAATGAGAGCTTACGGCTGCTCCTCATGTACCCGCATGTCCACCAACAGATCGAACCAGGCTGACGGCTCGTTTCTCCGGGGGTCTTCGTAAACTTAATTGTATAGAGAGCGACAATATACACACAGTGAAAATATGGTGCATTGCAACGCTCGACGGGCTGCTTGATGAATGACACGGGGTTTCGATCCCCTCCAGCTTCCACAATACTGACTTCAGTGTACGTAATGAACCGTTATTACTCGTAATTTCTGATTCTCTCCAAGGAACAGTTGCACCCAAAGTGGGACAGCGTGAGTTCATGAAACAAATGGGACATGCATGTCCATTCTAGCAATACTTCCTACTCTAGAAAACAATGAGCAGTCAAACGAGGCAAGAACCAGTAAGGCTTTGATTTGCTCGCGGCACTCAATCAGTCTGCATAGATGGTTTTACATCTGGGAATTATTCCGACGTGCCGGAGTCAAGATAGTTGTCAGGAAATTTTCGTTATTGTTGCGAATCACTTGGAAGAATTTTTCCCTGAGCAGCTCATTGCAGTACTGGATTGTAAAAGTGTAAAAGTCCTATATGATCTTCCCTCCTTTGTATCGCGACCGTACGGCACAGTGTCTACAGAAGCTTACGCTGTACCCGTGTGTTGTGGAAGATGATTAAGGGGAGGAGGAAGATGGGCGCAAGGTATGTGATGATGACGTTCAGGTAGAACCGGCAGGTTGGCGCATTGTCATGAAATTTGACATGCAGGTGCTCCTTGTTTTCCTGGGGCTTGTTGTCCGCCTCTCGTTTTTCTGGAGGGAACACACAGTCTCGTTAGAACTGTGCCTAGTAATATACATTGTCACCATGTCCCTGCGTATGAAAGGAGGTAAAATGTGAAGAAATCATGTGATGAAGCCCCTGTACACTCACATGCATACCTTGGCAAAACTGAACATGAGTGAGCAAACGAAAATATGAGCATGAGAAAAACCCACTTGCGAATATAAATGAACAAACAAGGAGTTGAGCATCATCAAAACTCACACATGAGCATGAGTGAACAAACGAGGAGATGAACACCAGCAAAGGTCACTCATGAGAATGCTAATTCTTGCTCGGTGTGGCGAATGGGCTGAGCATGAGTGAGCTGAAATCATTCACAAATTAGGTGAACTGAGCATGAGCGAACTTGAGTAACGCTCACGCGCATGAAACTGTGCAGCCTGACGCCACTCCCATGCAGTACGTCTGACGCCGCCCCAGTACTTGCGGTTCGTAGATCAACCACTGCTTACACCTTACATCACAACCTAGATCGTTTCACTACAGTTTACTCCCCTCTCCTAACCTCACTGCGCCATCACATAATCCCCATCACGAGAGCTCAACTCTCATCATTCATCGATAGGAATGCGAGATGAGACTGCATACGTGGGCAAACGAGGATCGGGGGCAATTCCGAGCGCGCGAGCATAGCACCGGGAGAGCTCAGCCAGAGATGGGAAGCCTTATGAAGTTATAAGTGAGCTCGAGTGAGCAAACGAAGAACTGAGCAGAGAGTGAATGAACAAATGAAGAGCTGAGCGGGGAGAGAGCGAGTATCAGTGAGCATGAGTGAGCGGCATTCGCGGGTGTCAACCTCTGCTCACGACGTAACAATAAGGGGACGCTATAGGCCTCGCTTTCAAGGGCCCCTCGCAGGAATGGTATTGTTTATTCTCTGTTAGCGTCGCCAAGCAACTGTGGCTATGGGTGGGGTACAGATATGGCCATATGAAGAGAGGACAGTAGGAAGGAGTGGGGAACAAGGAGTTATTATGCGTCCTTGGCCGACTTCATGGAGAACTGTTCCGACATTCGTCTGGAAGTCTTCTGAAAACCCGGGGAAAACCTCAGACAGCACAGCCGAGCCGGTGGTAGGATTCGAACCCACCACTTTCCAGTCTTCAGCACGACCTTGGCTACCACCAACCAGCCGCTGGTAGAAACAGTCACGGACGTCTCATGTTGAGCCGTTGGACCAACTCGCTAGGTACGCAGGGAAAAAGCGAAGCTGCGCATACAGTTGGCCTACTTGCATGGCGTATATGCGGGGTCATGTGCTGCTGCACAATTTCTATCAAGACATTAAGCGGGAATAAGTCTTGTTTCAGTCCACTTTCTTTTCTTTTTTTCGAATATCGAGACTAGTTGAGAAAATGCCAATTGCAAAATGACCTCTCCGTGGCTGTTACATTTTCCCAAATACACTTTACCTATTATCACTTGTCCCGTCTAAATATGGTACTGTGTTTGCAGTTGTAAAACAGGACATGTCCTTGCTCAATCACATTACATTGGGAGTGCTCTGCTCTCGATTCTCGAACACATCGAGCAGTATAGATAACTTGTGTTGTATGTCATGCGGTAATTTGTTTATAAAGAATCATCGAGTGTAATCGAGATTGGTTTGACCTCACCTTCCATTGTTGTAGAGCAGTGTGGAATGAAGTTCTTGTTCTTCTTCTGCTTCTTCTTCGTCCCACGTTCTCGCTCGTTAGTACAAGCTTCTTTGTCTTCTTCTACCACTAGGTACAGTGGCCACTAGCCACACAGGGCGATACAAGCTTCGTCAGTGAAATTTCTTCTTCCTCTTCTCGTACTATACGTCTTGGTGTGGCACACAGCCAAAGGCAATAGGCAATTTCCCAGCTATTTCTGTAGCCAGAACAGTATTTCGGGAAGGGTTCTACATGGAGTCTTTTACATGGGGAGTAGGATATTATCTGGTATATGAGGCTCGCTGATGAGACCCAACAAGGCCGAAACAGCTGTCCAGTACTGGCATGGCGACATTTGGGTTACAAACATATGCTATACGTGCAGCCAAAGAGCTCCGGCTATTTTTTTCCTTGTATACTTCACTGGCTTTGTACTGGGCTTTCAGTGAGTGAGTTATCTCACCCTGACGGGAGGAATCACGTGTTACGTGACCTTCTGACGCCATCCACTCAAACGTTGCCTGCCTGCGTACTGTTGATGAGGCCCAACAAGGCCGAAACAGCTGTCCAGTACTGGCATGGCGACATTTGAGTTACAAACATATATATAAGCAGGAGAAATCAGAAGACAACAAAGGGCTTACAGGAAAACACAAAGGGGAGTTTATTAACACATATAGGGATAGGGGTCGACGCTTCGGCAGTCAGCGCTGCCTTCGACGGGACTGGGGTCTGGTGGTGGGGGGTGATGTAGGGGGAAGGTGCGGTCAGCCTGCTCGTGGCGGCTCGGTGCACCCAGGGGAGGGAGAAGAGGGGACGGTGAAAGAGGGAGGGGAGAGATGATGGTGGCACAGGAGAGGGAGGGGCGTGCTAACCCTCTTGCTCTGGGATTTGGGTAGTCCACGAGGACTACCCACCACAGAGAAACATGCGAGCATCCCTCAGTAGTCTTCATTGGGAAGCTCCCTGTACCACGGTAACCGTCAGGATTATTGGCGAAGTTACCCCATCTGGGGTTTGGTGACAAGAACAAGCTCTCTATATGGGAAAGGGTTATGTACAAGGGAAAGAGCAGCGCATGCTCTTTTGTCATGACTAACACAGGTTGGTGACTAAGTGAAATGGGAATGACCGGGTCTGTGCAGCAGGACCTTGAGGCAATACCCGTGAGCCTGCAAAGAGACAAAAGAGCATGTGTATTGTGCTGAATTAGGAATGCAAGTTGCGAATAGTAGAAAGGATTCCTGGATCTTCCTTTATCTGACACTGGAATTTATGAATGAGATAAGATTCGCGCTGTTTCCTGAGTCGCTGGGAACGAAAGCCTGACTGTAGGATGAAAATAGATATATTGGTGATTGAGTGCCCTGGTTTACTGAAATGGCGCGACACTGGCAGATTAGGCTTCTTCGCGACGTCAGATTTATGGTTATTGAATCGCGTTCTAAATGACGTAGCTGTCTGTCCGATATATTGGGCGTTGCATTCATTGCATTGAAGAAGATAGACCACATTGGAAGAATTATAGTTAAAGTCGCCATTAATGTTGACCCGATAATTAGAATTGGTACTTTCTGCGGATTTAGCGGCTTGCAATGATTTACAAATTTGGCATCTACTTGCATTACAAGGGTAGCAACCAATGTCATTTTTTGGAAGTTTGTTAACTTTGCCATTAACTAGTCTGTCTTGGATGTTCCGCGCCCGGCGATAACTTACGTGCGGTGGCTGTGAGAATATTTCCTTCATCCGATCAGATTGTGAAAGAATTGTGTAGTGGCGGTTGAGTATCCGGCTAATGTTAGGAACGCTGCCATTGAATGTGACAGTGAGACTTACTGCAGAATTTCCATTGGCTCGAGGAGAACTTCGGAGCAGTTGTTGGCGATCTGTGGGTCTTGCTCTGGCTATAGCTATGGATCTTGCTATGGCTTCATTCTCGTGGTCAACCGCCCTCCTAAGCTTCTAATCTACATACATATATATATATATATACCGAAAACAGACGACGAATGAACTTCATCGCATGGTATACGCTCATGAGCAACCACTAACTGTAGGAAACGTGTGGCGTGTGGCTCACGTCATTTCTCTAACAGAGAAGTGTTACAAAATTGGTGATAATGTTTTCATGTAGGTCACCTTGAAAGTGTTGCATATCTGCATGGTTGTGAACGTTTGGCAACCCAACCGTTACTATACAGTTTCCCCTCTCCCAACTCCTTCGCATCCCTACTCCCGGTGAAAGGTCTATCGAGGGCTAGCGCGAAATGCTGTTGCAACGACAACGTCAATGCAATGCGCAGTAGAAGATGGCCGATACCTCTTTGCTTTTGTATACACGTACGACGCGCCAAGTCTGACGCATGAGCCGGCTAGGAGCGATGCAGAACTACTATTTCGTTAGGGAAGGTGCTAGTGGGAAAGCGACGTGTAGTATTCTTGTTGCGTTGGGAACATGGTCTCCGTATTTGTGAATGGGTGTGAACGAAGTGTGCAAACCGCGTCGTCCACATAAGTGAAGTAAACAGTTTATTCAACTCGCGCGAGCCGCGAGTCGGAGTCGTGACGTATGAGATTCATCGTACGTCGTCGACTCCAGCGACTCGCAACGAGAAGAGAGTCGCTGGGAGGCAACTCTCTGGCACTTCTAGTGTTGGTCCCTCGGATTTTAGAGCGGGAGTCACTGCCGGGGCGATGACGTCACGAGAGCCGCACCGGGGCATTTTCACGCAGCAAGAGTCGACTCTCTCGGCTCTCGAGTTGCTCGAGTCCAATAAACGAACACAGCCTATGTTTCCTTCGATGACAAATGCGACACTATATGTTACGGAGATGCATATCAACTTAAAAGGCCATACCAGTCGGGCAGCAACTCATGATTCATGATTTTCCCGATTCTAGATGGCGCCACGGTCGCCGTCCTTATCACGCCGTTCGCCTCCGACTCCGAAATAATCCCCATTGTGCATGGTTGACGTCGCGAGTTTAAGGCGGCCCGCACCCTCTGCGCTGTTTGTCGAGAGGTAAAGTGTCGGACTTTGACTCGAAAGGTCCCGTCCAGGGCTCTACCAGTTGAGCTAAGCTAACACGCTAACACGGATAGAGCCCTAGACCGGTAATCCAGAAGATGTGGGTTCGAGTCCTACTCCCTGCTAACCTTTTCAGTGACTTTCATCTTTCATCGTGAATTCCTTAGGCAATTTGAGGCTTTGTATGTAATTGTCCCTTCTATGCTGTTCCAGCCTCAGAATATCAGTTCTCTCATGTAGAGTCACTAGTTCAGCGGAGAATCCCAAGTGACCCCGAGCTTTTCCTTATCTTCGTCACAAGGCCTCCCTTAGTTCGCGGTTCAAAGACAGACGGGTACAGGTTTTGCGCTTGTGGCTCAAGGGTCCAACGAGCTGGAGGGTCCAACGAGAAGGAAGATCCAACAGGGTCACGTGACAGCGTGAAAATGTATACAACGCGAAGAAGGGTCCAGTGCGAGACGGAGGATCCAACTGGAAGAAGACTCCAACGGGAAGAAGGACCCAATGCGAGACGGAGGATCCAACGTGCTGTGTCTTCTGCGCTTGACTCTAAGAATGACGTAATAAATTAATGTGAGGGTCATAGAGGGCGATGTCCTCCTTTTTATTCCCGTGTCCATGGCAGAGGACGGAAGGAGATACAAAGGAAGAAAACCACATTTCTTCCAAAAGATGATTCATTAACTAAGTGCGTCACTTCGATTGCCCTTTTGTACAGTTGGGCTGTGATGACAGAGCACAGCGGACGTGTCCGGCTGATGATGGAGTCTATCTACGGTGCCTCAATTTAACTGCCCTTCCACAACAGGACCCACAACATTATCCAATAGCGTAGCAGGAGGTGGCCAAATGCAGTGCTCGAATTTTCGCTCAGTCCAAGCACCCAAGGGACCCTTCAGTGAGTCGTTATCGCTGTACTGCGTGCTACAAGTCTGCTGCGTCTCAGGAAGTACTGTGGAGAAACACGCAGCTGGCCTCGGAAATGGCGATGTTTGGATCCTGACTGGAGAGCTACCAAGCGGCATTCGGCGGCGTTGTAAGATATCTGAGCCGTGGGCCATACTGAAGAAACCCCGAGACGAGGGACACAGAAAAAAAGCGAACAAACACAATGAAGTCTATCAGTATAGGAATTTTGCCGTCCCATATTTATTGCAATCTCTACTCAGGTTATTCTTTTTGTGTAAATAAATGCACGTATGCTCCCTACTCACTTTCGTCTCCGACTACGCTGACGCTACAAATGCACATCAGAAAAGAGGGAAGTTTTGAAAAACTTAGTTCAGTGACCGAGTCAACATCGAGATGGTGAGAGGAAATAATGCACGGCGCGACACGCACGTCCTCTTTTCAGGAAGTTCGCCACAATAAGACTCCGTTTGGTAATTCTGATAATAAGGTATATAGGGGCTTTCGTGATGGTAAACAGCCACCAAAGTGTCAAGGAAAACTTCTGGGCAGTTTGCGCAGGGGACATTTAATCTACTTACTCATTTCGGAGGCGGTGTTAATCGGATCCTTGCAGCACGCTAGACACGTCGACATATAATCGACTGTGAGGAAGGTTTCAACGAGCTGAAGGATCCAAAGGTGCAGAAGGATCCAACGTGCTGAAGTATCCAACGAGCAGAAGGATCCACGGTTGGATCCTTCTGCTCGTTGGATACTTCAACACGTTGGACCCTTTGACATATAATCCTTGGAACCGGTATCGAAAAATTGGGGGTATCTCAAAAATAAAGTGGTCGACGTCCCCGCTGAAAAATAACGTGCTGTTCCCTCGCGTCCGCCTCGCTAAGCCTAAGCCTACAAAAACGTGGATTTCGTTCGCTAAAATGACTTGGACAGACATCGAAATTTGTTGAGTTTGTGTGGTAAATAGTGATGTCGGACTTTTAACCACGGCATATCATCGTACGGAGCAATCGAGCGTTGTCGTTGGTTTTCCTTGTTTCGCGGACGTGAATTTTGTTCCGGAAAATACAGTTGCTCATTGCCTGGGTGGAAATTATTGTGCAGTGGTCGCTTGATCGACTTTTCTTATTGGTTCTCGTGGTGCGTTGATGAAAAAAAAAAGAAAGATAAAAATCAAAATAAATCGATAAATAAAAGAAAGAAAGAGAAGAACAAAGAAAGCTGCAGTTCTAAATGCCGTTATCCTAAGGAACATTTATCTGTGTGTAATCCGCTTGCTCACTGTTGCAACATTGCGTTGAAACAGCGTTGAAACAACAGCTACGTTGCTAGACCCTACACAACATAGTGAAGTGACACAGGCACTTGTTCAGTTCCCGCGAGTCTGTTGCCTTCTGGGTGAACTGTGATCAATTTTGTGTTTATTTTCCTTTTGTGTTTGTTACGTTTTTGTTTTCTTATTTTGATTCGTTTCTTCCCTTCTTTTTTATTTTTTCTTAGCCAGGAATAGCAAGCCGCCGTAGCGCAGGTTAACCTTTGAGAGAAGAGAATCACTGATAAGGTTAGCCAGTTGTAGCGCTCGAACCCACATTTTCTCGGTTATCGGTCCAGGGCCTTGTGTGTTTGTCCTTTATTCAGAGGCTAACATGTCCGCCCTTTTTCTTTGTTACCGGACTGAGTTCGCGCAGAATCGAAAGACATAATCGACATGCATAAAAGGCATAATCGAAATTTTGTACCACACAGTGCATAGTAACACATTCCCAAGTTGGAAGATTAATTTGTAATCCAGAAGTGTGGATCGTAAAAGAACGTGGGATCGTCAGTGGGGGTGCGGACGGTTCCTCATTGGGCGATTCAACAGTAAGATGTAACAAACAGTAAAAGGATATACAGTAATAAAATAATAATGAACAGCAAGCTTAGGCGTATCAGGCACTGGAAAATGCTTATTATGATTTCTCACAAGTGATACATCACATAACTGCGCTTCATACAACGGAGATAGAGGCCAGATTCCGAACATCTTGCACGCGTTTGATATTCGTGCCGATCGCTCGGTTTCGTGCGGCGTTTAGTTCAGGGGCCTCTTCCCGGCTCTAGGACATATCGGTGCAAAGCGTTACAGCGGCGGGGGATCACTGCAACGTGGGTTCCGAGAAAAATAGTTCCGGGAATGGCCATCACGATGTCGACATATCGTAATAAAAAAAAAGAAGAGGGCGGCTTGGCATCAAAAGTAGTATTGGAAGGGAATTTGGTTTACATAGAGAAGAACGTGCTTTATGAATTTTTTGTGCACTATTATAGATTTAAGACATGATCTGCATGTGTTCGTGGCTGGTCATGGCTTTTAAACTTTTGGGGCATTCTCTTCTTTAATATTTTGCGCCCCACGTTCTAGTTGATGCTGTACAGATATTCATTTTTTATTTCTTTTTCAACGGTAGATGAAGAATTGCTTTGTCATTTTGTAGTGAGTATTATCTCGAAGAGGGTATCTTCAAGTTTAGGATATTATGCAATTTGAATTCCGTTTGTTGAGGCCGTGCCGGTTACATCTTTGGCGAAAGCATATGATTAGACGTTATTCCCATGGGAATAACGTCTAATCAGATAGTACAAGGGCTTGTATTCCAAAAAGTTACCAAGTTACCATGTCTCGGTGTTCAGAGGGAATATAGCAGTTCCTGTATTCCCGTTTGAATAAAAACTCTGCACCTTCCTGTGGCTCAAGTTTGCATAAATGGAACAAAAGTCTTCAAGCATGAAATAAGCCGTTTTATCGCATTATGGCCATTCCGTCAGTGATTCATTGTGATGAACTATGTTAAAAATAAGCAAGTAAAAAATTGTTGAGTATTAAAATTAAATTTATGACTATCGCATCTTACTTTAGCAATACTTTCCACAACCGCCTCTTCGACATACCTATGAAGCATAAGTGCATAACCCGTGAAAGCTAACAGGTTTTGGAGGGGCACCACGGTAATATATGGTTGTTTAGGCCTTGAAACTACATGGCCATCACCAAGGAACAATTATGTTGGAATACAAGGGGAATAACGTCTAGTCAAATGCTTCCACCAAAGATGTAACCGGCATGTCCTCAACAAATGGAATTCAAATTGCATAATATCCGTACCTTGAAGATGCCCCCTTCGAGATAATACTCCCTACAAAATTAAAAAGCAATTCTTCATCTGCTCTTGAAAA
The DNA here is from genome assembly GCF_037126465.1 of Ornithodoros turicata. NCBI lineage: Eukaryota > Metazoa > Arthropoda > Arachnida > Ixodida > Argasidae > Ornithodoros > Ornithodoros turicata. The sequence continues at coordinate 51,074,327 of NC_088202.1, read as the reverse complement.
GAAATTAAAAAATGAATATCGGTAGAGCACCGACCAGAACATGGGGTGCAAAATATTCCGAACATGGGGCGCCACAACAGCTCTACGAGCACATGCAGATTAGGTCTTAAATCAATAATAGTGCACAAAAAATACATAAAGCACATTCTTCTCTATGTAAATCAAATTTCTTGACAACACTACTTCCGATGCCAACCGCCCTCTTCCCTTTGTTTTATTACGATATGTCGACATTGTAACAGCCATTCCCGGGACCATTTTTTCAGAATCCCTCAGCAACGTTTTGCACCAAATGTCCGTGCACCTGAATGTCCGTGCACCGGAACGTCCGTGCACCAAAATGTCCGTGCACCGAAATGTCCTGCACCGAAATGTCCGGATCCCCCTTTTCCCCATGGACATTTTCTTCCCAGAGTAACTGGGTGTGGTTTCTTACTTGTTGTTTATCGTGAGTAAGGAAATGAACTTTGACACACACATAGTGAGAGAGAGAGAGAATGTGGTGGTGGAATATACAAGGTAAATTTACCCAGGTAGCGAAAGCCAGGAAAAAAAAAAACAAATCTGACCCGGCAACACTATCATCTCCGTAACTCGAGCGATCCTGAGTGTTGGTAGCACAGGTACGGTCGTAACAAAAAAAATATTTACGACGCGCGCATGGGTCTTGCATAAACTATTAGTTTATTCATAATTCAAGTATAGGAAAAGCTATCTGTTGCACCACTAGTACACATATACGACATCATCTACCACCTGAGTACGTTTCCGTATCTTGCTCCACTGCGCATGTGCAGCAGTACGCGTTTGTCCGTGCATTCTTTTATCCGTGCCGGGTACTTGTGCATTGTAATGCGGAGTTCGTACACTTTCGGGATTAAACAGGAAGCGACGTTCACATTTCGAAGTGCCAAGATTAACACGTGTGAACAGATGAGGGCGATGCATCCCGTGTTGCTGGCCCTGAGAAAAAAAACGGTTTCGTCATGGCAAGACCGGCCATGATAGTGTGAGTGTTGTGTCAGTCAGCTGTGCACCAACGATGCCATGTTTTTTGCAACGAACCCATTATGACCACTCGTTGAAGAAATACAAACAGCTAATCACTACGTGTACGTGTAGGTTAGGAATGGACATTAAGTGAAACTTCCTGTTTGTTTGTGGTTATCACGTACTCTTCGTCAAAACCTGTGATAACTCCATGTATTTCAAACTGATATGTGTCATTAAACCTGATGTGATTTATTCTTCTCTGTTCTCGTCTGGTATTGCTGTCCTGGGTGACTAGTATGGTTTGGTAACGAAAAGGGGAAGGGTATACAACGCAAACGAAGTACGCGAATGCAAACGTGCCATGGCTAATTATGCACTACTTATTATTCATGTTGCTGACGTCATATGTGACGTCATTTATTGACAAGAGTAGTAGTCCGCGCAACGGATGGATGGCGCTGACAGTCTCTATCATGGCGCCATCTGAAGACATAGGGCCCTATGGGAGTTTCGCTACCTGTTTATATATACCTTGGAATATATGTGCTTCCAACATTGCCTTCAACATTGTAATACACGCATGTAAACTAGCAGGTTGCAGCGCTGGATCTGGCATGCTGATTATTATCTGCAGTTCTGCTATCTATGACTTTACGTGAAAAAACTTGTGGCTTTGTGCGTGTGCTCATAATTATGTGTAAATTGGTGACTCTCTACGGCCTATTATAACCTGCGAACCCTCACTGTCGGAGTAGCAAAGTGCGACCTAGTCGAGTTGTGCCTAACTCGTTACAAGTAACTCGTTACTTGGTAACGGCTACTTTTCTTGGTAACGAAGTAACGATTCAGTTACTTTTTCAAATATGGTAATAGTAACAGAATCAGTTACAAACATTGGTAACTCGTTACCGACGTTACTCGTTCCTTTTGTTCAGCGCGGGGGAGCACATTTCGGCACTCCGTGTGGCGCAATGCGTGCAGATCTGACCTGCGTGACCCCCGACCACGTGTGACTCAAAGTATTACTGCAGTCCCTCGCTGTAGGTGCTGTTGTGTTTTCTCTTGTTTCCGTAATATCCGGCCATCACTCCTTCCCAAGAATGGGCACCAATTGTGCTATGGCTACAAAAAAACGCGTTTCGACTTCTAGCATTTTCTTGTCTTTGCTAAGCTTCTGAGCGCCCTAATAATAACGCAGCCCCTCGTCTGTTTTTGGGAACCGTTGGTGATCGGTGGTACGAAAACCGGTGTGACACGGAACACGAAGGACGGACGACAAATTCTCAGACTCAGCAAAAGGTTTATTATAATAACCCAGATAATATACCCAAGACGCGACACAGAGGGGGAACAAGACAAAACAAAGGGTCACTAATCACGTTGCCACGTGTGGCGATCAGCTTCTTTTGAAGTGCAATTCCTCATTAATAAAGAGTTGAAGACAAGTGACGGCATGTTTGTTGGCTCCTTTAACTATGCGGCGGTAAAGTAAAAGTAACTCGTTACCTGTGAGTAACGAGAACTCGTTACTTTTCTGTGTTGGTAACGAGTAACGTATTTAGTAAGTTTTTTGAAGTAACGGGTAACGGTATTTAGTTACTTTTTTTTTGTAACGGGCACAAGTCTGAGTGCGACTTTGCGAAAAATTTCGTTGAGAGAGATGTCGGCCCAGGACGCACAATTTCCACGGGACAGCATGAAAACAGACATGTATCCTCACGGAAGCTAGCAACGGCAGTGTAACAAAACTCAAAATTTAACTTTCATTCCGCAGTCAGCTAGGGACATTTTGTCCGGGGACGATGGTTCCTCATTGCGTGGGCAGAAATAGTGGTGCAACGGTCGTTTGATCGATTTTTCTTATTGGTTCACCTGGAGCGTTGATGAAAAAATAAAGTAAAATAAAAATTAAAAATCAATAAAAGAAAGAAAGAGAAGAACAAGGAAAGCTGCAGTTGTAAATGCCGTTATCCTAATGAAATTTTATCTCTGTGTAATCCGCTTGCTCGTAAACGTCTTGTCTTTCATCCATTATAGCCAACCCTTTTTCAAGTAATCACTGATGTCAAATAATAAACATTCATAACAAGTAAATCAGTCAAACGAATAAATGACATCTATGGACGACGCTCCAGTATGGTATTTTCTTATTGTAGGTCAGTCACAGGCCTTGCAGTTTTTCTCTCATACTTTCGATGTCAATGAACCGTATCTTCAGCAAAAGGGGAGTTATACGGGCCATGAAACAGTGAATAAATGAGTGTACAGCTTCTATAGAACATAAACATCGACACAGAAAAGATGCAGGGGACAACTGCAAAACTCGTGTCTGGCCAACTACAGAAAAATACTAGCATCTAGAGAACGATATCACTAGCGAACTGTGAGCTTTTTCTTTACATTACGCGGGCCGCGACATTATGCTGTCTTAGACGATAATCCCTTTACGAGCAGCTAAGTAAGCTTCTGTTCTGGTCCCCAAGGCCATGTCATAAGTCAGCGGTCCATGAAAGTAAAGAGGAGAGAGGAACCACCAGAAGGTATGGTGCGCACGCGCAAGCTTAATCGGCGGAAGGATACGGTCCGCGCGGTTTTGCTGTCGCGTCATCAGATGGCAACACAGAATGACGTGTTTCAGACGTGTTTCGCTGGACTTCAGTCGGTTTTTACGCGTACTCACATTTCATGCTTTTTTATAAAAACTAAAAGTGGTAGACATATAAATTTGGTGTCTATCGATTCCTGAAATATTTCGAGAGAAAGTAAATGTAAAGGTTTTTTTGGAAATGGCTATAGAAGTTTTATAAAAACCTGTTCAAAGAGGAGGAGAAAAATTGTGTATTTTTTCACATTCGTGACGTCGCCGTAAAATACATACGACATGTATGATAAATCTAATAACATTATTCTCTTCATATCGCCTTCCTCTTTATGGTGAAGCCACCCGCGTCAAAATCTGCGCGGTGGTTACCGAGAAAAAGCATAAAAATTGTTCCATAAGAAATACATTGGGACGGAGAGCTGGTATGCCCTCTTAAGAAGTGTAACAACCGGTAGACGTCGTGAGCTAGCCGCGGCCCTACGATATCCAACAAACGTGCAATTTTTTGTGGCAGCACCATTGCCAATTCTCGTTCCGCGCCTTTGGTTTAAGTATGGCGGGCTAGAAGCCCGCCATAGTTTTCGAGCCATTTCGAGCCATTTCGAGCACCAACTATTCTTCAAAGCGAATTCCATGGAATTGTCGAGCCAAATGAAGCACGTGCCAATTTAGGCATGGTCGCGGCTCTGTAATAGTGTGGTAACGTAAAAGTAACTCGTTACTATCGAGTAACGGGAACGCGTTCCTTTTGTTACTTTGGTAACGGGTAACGTATTTAGTTCCTTTTTTTTCATGGTAACTAGTAACATGGTAACTAGTACCTTTGCCTCAGCTGCAAATGCAAGACCGCCCATCACAGTACACATCCATACTAACTCACTTAATTGATACGCCGTATAATTTTTTATGTGTAAAAAGCCGTGCGGCAGTCTAAAGTTTCTATTTGTGTGCTTCACCAGTCGTGCAAATGATGTTCGCACATTACCGTTTCTGTTTATGTTTTCCATATACATGTTGAAGGACACACGATTTGTCTTTGAGAGTGCATTTGTTGCAGCTGCCGAGACCGACAGCACGTGCGTATAAGACAGCTATGAGCACGCGCACGCTTTGCTTTTATTTATTTTGTATTTTCGGTAGATTCCATCTATTCTTCTCATGCGCTGCACTCCGGAGCGCGCTCAGATGCTGTTCACATACCCTATCACGTGAGGGAGAGGGCGCCCGAAACGACAGCGCAAGCAGCCCGTGGTAGCCACCTGTCGGCAGGCCCGTCGTCCGGACCCGACTTCATCCTTCGCTCAGCACACCATTCATTCTAGCCCGCCATAGTTTAAGCTACGCGCCACCGGCGCGAGAGCAGTTAGTTCGGCTCTGGCTTTAGGACCATTCGATACATTAAAATGCTACTTCCTCTCCAGACCAGTTTGTCGTGTCAGTCACAACATGTTGCTTTCGTTAGGCGAAAATGAGACTAGAAAGTTTCTGCGGTGATGCGAGGAACAGTGACTTCCGAGTACTCCCGGGTTTTTAAATCAGTGTAGGGCAAAAAGACAAAAACAAAACGTTCGTCACACGTCTGTTTACAGCTTCACGGTTGGTGATTTTGCTTCCACGCAGTAGACCCGTTAATGTTTACATACCCTGCGACCCTTCGCAGCATTCGTATCATTTCCATGTCGCCGTCATCGTCGTTCCAGACCTCGGCGGCGATTCTGGCGGCAGCGGAAAGTGCGTAGCATAAGCTGTCTGCCTCCATGACCGCCATATTGCAAAAGTTCCAGCCGCACGGCACCGACTCTCGCCGTTCGCGTATTTAAGGGTATAGAGTCGAGGGTTTCAGGGTTGGATGTCGTCGACTCTCCTGCGGTCGAACGCCTAATGGCCCAATAAGAATCTGTCCACTTACGCAGCAGCTCAATAAAACAGTATCAATATTAATAAGAAAATACATGGCCCTGAGCACGTATACGCAAGTAGGTCCGTGCAACGTCAGGGCATCTCCGTGTAACTTCCTGTGAGGACAAACGACTGACATCTGTGGGAAGTCCAAACCGTCCCACTGGGACACGTTGGAGACGTTCGTTGGAAATGTGTCTGCCTCCCAGGGAGGTCAGCATTTCCGGGAAACGATATCCCCAGGAACACCACTGGAAGTTTTGTTCTGTTTGGGTAGGGCAGGGAGGACGCGGCTCGCGATGTTGGTAGACGAGAATCGAACAAAAGGAACTTTGAATTTTGTCAAAGTTACTTTGACGAAGTTACCTAATAAAAAAACGAGTTCCTCAAGCAGTTACTGGACCTAAAAAAACGAGTCAAGTTAAAAGTTACCGGAAAAAGTAGTTTATATAGTTATAATAACGAATTACCCCAACACTGGGCGTAACTAATGCAGTAGACTACTAGTGCATAATTTATGCGCGAGATGCTCAAAAGATGTTCTTACGTGAATATGAAGTTAGGTCGAGGCCCGTAGCCTGAGCTTAGGGGGTGGCCGCTCTATGTGCCCTCACTTTCAGAGGACTGTGATAATGATTCGGTTATGGTGGTCTAGAAACACTGGTGTGGCGTTCGCCGTTGTCATAGGTACCCGCCGATGTTCCTGCCGAGAGATGGCGCCAAGCGTATCTTGGCGCCAGAGCCGTATATAAAAGCCGTATATTAAAATGGAGTCTGGCCATTGGGAGGAGTCACAAAAGGAGGCTCGACCTGTCAATCACAGTTTCGCTCCTCTGATTGGTTTGCTTTTTTCCAAGGGGGTCGCCATAACACCATACTGCCACCCAAAATGGCGCCGAAAACAAACACAATGAAGCGGGGATTTCGTGACTAAAAATGTTCACAGACTAACCTGATTTTACGCTGCAAATGTACATCCTAATATAAATTTCTCGGAAATCAGTTTCAACTTATGCTCATCCATCGATATCTAACTGAAAATAATACGTTTTGTCGCCGGTGTTAGGCCTAGCGAACACGGCGATCACAACGAAATCATAACAAAAACGGCGCGGTGCTGTACAATCTTATATTTAACAGCTGGATTTCATGGATATAAACATTCTTGCCTCTTATATGCCAACTATTCATGTAGATTTGTTTAAAAATCATACCGACAACAGAATGTGTCCCAGCAGGTGGTTCTGCCGCCAGCGGTACAACGACGGAAGCAGACGACAATTCTCGACGTGCCTTACGCTCCCTAGGTGGCGCTTATCAAATTTGTACCAACAATCCACTACTTTTGCAGATTGCGAGAGGTATCCATTTCAATCCCATCCAATCCACTTGCCACCCAAAATGGCGCTGCCCATGTTGGATAGGGGGGCAAATAGTGAGGATAGGCTGATTGATAGCGCCCCATATTTGAAGACTTCATTAGTCGGAAAGCTGAAAAAGCGGGTGGAGCTTCAGGTATAGGCATGACCCATTAATGGCCAGACTTCCTTTTAATATACGGCTCTGCTCGGCGCTATACCATCTGATCGCTCTAGTGGCTGATTTCGGGGCTACTCGTCACGCGATTACTCACCTGCCGTTAACCCATGAGCGTGCTTTTTCTTTGCTCTGCATGCAAGATGCACCACGAGTGTCACCCACAGCAGCAAACGAATGACACACCTACATCTCAGGCTGCGTTCCAATACCTCGCGCCCGCAAAGCCACCTGACTAGGCAGCTGAGTAGACCCCTTTGCTTGTCACTATTGGGACAGGCTGGCCTAGCCGAGGCGCCTATGGCGCCATCTCGTTGCTCACGCAAGAAATACGTACGGCGCGCAAGCGCAGCAGTACTCGAATGCGCTAAGTTTGTAGGACATCGTGCATAAATTGTCACCTTCACAACTAAACATGTTTTGCAACTCTCTACGGAGTTTAAAAAAAAAAAAACATACCACTATGTGCAACTTTACATTTAAAGCAGGCAGAAACAGCGGGCACGCTGGTACCGTCAACGCGCGTTTCCATCCCGGCTGTCAGATGGTCAGGCGTATAACTAGATTGCATCGATGCTCACTAGGCGGTAGCCGACTGAATAGCGGATTTGGCGAGATTTGGAACGAGACTTAACATGACGGCACTTCCGGTTAGACCGCTAGGCAGTCGACTAACCGGGGTATTGGAACGCAGCCTCAGTTCTGATATGCGTCGGCGCGTAGCGATCAGCACTCAGATCTTGGGACATGTGTACTGTGATAACGGTAAAGACGTATTCGCACAGCCAGTTTTGCCTTTGTGTAGCGATATTGATGATATGTGCTCATCCTCCCGGGGGGGAGGGGGCGTTCATTTGAGCGCCCATTACCTTCTAGGTTGCGGGGTCCGGTAACGGAGAATTGTGATAGAAATGTTTAAGTCGGTGTTAGGCTATGACCGTGAATGTTAATTGCATCGAACCAACGGAAGCGATATAGAGCTGCTGATTACATTCTGCATATGAGCAGTCTGTAGCAAGAAGAACTCCGGAAGACAAAAAGGACGACAGAGAAAATATAACGGTTTCCCAGTAAACCACTTACATCCATGCAATATCTATGTAATATCTAATTCTGGATATTTGGATGTCTGCTGGAGATTCGTGCGGATCCATCTTACATCTACAGGACATCCGAGAGATACGCATTTTAACTTTCCTTTGTCATCCCAGATATGTCCCCGCGCAGTATTTTAATGGATATGTGGACACAGATTGGACGTCACAAATAGTTGTGATATCTAAGACGACGACGTCGCGCTGATATAAATAGAAAGTACATATTTATTACCAAAAATATTACATATGATGATTGTCATCATGTGCTTGTTTGCTGAAATAAATGCCTCGAGCATCAACAACAGGGAAAAGATCCAGGAACTGTAGTGTGCCCCAACACCGTTCGGCCACACGCTGACATACAGTTAACAAAGGTGCTCTAAACTTAAAAAGAGCAGACTCTTTTTTTTTGTCCCCTCCACATATTTGAAGGGAGACTACAGCATATATGGAAATACCAGTTGTTGGGGCACATTCGTTAAGTGTATTGGGCCATGATACATTTGTAACGGTGAGGAGGTGCTTCTTTGCAATTATCCCGTGTATCTGCTGAGTCGACGTATAACCAATAACATTTCTGGCATTCCTTCCTGTCAAATACTGTGTTTTTAATTCAAGCTACTGTCTATAATGCGATTAGCTGCTGAGTTGAGCTGTAAAGTGCTCGAATTCCAGTGTTGCTTGACGAGTGTTACGTATAGATAAATTCTTCCACGTCTAGCAGCACGCGAACGATAAAAGTATATAGTGACTTTAACTAACATATAATTCCCCAACTCACTCCTAACATATAATTTCCCAGACAGAACACTTTCTCCTGTGGACGTCCGAAACAGATCCCAGGGTCCATATCCGAAAATCTATATCCGTCGGATATCACTGGGAGCCTCATACATGGACGTCCCAGGATCTGTATCCACAGGATATCCGGTCGCGACTGTTTCAAAAATTGTCCGAGCTAGATTTCTGTCGGGATGTTACACGGATCAGTTATTGCGGGAGAGAGAGAAACGGGTGGCGATGTAGCACTGCGAAGTTTGACTTTCGATGTACCAGCTGAATGTCTCTAATCAGAACCAGTAGGAAACGCAGACGTTATCTTGATAGCGAGTTAATACACCGAGCAATTTCTCACTTGGTTGTTGTATGCGTACGTAATCGAATTAAGCTTAGACAACACGCCCATCATTTTGATTCACAGGCGAGAAGGTATCTGGAATATGGGGATGCTCGCGACACAAGGAGTATATAGTATCTGTTCACTCTTTGGGAGGAAATGGCACTGCCTTTCGAAGTGAGCTTCTGGGACTGGGTGGTCCTGTCTGAGCTTTTACCCAGTCAACCACATCTGTCCTACGGATGTCCGGTTATTATCCCAGAACAAACTGCCTCAATCGATGTCCTATAGATCTCCGTAGGATACCCTTAAAGGATATCTAATATAATATATATATAGTTATAGCATATATAATAGGATATCTAACTAATGTCCCAAAATTATACAATGAACTACGGACGTCGGATGGACAGAGGACGTCGTGTGGGCATCCGTGTCAGAAGACTTCGCAGTGAAATTCGATTAGAATTAGTGCTGCGACTTCAATAAGCATTAATCTAGTGTACCTGGCTCACAAGTTGGCTTTACTGGTACTTGTGATCCCAAAATGCAGTTCATTACCGCGACGCATTTTTGACTGGGATAGGAGATCATGCACGAAATCGAGAGCAGTTCACGGCTGGCAACAGCGGGCAGGCGTCCGTGGCGGTTGGTTTTGACCAGTTTGCCCGTCGATGAGTGTGTCAGCTACACAAGTTGGTACTTGTGCACGCTTCAGTTAAAGTATCGCTGAAGCAGCAACGTGTACGACAGGTAAGCTATGCAAAAACAGAACGTGAGCAGACGCCGCTCATAGTCGTCTTCCACAACAGGTCAGGCTGCAGGGAGCAATTGAGCCGGCCGCCATATTGCTGTCTCCAGGTTATCACAACAGCTGAGGACATCAGCTATGGATATGTCAAACAACAAACGGTGTTTCTCTCAAGCGGTGGCATCGCTGATCGAGGTGGGTACTGGGTACACCTATCCTGTCAGAGTGCAATATATTTCGGATAGCGAAGTGTTTTCAGGTAGTATTTCTGATTTGGGTTCAGAGGTTCATTTTGCGTTGTGACATATGTATCTGTGTAGGTCTAGAACGACGCATGGAATTAACTGACGGTGACAGAATAAAGCTATGCTCAGTGTTGTAAAAGCTATAGCTAGGATGCTCCAGAAAAATCTTAAACCTGTTCTTTTGCAGTGAAGAAGTGGGAGCTGAGTTGCACGCCAACTACATTCCTCCAGTCTAAGGGTCTGTAGCACTCGCAGATGTGCCGCTTTGAAGTTTCTTATTGTGTAATAAACGTTCTTTGTTCTGTATATGCTGTCTGTACTGTGTAACCACCACAAGTAAATAAAATAAAGAAATAAAATCAAATCATATACTACCTGTAGAACCCAATAGAAACCTGCCACAGCGTCCACAGGATAACCACAGAACAGCCCCCTACATGCCTCAAATTATCCAAAATGTGTCCTCTGTCCGTCGGCCAGGATGTCCTGTAGACCGGTTCGGGCGGTAACATTGAACAAACTATGTTAGTACAATTTCCATCTGTGGGAAGTTTCCCGACGTCCTGCGGATGTCTGGTTATCCGAGGTCGTTACTCCATGGGACATCCTAAGGTTGTATATGGCTTACTGGGTATATATCTTTTTTTCTAACTAAAACGCTGCGTTCGTTCTCCATCATGGCATGTACGACAAAGAGGAGCAACACAAATTAAAAGGTGCGGAGGCGGGGATTAAAACGAAATGTCAGGCAGAAAAGTGCTGATTTCTATGAAAACTGTCTTTCTCCTCTACGGATATTTGTATATCCACACAACGTGTGCATGTACAGGGTGTTACCATATAAAAGTCTACCCGTGCCGCCATGCCGTATTCGCCAATTACTCAAAGCAGGTGGCACATTGTGCGATCTTTATATAAAGCTCATAAGGACAATTAATCTTAGTAGATTTCAAAGTGATTGAGTGCCGCAGCACGAAGTTATAACTCAAAACGTGCAATTCCCATAGTCAAAACAAACAAGATGGCGGCGTTGAGAAGAGCACTTGACATGCTGCTCCCCACACGACAACGTGTCGCATATCCTGCCAGCCGGATGGAGCTGCAGTTTTCATTTCGCTTTCGTGTAACTGTCGTATTTTGCTCAGAACTAAGCAACGTGAGGAACGAAAAATGCCGACGCATACAGACGAAACCCAAAAGGGATGTCGTCTGCTAACTGAGAGGCGCCATCTTGGCTGTTTTGACTACGGGAACCTCACGTTTTGCGCTATAACTTTGCGTTACGGTGCTCAATCACTTCGATATTTACCATGATGGAATGTCCTTATACGTAGGCAACACATTGTACCGCGCATTGAGTAATTGGCGAGCACGGCATGCCGGAGCGGGTAGACTTTTATAGGGTAACACCCTGTACACAAGTAGGTTCGTGCAATGTCCAGGCATCTCCATGTAACATCCTGTGAGGACAAACGACGGATATATGTGGGAAGTCCGAACCGTGGCCACTCGGAGATGTGGGGGACGTCTGTTGGAAAAATGTCTGTCTTCCAGGGAGATCCGAATTTCCGTCAAAGGATATCCACAGGAACACCCCGGAAGGTTTTGTTCTGTTTGGGTTGTGATATCGCCAGGATGTACCTGGGACATATACGGTTTACTGGGTATAGGCTTCAAAACAGGGGCATCGCGCATTCCATGCATTCAACATGGCGGCAAGCACACCCGTCTTTCTACCCCACCATAATTCAGTGTATACATTCATTTCTATATGCTGCAGCTTTCTTGCAAAATTAACTTTGTCTCGACTAGGTCACTACGCGCCTTGCGCTGGTCACAGATCTAAAACTGGATGACAGCTAGCGCCACACAGAGTCAATGGATTTGAAAAAGAAGGCTCGCCTATTTCGTAGAGGAGGCTATCATGGCGCTGCCCAGTTCCGACGGTTTATGTTGCGGGCATAGTATTTACATATGACGTTTAAGTACGTGACATACGTGTAGAATATTGTGCGATGGATGTCGACCAAGTTTTTCACATTGTTGGGGAGATTGGCCCGCAACAAGTATTATATTTTATTTACGCATCTATTATTGGTGGTGTGTTTGTAAGTGGACAGATGCTGCAGATTGTTTTCACTGGGGCAACCCCTGAGTACACGTGTTGGGATTCAAATAAGTTGACTAGAAATACGTGCGACAACAATAACAACTGCAAGGGCCCTTCTTATGTGTCATCGTTCACCTCCATAGTAACCGAGGTAAGCCATTTTCTTCTGTGTTTTAGAGTTAGCAGTTTCATTCCTGACTACCGGTTAACTGTACGTCCTGTACATGGCGCACAGGAAATCATGATACCCGGCATGAAAAGCGTCAATGTGGGTTCAGCTGTAAACCTCCTTGAGCTGTAATCGGTGACATCCGCAGGCTGTTTTTGTTTATTTCGCTGTCGCAACGGGAATACGTACGTGAAATGGAACAACAACAATACGGAGAGCTTGACAAGGTGTTGCTCCCAATTATGCACATCCTGCAGCTCGAACAGACAAAGACGGCATGACGAACATCATATTGACATCATGCGCATGCCATAGACTTTCCAACTAATCTCTAAATTTGAATTGAAAAACAATGTCATTCCTGTTCATCCTGCAAAACCGTAAGGGATTCCCTTACATTTTTATGTTTTAAACAGCGAGATACTTTTCCCTAGCAATCTCGAGTTAATAAGTTTCTTAATTGTGCTTTGAGGTTATCTAGCACATACCACCCTGAAAAGCAATATATTTTAAGTATCCACTACAACACACATTAGTACTGTTATTGTTGGCACACAGCATCTGCTGTTATTCCTTTACTATATGTTTGCTGCAGTAATGTCTTGTTTAAACTTGATATTGTTGCACTGTCCAACATGAAACTGCAGATATGCAGACCAGTGGCGTAGCCAGACCTCCAAGGTAGGGGGGGCTCGATACGAAAACTCGCCCCCCCCCCCCCCCCCGCCGCTGATCCTGGGCGCGACAACATACACATACTCGTGCACGCCGCAAAATGCGGTTAACAAAACCAGAACGAAAATAATTTATTTGGACATGCACAATACGATTACATGTTATAGGCTGTCATGTCCAATGAGGTGGTGTCACGTGATTGGAAGGATTTTGAAAAGCTCATACCTTGAAAACCATTCAAGAGTGCTGCTTAGACGCCATGAACTGTAAGAACTTTCGCGATCGTCACACTATCACCCCCCCCCATATATATATTATTTTCTTCTCGGATTTGCACGATTTCCGTGGGTCGGTCCGTGGCAGGTAGGGGGGGCTCGAGCCCCCTCTAGCCCCCCTGTGGCTACGCCACTGATGCAGACTTAACAGAATGAACACATAACAAAGTTTCAATTTAGTCATTCGAGGCTACCAAGGTGCGAAGCTGGTGTAGTTGGTAGCCTTTGTATACACAGCTCTCTCAGCGCAGTGACACGTGGACAGAAAATAACATAAATGTCATCTTGTCTGTATTAATTTTTCCCATGTCTCATTGCGCTGTCACAGTGATGTCTGCACGTACAACCCCTACAGAAGAGGTGTGCATTTGTTATTCACTATTTGGGCATTTCTTAAAAAAGAAAATAGAGTTGTTATTCTATGGAATATTTGTTTTCGGTAGTGCTAATCACTGAGATACCACTACAAGAGCTAAATAAACCATGAAACAGGAACACGACACAGAGACGAGAGACAAAGTAGAAGCACACAAACCAAGCGTCTATTTAAACACAATGTCAAAAACCTATTTACACTGCACAGGTGCTCAAGGCCCTATGAAAAGAAAAAGTTAACAATTGCAATAGTTCATTGTCAGCCAACAACGATGTGACAATGGGAGAGATTCAGACAAGAAAGACTAATTATGCAACTACAAAGTATGTTCTGGGTGACCGAAGTTGTCCACAAAATTTGTCCTTTATGTAACAATTGTCTTTGGTATTGACTTCCAAACAAGAACAAGAAGGACATGTTCTAAATATACCTGCATGCACATTAGATGGTATGCTTTTTAGCACGTAAATTGAGCTTGTCACAAAAAAAAAAAAGGAAAAAAAACATGCACAAACTTCACTTGTGCAAGTTAATCCTTGTGCATCCATCTTTGTAGTTATGAAATTCTTAATGAACAAGTCACAAATTCAGTTCATCAGTAAATACCAGGTGCATTTTTTAACTTTGCAATCAACAACCTGTGTCAACAAACCAACCTTACATCAACAAATACATAACCTCAGATGACTTGTTTTTTACTCAGTTTTATAATTTTTTAATATAATATTCAGGATGTGTTATTTATTTACAATATACCACCAGCCTTAAAGCTACAATAGGATAGCTGACACAATGCAAAAAGAAGGAAAAGGTGCAGGCAGTGTAACATATCCACAATGACATAACATAATGCAAGTGCATTTCGAAAGCTTTCAAAAAGGAATCAACACTTTTAAAACTTATCAAAATTGCCACCTTCTAGTCCCATTCACTAATTGTGCAGGGGAAAGCAGAAGAAATCTGCACAAAATTTTAATTCCACAAAAAGTTTGTCATGGCATAGTATGAGTGACTCCAAAAGTTGTATTGCCCATACAGCATACATAATCTTGATTAGCAATGCCTTAACACTTGATTATCATGGAAACCCTGGAAGTAATGCTGTACATAACTTGAACAATATTGTTTGCAAGTACTGGAATTGAGCACTCAATTCCGTATGCTATAAAACCATTGAATGTTGCAACCTTCATAAATCGGCGCAGGGCACACATTCGTGGAATTTCATGAAATCTGCATGCTAATGACTTCTTGACTTGATTGACTTACTTAGTATTAAGCCCAACCTTGCCCGTACCACACTTCATAAACATTGCACGTAACCTATGCAGCCAACTGCAAAGTTAAAGTTTGTGATTCCAGCATATTTTGCAAAGTGTCAAATCTTGATACAAATTTTCACGTGCCCTAAAAGTGTGAGAATTTTTGGATTCATGAAAGTTAGGGTCCCTCGAACGTTTAGGGCTTTTACAGTAGTGGCAACCGTAACGCTACCCAACTGACAGTATGCCTTATTTGTATGGTTCCCAACAAGCTGATGAACTGCACACTCAGGATTGTGACCTACATTCACATACGATCTTTCTTTCAGTGGGATCTGGTCTGTAGCCGAGCATACCAGGTACGTATCGTGCAGTCTGTCTTCATGACAGGCGTCATGGTTGGGGCCTTCGCTTTTGGCTACCTCTCAGATCGCATCGGACGCCGTCGCACACTCCTGTACTCAACAGTGCTGATGTCTGTCTTCAGCTTCTTTGGCTCCATGGCACCCAGTTTATACCTTCATGCAGCATGTCGTTTCTTGACTGGCACCACAACTGCATCTCTGGCCCTGGTCTCATTTGTTCTAATGACAGAGCTTGTGGGGCCATCACGTAGGGCCCTGCTGGGAACTCTCTTTCCTGGATTTTTTGCTGTAGGCATCGCACTGCATGCAGCACTGGCATATTACATCCCAAACTGGCGTTACTACTCTGTGGCCACATCACTCAGCGGTCTCTTGTGCCTGCCGTTGTCCATGTAAGTCTGTAATGGCACCCTTGTATGCCTTTACTGTGAACTGGTAATACTTTTTGATTTCCGGCTGCTGAAACAGGGCTAAAACCTCACTGTCTTGTGCTACATCCCATTAGGTATATTAGTTACACAGTTTCTTCCATTGATGCAATGTATGGCAAGGGGTACTAAAAAACATAGGCACATGTGGCCTAATTTTGTGTGAAGTCATGGAAGTTCCTTTGTAGCGAGTCAAAATTTGGATTTGGAGGTCATTAGATATCTAAATTTCCATGCTGCGCAAGCATAGTGTGTGAGTCTAGTATGCAAGGTAATATGATGGTTGAGGCCAAATGTGGTTCAGGCAGAAGTCATGCATCACATTTTCCTTTCTCAGCAAAATTCAGTTTACTTTCCTAGGCTTCCTGTCTGTAGTTATACTGCCTTCCTTGGCCGGCATCTGTAATTCCTTCTTTTTGAGATCTGCCCTCTGTAAGCCGCCACTTCTCAAACTCTCTCCCTCAGATGCTCATACCTGTTCTTTGACATCTTCTATCACCTCCATGTCAACATAAAGCGTGCCTAGACAGCTTTAAACTCTCCGGCTGCAGCAGCTTTTTTCTTTTTTGCAGTTTGATGTAATTCATCCAGGTAATCCCACAGTATTGCCTATGTTGAATGGCAATATCGTCACTGACGCTTTCTATTTGTTACGTCCTAGCATTTGAATGTAGTATGTGTTTAAATACATACTTCCTTCAAGATAACTTGCTGGGTGCTTGGTGATACTTGACTGATATCGCTTCGGGCATGCAACCACTGTTGCTTATTAACTGGCACATAGATAACTAGAACTTTATCTCATGCTGGTATTTGTCCATTTTGTCTGCTTCTCTGACTATATTTGCAGAAACCTCTTCAAGGAAGCATAATTATACAAACATGCAAGACTTCAAATGTGTATGGCTGGTGACATATTTAGAAAACTTACACCATGTTATGTGTTGATAGTTTAGTGCAGTGTATGCTGCTCCAGTGCAATGTTATGCGTGTGTGATGCGTCTGGATCCAATTGATATCACATTGCAGTGTTGAAGAAGTTTCAGAATGTCTAGCCAAAAGTCACTTGAGTTTAGTTTAACTTGAGTTTTAGTTTAGTTTAGTTTAGTTTGAGTTTAAAAGTTCAGTTTAGTGAGGGGCATGAAGAAATACGGTCAAAATTTTTCAAATGGAATTTCACCTGTGAACCATAATTGTTGCATTACTCACACTTTAGATGGCTTCCTGAAAGCCCACGGTGGTTGATACTTCATGGTCAGCGCCAGGAAGCAAAGGCGGTCCTGTACCGCATAGCTGTGGGAAATAATTCCGTTAATGGCTTGCCTCGTTCTTGGGACATTCAAGAGCACAAAATGAAGCTTCAGGCAAGCCACCCTAAGGTGCTGCTCAGCAACAGAACACTGCGGAACCAGACATTGATTCAGATATTCCTCTGGTAAGATATGGTTTGCAGGAAAGGTCTTATGCAACATTAGGCTGTCTGATGGGACTTCATAACAAATATACGTTGTTCATTCTTTGGTGGAAGAAGTGTCTCGATTTTAGGTGCTGTTTAGGTGTGCGAAGGACTTCACAAAAAGCTCATTGTATCTTAGAGTAAAAGCTCAGGCTGGGAGTTGACACTATTCTGAACAGAGGCTGTTCTTCCCAGTGGAAGAACAGTCTCTATTCAAAATATTGGTGGCTGCAGACTTGATGCTTTTGCTTCAATATACCTTCAACCGATTGCTGGATCTGCCACTTTCCGCATTATACTTGTTACATTCAGTCGCTACTGCATGATGCATAACGTCAATGTGGCAATTTTCATATTGCATTGTAAGGCATCCTGCAAAATGATATTAATGTTATTTGAATCTCCCAAACATCCACAAATTCGGAGCTAGCATTTCTTTGGGACTTTTCGCTATTTAGCATTGTGCAACATGGACATACCTTCAGTACTGGTATAAGGCAAAAGGGGGACTGTCAAATCATAAGGTCATGATAGTTAAATAGCGTGACTCTATGCCGTTGCCCTATTTAGCAATGCAAACAAGACTCTCGAAGCCCCGCAACTCCTTCAAGGTAATTTAAAATACAGCGGCTAAGTCAACATGTATGCCAAATGTGTATCACACACGTAACATGAAAAACGGTTAGGAGCAACTAAGATTTATTTGAACAAGAACTTTCGTGCAAGAGACTGCACTTCTTCAGGTTACACAACTAAGTGCGACACAAGTATGATACTACATTTAAGCATCGCTAAGGACCAAGCAGTGATACGAGGGTTGCAGTTTACGAGAAGTCAGTGAGTGCTAAAGACAGGAATCGAAGACATACCAAGACATTGTTTAGAAAGTCACACATTCACTCTGGCTGAATTCTCTCCTACATTACCTTCCAGGCACTCTCACAATCATGGGCAGACATAAAAACTGAACAGGAAGCAATTACCGATGCACAAACATAAATTACAGGGGCTGAATCAACATGTAGGACAAATACAACATTTAAGCCTGAGCAATGACCAAGCAATAGCCTGAGGACAGCGGTTGACAAAAAGTCACCAAGTGCCGATAACAGGGATCAAACCATGCCACTCTGCGCTGTGCCAATTTTTGTGGCCATTTTTGTGAAAATGAATTGCATTATAAAAGAGGTGATTGAGTCTGATTAAGCAGGGAAGATTGAAGGGATCAGACAACATTTGGTGAAAATGTTCCACATGGTCACTTCCCCTTCCCATCAAGCTTGAACTTAACTGAAACACGTACTCATCTCAAGTCAGTCTAGTTGTCTTAAATGCGTTTTGCAAGTACCTTGTGCTTGTTCCTTAAGTTACTCTGAAGACACCCCATTTAGTTTATTTTTTGGCGGGGAGACAGGAATGCCAAGGATAAGATTGACAGTGTATGTTTTGGTTGGACACTATACCACTTACGCGGGACAATGTGTTGGCCTGAAGGGAATGTCTGTGAATGCTCGGGAAGCCAGGGAGGAGAACCAGTGTTTCATGGAGCCATAGTGAGCGGGGATGGATGTGCTCTTTGCATGCCAGGATAACGGCTTGATTTAAAAAAGAGGGTAGTGACTGAGGTGCTTTCTGTGCTTCTTTAAGCGTCTTTTCCAAGTATTGCACCTCTCGTAATATGGAAATAAATGATGTCTTCTGTTTGCTCTCTCTGAAGCAATTTTAATGGATTCTAATAAGCTCTGCATTTTCCTAAAAATATATATAGAGAGATTGTTATGTATTGTGTAGGATGGTAAATGGAGTATCGTACTATGCACTCACGATGGCTGCAAGCATTTTGGGTGGCAACCTCTACCTCAACACGGCACTGTCTGGCTTAGTTGAAGTGCCCGGTTACCTCCTCACTGCTTGGCTATTGGGCTTCATTGGCAGGAGGCGTTCATTATGTGCTGTCATGCTCCTTGGTGGACTGTCCTGCATCGCACTGCACGTGCTCTCACACGGTAGGTTGTTGCACCGCACAAAATTTTACGGAAATGTCAGCTACATGTACGGCTTCCGGCGACTACATTTTTCGAAATTCGTCGAGAAAGAATGGCCATTGTTTGGAAAGCTAGAAACCACAGTTGTTGGTGGAACTATTTTCGATGATATCTGACACGAGGAAAATACTGGGTGAAAAAGAGAAGTGCAGTAATGGAAGTTTGAATTGGTTTACATGTTCACATTTACACCAGGTAAGAAACGCATATCTAGTGACTGAATTCCTCGCAGTTAACTGCCGTCAGAGCCGTTTATTAGGAGAGCTCGGCCATTGTGGGGAGCCTGCCCCAAAGAGCGCCATTTGACGTCACAAGATGGGTGGTGCCAAGGCCAGTGACACCATTTTGGATCAGAGCTATCACCTTGAAATCTCCCATTCTAGCCATTTTGGAGCCGAGGCACATCCGCGAAATCCCCCGTGCAGCCGCAGCCCGCCTTTCATCCCGCTGAAGTGGGCGGAGCGATGACGGCTGTGACGTCATGGCGGCTCCCCTTCTCCGGGCGGCAGAAGATCAGAGAATGGCCAAACTCTCCTCATAAACGGCTCTGACTGCCGTGTACACAGCGAGGGACCCGCATGACACGATATATTTGTGCCTACATTGTTTCCTAACCGTGACTTCAGGACGCAGTATCCTTACGTTGTCCCAGAGGCACCCACTAGTCTATGCTTACTGGAAGGTTTCTGTCCCATACAGGATCCCACTTGTTGTGAACAATGTCGTAGAACTGCAAATGCTGTCACGCATATTGTGCTGTCTGATGTACATCATGCACTAAAAAAGGCCCGTCGTTTGTGCATGAAAATCTGGGTTTGGCATCCTTCGTGACCATTCCTGAATTGTTGCTTCTAACCAAAGACCAAGCCCATCAAAAGTGCCTATGAAACGCGTGATGTCCGATCCTGTCAGTGTCATTGCATCTGGAGCAACCAAACAGTTGTCCACAATGAAGTTGGGCTCAGCTTGTACCGGCACACTTTTGGTGTAGCCTACGTCATGTTCGCTGGACATCCCACGGAGCCCTCAGATGCGGGTCACTAGCCCTTCATGCAGCAGTTGCCAGAAATCATTTTTGCTGAACACACGAAAAAGTTGACAGTGAATGATTATAGGCAGTTCTCATTACATACCAGAATACAGATGCCCTGGCTGCATGCAATGCTAGCACCATGTGGAATTGCATATATGGAGTTGCATGTGGAGTTGAAAGTTGTATATATATGCTATCCACGTGGAGTTGCATATATGGAAGCATACTTGACCAATTTGCCCGTCAGAACTATATATCATTAAGTGTGCAACTTCTTGCTCACTCTGTAGAAATATCTGGAATTGCCGTCAGGCCTTCCCTGATACTGTAAAAGTAGTAAGTTTTGCAAATTTGGTGACCTCTATGTCTGTGCAAAATTAAAGTCCGAGAATGCATTGGTAGCGATACTGAAAACTACACATATTGAAGTTTGTAACAAAGAAAGACTCACAAATTTGAAGTGTCTCGATGTATAAAGTAGCCACAAAAATATGCTACGTTGTTCTACTACGTTCTTAGACTGTCTCAATGTAGGCAGTGTATTGCAGCATCCTAACTTTTATAACACACCTTGCGACATTTTTAACTGCTGAACACCGGTTCCACACACAGTGGTGACTTCAGTTGCTCGTGTTTAATGTTCCATTCCTGCACATTGGTGGTGGGGATGCATGCAAGCCTGGCATGTCTGCCACTATCCCAGACCTCGCCATGAGTGCTTCATGGGTCAACAGCAACGAGGGCGTACCACAAAATTAAGATCCCGCAAAATATTCTGCAAACAGATCTCCATCGGAACGTGTGAGATAACTGAAACCAGAAAATATAATTATGAGGGTAGTTCAAGGTTGACCGAGACGGTTAGTTATGTAAATACAATGGAAACTTTAGGAAGCACAAAACTATGTCAGTTTTTCAAAGCATTCACTGTGCGTATCTAGACACTGCTGCCATCGCTGTGGCAACTCTTTGATGCTTTTGACGTAGGAAGAACTGGTCTGCTGTCGAAGATACTCCAAGACATCTTTTTGGAGGGCTTCATCTATGTGGAACGTATCAGCTCCAAGGTGCTCTTTAAAGGGCCCAAACAAATGGTAATTGCTTGGGGAGAAATTTGAATTGTAAGGGGCACAGGGTAAAACCTCCCAGCGCATTTCAGCCAGGGTTGCTACTGTCAAATTCATCGTGTCAGGCCAGGCTTTGTCATGAAGAAGAATGACCCTTGTAGACAACATCCCAGGCCTTTTCTTGTAAATTGCATTTCGCACAGCACCCATTATCAACGTGGAGTAGTACTGGCACTAATCGTGTCCCCTTGCTCCAACAAGTCCACATGGATGGCACATCCCGCATGTCCCAGAAGACAGTTCCCATGGACTTCCCAGCGGACGGCTGCGTCTTGCTTTTGTGGTGGCGGGGAAGCATTATGGGGTCGCTGTTCTATGCTGCTGCTTTTTGTCTCTGGGGTGAAATGATCCATCGAGGTTTCATCGCATAGATGGTTGATTGCAAAAATTTTTGTCCCTATCAAATTGAAGCTGGTTCAGCAGCTGCTCAGAGACTGCCATGCGCGCTCCCTTCTGGTCACAAGTGAGGTATTTCGGAACCCATCTTGCACAGACCTTGCGGAACAGTAAGTGCTTGTGAATGATTGTCTCCAGGGTGCTGACACTTATATTACAGTGGGCTGCAATGTCCCAAACTGTTTCTCACCGGTTCTCAAGGATGACTTGCTCAATGCCTGCGACGTTCACTGGTGTGACTGTAGTCTGACAAACATGTCCACGTGGTTCATTCGTCACCATTTCCGTCCTTCGCCAAATTGTCTGCACCATTTGTACACTCCTCCCCTTGACGTCATTTGTTCCCCACACTGTACCCGTAGTCCTTGCAAAATCTGAGCTGGTTTGACGTTCTCCTTCACAAGCAACCTGATTATGCATCACTGTTCCACAACTGCGGGACACACTGCTCTCTGCCATGACAGCTGCCGCACATGCTGCACGTGGCGCTGACTCGAGGAGGATTGTAGTTCGTCCTCTGAAACTTTTATTCAATTACATTAAGTCGCTGATCGTTCTTGAGCAAAAGTTTTGGTCAACCTTGAAAGAACCTTGTACTTTTACCATATCTAGGTAAACACTACTATGTAACGACAACACATGATACATAGTGCAGCATGAGAGGTCATACTTTTCAAGTGGGAATGGTGAGCTGCAGATATTTCTTGATGCTTAAAATGAGTTTTCTGCTCTCTGTGCTTTTCAGTTGGAGCATCTGTGACCATTTGCAGCATTCTGTCGCTTTTGGGCAAGATGTGTATTGCCGCATCTTTTGCCATAATCTACATTTATTCAGCAGAGCTCATGCCTACAGTTGTGAGGTATGTATAGTGAGAAGCAGGTGTAGATCTGGGTGATGGGGCGCATGGATGTTCCGACCCCCTACAATTGAAACTCTGTATGCGATAAGGGGATAAGTAGAATTATCCCCTTTTTAGTATTTTTGTTGCAATGACATCTATACATACCAGTATGTACCTGTCAAAGAAAATTTAGGACCGTATTGCAATTTATTAACTCGCGATAGGAGGATAAGAAACGGGAAATGCATGCGTGTCAATGGGATGGACAGCCAGATCAGGCCCCTTTTCTACACATGCATACAAATGGCGTCGCTTAAATTTTGCTACAATGCGGAAATGAACTTCGACTTCCACTTGAAAAACATGTTCTTCCTACCTCACGTGACCGTGTCAGCAGTGCTACTGACCGTTGTAATCGAAAAAAACGTGTGCACTACGCTAATAAGTAATATTTTGCTGGCCATACAGAACATTATTTTCAAGATTGTGCTCGTTTAGCAGCACGATAATCACAATCTAGGCTGCTCCACTGCACAAAGGTAACTTCGCCCGTCCTAGCGTCACCATGAAAGTCTGACTCATGAAAACTGTTTTTTCCTGCACGAAAACCTTGTGCGTGCAGTGTTATATGGAAAAAGGGGATATATCATGCTCCTGGGTTTTGTTCACTTCTTGCTAAGTCACACACCTAGAAACGATGCTAACGGGACATACATGTAGAGTAGACACATGCATATATGTTACATATTTTGCGCTTGCGTTATTCAAGGAAACACACCTGGAATTGCTTCACCAAATATTCACTTGCAGTTTTCTCGGTTTGGGATTTTTCGACTTATCCCCTTATTGCATACGGAGGCTCAATTTCTGTCGTCAACAAGTGTTTGGGTTGAAGCATTGTGTTTGGATGTAGCATGCTGTTAAAGGCCAGAGCCCACTCCTCAGAGAGATCCTGGAGCAGGCAACTAGTGCCAAGCTATAAACTGCTAGAGACAAAAAGTGTAATGTGATGAATTTATGCAGCTTGTTCTCTTTGTTTTGATGAGAAGACTGATCATTGTTCTGAGGTCAGTGGTCCAGAAGCCTAGAAAGGGACCCCTCCATGAATTTTGTGTAGAGCTGTGTGAATAGCAAAGTTTCCATAGCGAATAGTTTACTAATATTTCACTCGCACTCCGAATCAAATCCAAATAATTTCTTCAGAGAAATCCAATTTGAATAATCAGAAAAGGCCCAATTCGTATAACCTCACCTCATGGTGAAATATTTTGTAGTGTTGTGCTCATTCGATGATGTTCTGCTCCAAACTTGTGACCCAGCATAACATATCATGAGAGAAGGGTTCCTCTCTGTTGTGTATGGTAGGCTGCATTAGTGGGATGAACTGCGTTGAGATTAGTCAACATGTTCCATAGAGCCTGCTTTGTGTGCATTTCCTCAGTTCTATGTTCACATTGTGAATTTCCTGTACTTTTTTAGAAACTGCACATATCTCCATATGTTACTGAACATAACTCTGAAAGTTGGGAGTGCATTTACTGGAACATCCAGTGTCCAGAGTACAGTGTTAACCATGAGCTCACAGAAGTTGTGTAATGAGGTGAAGCCGACTTGCAGAATGGAGCCGCACACCAAAAGAACAATAGCGGTAACGTAATAGCGGTAACGTGGGCTTCACCTAACTGTTGGATGTAATGACGCGAAGCCTACTTACAGAATGGCGATAGCGATACTTCGCTTCAGTACTACAGTAAAACCCCGTTAAACCGTACCTGGCGGAGACGCAGCAAAACTACGGTTTAAGCGGCACTACGGCATATCCGAAAATACGAGATAACCACATACCTTCGTAATGAGAGAGGGAATCACACACAGAACGATGTTTGTTCGAAGAAAACACGTCAAATATCGCTTTAATTCACAGAATTGCAGAAATCGGTAATCTTCGACTGTTGGTGCACCGATCTCGCGGCGAGAATCGCGGCCTCAAAGTCTTTCAAACCGGGAGCCAGCTGCTCCATTAGTCCTTTTTTTTCTGCAAACAAGCGCATCACGTCTAACGCTCGAGCAGTATCCGCAACCGTGGGGCACGGCACATCTTCGGTTTCCTCCTCCGTGTCATCGTCGTCAGCCTGGGAGTCTTCCGGAGGCACGGTTGGAGCCACAGCAGCTATGATGTCTGCGTCAGACCACCCGGGAGATGTTGCAACATCGTTGTCTACATCGCGAAACGCCCCGAAGGAGACACTCTCAGCAGAGCCCTGGCGTTCCAATATCTCGGAAAGGAGGTCGTCACAGGATGAGTCTTCAACTTCCACCGTGTTAGCAGCAGCACTGTTGTTGTCCGCACACACAAACTTGGCGTGTCTGAAACAGTTCTGCACTGTCGTTGACTCCACCTGAGCCCAGGAGAACGCAAGGAGATGGATGGCACTCAACAGGTCAATTGAATACGTCTTGCCGTTCTCCATTGCTAGGAGCATCCTACGCAGCAGGTTCTTTCTGTACAGCTGCTTTACGACCCGTACAACCCCTTGGTCAAGGGGCTGCGACAACGATGTTGTGTTGGGGGCAAGAAAGACTAACTTGATCGCGGTGAGGTTGGCCACATCGACGTGCGAAGATGCATTGTCCAGCACGACAACCACTCTTCTGTTCTTTGCGGCAAAACGACGGTCCAGGAGACGGACGTACTCCTCAAACAGAACAGCAGTCATCCAGGCCTTCCCGTTGTTGCGGTGGAGAACGTTGGACGGCAGTCTTCCTCCCTTGAAGCATCGCGGCTTCGCCGCTTTTCCAATAACCAGTAGCGGGAGTTTTTCATTCCCAGTCATGTTGACGGCAAACGCAACGGAAATCCTATCTTTTGAGTGCTTCCCACCAGAACAAGTCTCACCACTGAAGGCTAGGGTCCTGTTAGGCAGCAACTTGAAGAATAATGCCGACTCGTCCATGTTAAAAATGTCCTCAGGATCGTAGTCTTGCAGGATTTGGCGAAGCTGTCCGTTTTCCCACGCTTCTGCGCCGTCTTTGTTGGCCTCCGCGCTTTCGCCGGACACCACTTTCGAAACAATGTTGTAGCGCGCCTTGAACCTTGCAAGCCATCCGTTGCTGCACACAAAGTCATCATGTCGCAGTTGTAATGCAAAAGTCCGTGCTTTTTCGACGAGAAGCGGGCCACTGACAGGCAGGTTCTCACTCCTTGCTTTCTTCAGCCACAACACCAATGCCTCTTCGACATCTGCATAGGAAGATGCACGTAAACGGCACCTCTTCAGGTTGGCTGCTGCATCGGAGTTCCACAGTTTCTCCCTGGAGTTCCAGATCGTGCAAACAGTGGTCAGGGGCAATCCTTTCTCACGAGCTAGTGCTGCCTTCTTGACTCCTCGTTCAATCGCTTGAATAAGCTCGAGCTTCTCCTTCACTGTCAGAACTCGGTGCTTTACCGATTGCTTGGGCATGGCGTAGCTTGCGGGTATTCGACGATCACCGATGGTCGCAGAAAAGAGTAAACGTGAAGGGCGTTCCAGAGCTGAGACTACAAAGACTGCTATGACACGCGCGATGCGATAGCGATAACTTTCAGTTTTCACTCTCTCCTCTTTTTGGGGAAAGCGCGTCATACAGGGGAAGGGCGTCCACGTGTGCGTCGTAGTCATGAGTCACGTCCCAAGTTGACCTCTTGGAATTTCCTTTTCTCCTTTGTTTTGCGTGAGCGCTGTTGTCCGCTCGCGGAGCGAGGTCACAGAAAGGACGAGTTCACGCGTCACGGAATGTGGAACAGCTACGGATTATCCGATATGTACGGAAAAAATGACTGCGGTTTAAGCGGGCGTAGAATACATTGAGCTGAATGGCAACCTGCTCCGGGATTCAACACAACTACTGTTAAACCGGAACTACGGCTTAAGCGAGTACGGTTTAACGGGGTTTTACTGTATTAGAAGTATTCGAAAATTTTGAATACTGAAAATAGGTTTCGAGTAACATTTGAATAGCATCAGATATTCGTTTCATATTCGAAATCTCAAATATCCGCACAGCTCTAATTTTGTGCTTTTGTCTGTGGTAAAAACAAGAAACAGCAAGCATTTTTCCACAGATACATAGGTGAGCTCTAGCTCGTGTAAGGTGTCCTCGATCCAGATAGCACTCGGGAAGCCCCCTCAACTCCTTCAGAGAGCCAGTTAGAAATGGAGCGAGTATACTGTCGCTACATAGTGCCTGAAGAACCCAATGGGGGTGCTGATTGGCTGGATCGCTCACGGCAGCTGTGCTGCTTCTGTGTCACACTCTGCTCCTTATGTCATAGCAGCAGGTCAGGCCACACCTCCTGCTGGTTTTCCAGGTCTTCTTCTTAAATTGTGCAGTGAGAAAATGACATTGAGCAAAAATATTTCGCATGGACACTCTGGATAGATTGCTTCATTGGCTAAGTGGGGTTTCAAGCAATCCTAAATGTATGTCATTTCACTGCTCCTTAAAGGGGCACTAAAATGCAAAAACAAGTTTACTTCAAATTACGTTACACGCTATGTTAATTTCGTGATATGTTATCATAATTCAAACCTTTGATTCCGTTACGAAGCTACAATCAAAATTATACCGGACTTTTTCTTGCTTCGGCGCTAAGCAGTGAACGTCGTTTCAGCTCATGCATCAGTGTTTTTAGTCCATGCTGCATGTGCACGCCATGAAGCAGACCGTGTGAAAAACATAGTGCGTGTTGCGAAGCGGACTGGAGTCGCCGTCCGAAGGACGTGAAGATAAATGTTGTCAGTGGAACATTTGCGAGAACCGTTGTGGGCTACAATTCAGTGAATCGGTATTGAAAAATGCCGCAGTGTGTATCATGCCGCGCATATACGGAACACTACGATCGGACCCGTTCCAAATCCACATGCCCACGATAGGCATGTGCGCGCTTCTCTTGCTGTCTCGTTGGATGTCGCCAATCTTTGCCTCCTGGGCATCCCATTCGTTACCGCCGAAGACTGCTTTGTTTTCATGGCGTGTTTCTTCTAAACGGTAGCGTTGTGTGAACTAATTTTGTTTGCATTGGACGCACTGAAACACAGACTTTCATTTGAGAGCAAGTTGTTTTTGCATTTTAGTGCCCCTTTAAGATCACTGCTCCCCACAATTACTGCTTTTGTGCCTAAATTCACTGGCCACAAGCAGATCCACTGGTGGTATTTGTATTGCTGTAAAGTAGAAAGGATCTGTAATGTAGTATAACTGTGCCTGTGATATTGATTCAACAATGCTACTAGTCATGCACGCTTTCCTTTAGTAACATGAGAATAGAAAAAACAGTGAATCGAAGACAATGCAGATTGCATAGGCCATTTGAATTCTTTACAGCTCACTGGCACAGCTTGCAAGTTTTAAAGAAGTATTGTACAGGTGCTCCCAAAATAAATGTTACTGTTAAGCTTGTTGCAGTCACCATTTACTGCAAATAATGGTCATATATTACAACCTGGAATGAGCCGAGGAATTTGACTTAATGTGCTCAGTAAAACATGAAATTCCGATGAGGCTTTGCAGTCACAATTCATGAAGGTCGAATGTCGTAGTTCTTGTGTGTTCCCGTTACGGAGGCATGGAGACTGAGGCATACTACTTTGTGCATTTTCTAGAAATGTTGGCATGGGTGTAGCATCTGTTGCAGCACGTGTTGGCGGCATTCTCTCTCCATTTGTCAGCCTCTTGGTGAGTCCTCATTCCATGCCGTTATTTATCTGTTGCCTTACTTCGTTTGAGCACATCTATTTTAGTGCCGACAAAAGTTGTCAGGGCTCCTGCTGATGTAAAACACTCAAAGAAGCAGCTGTGTTTAAAGGGACGGTCGCATGCGTAAACCCATCCATGAAACCGATGCCACTATGTTCGGCATCAGCCAGCAATCTACTTTACCAATTTTTTCATCCGAAAAGTGCGTAGACATTAAATAAACGAATTTTAAAGATCAACAATGCTTCCGAGCTGCCGAGGGTTAGGCGGCCTGACGTCTCTCCCTATCAGGAGGGTGGGAGGACGGCGCTCAGAGATATTTGCACTGTCCAGACACACGCACGGCTAGGGTTGCCACCTTTCGTAGCGAAAAATACCGGCTGAGGGTGAGGAGGTGGAATAGAGGGAAAGGAGGAAAGACTTGTGGAAAAGGGAAAGTGGGTGACGGTGGACGAGCACACACACATAGAGAGAGAGAGAGAGCGCTCGCTCAAGATCATACGAGGAAACATGTTCCTGTGTGTGGCTGTATCACTGATGCTAGAAGTAACAATGATAATAATAATAATAATAATGAATAACTAAGAAAACGACTGGTGACTGCGGAGCTGGGTGTGTGTTCCTAATTTATTTAAGCTGTAGTGGAATGTTGAAGGGAAAATCCTGTAAAAGCCCTTATGAAAGGTCTTCAGCCACAAATACCGGCAAAATGCTGCCGGTATCACCTTCCTACCGGCAACCGGCAGAGCGCCCAAATAACCGGCCCGGTGGCAACCCTACGCACGGCTGTGGCATTCCTTTTCGTAAGGTCGCGCCCTCATTGGTTCGTAGGGAGTGACGTTTTCACATTTTTCCAGAGAGGGAATTCCGTCTAATAACAGTCCAGCTATGCCACTACTTTCGTGTGGGGCATTTGTAGGGTTCTTCCTTTTCGGGCTTTACGAATTTTCAAATTCAGGAGGGAAAAATTGGGTGGTATTTACAAACGAGAATTTGGGGGAGAGATCGGGCGCTATGATCTCTGTTTGATATGTCACCGGGGAATTTTCGGGTGAAACGAAAAGCATACGAAACAATGAAAGATGAAAGTCACTGAAAAGGTTAGCCAGATTTAGGACTCGAACCCACATCGTCTAGATTGCCGGCCTTGTATGTATTTGTCCCTTCTATGTTGTTCCAGCCTTCGAACATCAGTTCTTTCATACGAAACAAGCCACTGCTGTGACACTGGGATGACAAACAAGAATCTTTATATTTCCGCTCGGAACTGAGGCAGTGAATGACCGCGGTATTCACACAGCTGCCCGAGCTCCACAATGGCTCGCCTTTGACTCCTGGAGGAGGGGATCATAAAAAGAGGACAAATAGGTTGTCACAAATAGCTCTCTTTGCTGATATTATGATTCACTTTTCTGACGGTTAGACAAGCGAACCTGCGAAAGACAAGTTAAAGGACCACAAGGATTTTGGGTAGATATCGGGTTTTACCCGAATTCTTGGAAACTCGTTCGGGGGAAACTATTGTGAAAAAGCGGTTTGAACCCAAAAACGAAGAATCCTAGATATTCAATACCATAGTCAGTGGTCTACATACTGTCTCGTGACGTCTGGAGTGGCAAGCTAAAAAGAAGTAGTGATATAACGAGTGTTATGCTCAGTATCGGGGCCCCATTCTGCACAATATTCTAAATCTCAGTGGTACAGTCAATTCCAGGTAAAAACTGAAGCACTTATAAGTCCTTTCGTTTTTGTGTTTTATAGTGTTTGAAAATCAGGAGAGGTGGGAGGGTAAAAATACGGTCTTATTTGAGGAGACGTAAAACAGGTTTTATCATGTTTAACCCTAAAACACAAGGCCCTATTTATACATACAGTTGAACCCGACTATATCGAACCCGGTTATATCAAATTATTGCCTATATCGAACATCCGAAACATCCCCTTGAAAATAGCATGTAAATGTATAGGCGTGCTGTACGTCTACATCGAACAGCCGGCACCGCTGTCATCGGCTATATCACACTACCGCTAAAATCCTATGACGCGCCCTTCGTAACTTCCGCACATTTTTCGCGAATGAAAAGGACAAAGCGCGGCTTGGAGATTAGGGATGAAGTCATCCACACGAAAAGGAGTTGGAAATGAGGGCAGGCTGCCAACGGGAGAAGTTAGTGACCCCGCGGAGCTTTGTTTCACACGCTCCGAAGTGAGAAATCACGGGGTCATGCTACCTTCCCCACGCACGCGACCTGCAATGGAATCGTCCATGCCGGCCGTGCGCAGCGCGTGGCCGAGACGTGCGCAGTGGCGACTGGCGTCGGAGCATTCCTTTGGTAGTCGACACCATTTGAAAGTTGGCACGAATCAGGCAGCTATGGACGCTAAGAAAAGGAAGAACCTGGACTTCGCGACCAAGCTCGACATCATCCGACGTGTTGAGAATGGAGAAAAGAAGTCTTCGGTAGCAGAAACATTCGGCATCCCACGGAGCACGCTGACTACGCTTCTTCGGAACAAGGCGGACATCAGAATGAAAGCAGCAGGACAATCTCGCAAGGGAGCATGCCGCTTGAGGACGCCGGCGTTTGAAAGGATCGAGAAGGCGCTGTATGCATGGTTCCTTGATATCCAGGCCAGGAACCTTCCCGTAGATGGACCAACGCTGATTGAAAAAGCTTCGTAGCAGTTGCAGACGAGGCGTGTGCGGATGCCTTGGACGATGACGACTTCGAGTACGCTCCTGACGACGAGCTTCGAAAGGTCGCAGAGTTCCCAGAAGCCGTTCCCACTGATCTGACGGCACATGATTTTGTAAGCGCCGACGACAATGTGCACGTTGTGGCAGAGATGACGGATGCGGACATCATAGCGGACGTTGCTGGTGACGACGGCGATTCAAGCGGCGATGAAGGCTCACTGGGAGGTGTTAGCAGCGACGATGTCATGCCCACAGCCACTGAGATCGCTTCGGCTTTCGCTACCATTCGTCGCTGCTGCGGGGCAATAGAAAGAGCTGGACTTTCTCATTTAGGAGGCCTCGAGAAGATCGAAAATAGTGTAATGGACTTCATGGCTCGCAACAAGAGACAAGCCCAACTCACGGAGTTCTTTCGTCCCAAATAAATGTTGTTAACTGTCTTGTTGCCCGCTTTGTTTGTGCAGTTTCTGTTCTCGTTCATGCAGATCGGTAAGCTCCTGTTTCATACTATCCCAATTAAATGGTAATTAATATGGCACACGCGAATGTCTGTTAAAATACGAACGCTTTATATATCGAATTATCGATATATCGAATTATTTGCCGATCCCCTTCGAGTTCGATATATGCGGGTTCGACTATTTCCTTGCGTTTCACAGAGTACACCTTATAGGTACACTTATTCCATTACAGGATCAAATAAGTCCAGCACTACAGTTCACAGCCCTTGGGTTGCTGATGGTGATCTCTGGACTGGCAGCCCTTTCCTTACCAGAAACAACTGGGAAGCCCCTCCCAGAGACAATAAATGATGTTGAGAAAGACGAGCGAGATCATCACGTCAAACATAAGATTCACGGCCTTCCAATTACCAATGGTGCCTGGGAAAACTCGGATGAGGAGCTTACAAGTGAAAAGCAAGCACTCATGGAGAATACATAGGTCATTGTTTTTGTATATTCTTGAGTGACAATAACTGAACATCCATTGCCTGCTTCAGTAATTAATGTCTAGAACAAATATGAAACACAAGTACTACTTTAGTTAATAATGTATCTTTCGACAGTGGTGAAGTGGTGTGGGCCGATGCCTGTCATATTCATTTAATGTCAGTGTGTATTATTACGGGCAACATGAAATATTTTTATGTTTTCTGACATTCCTTTCGTGCCAAATGCAGCACGGACAAGGAAATAATGCACGATACTATAAGTATAATGTCTGCTATTGATGCAGCATAAGTAGCAAAATACTTCTGTAATTTCAAAGCACATAATATTTCACACTTTGTTCCTTGTACAGTGTCCTAGTCTTAACTTGACCTATGCTATTTGATGCTCAATAACCTGTTATGGTACATAACATGTTTCAGTTCATGTGTAACTTTTAAAACTTACATGTGTTCTTGAACGTTGTTCCAATAACGTTTCACTTCAGGTTATTACACTCGCACAATGTGTATTACTGGTGCTGCGTATTGGTTGTGTTATCATCTGTGCAGTCACTCTGGGACTGGCGCCCATTTATCTCTGCAACGTGAAACAGCATATGTGGCTATACACTGAAAATGCCAGGCAGATAACGTTCGCAGTAAAACCGTGCTAACTAAAACACTGGGGAATGAGCAGCAGACACCACAGCAGTAGCTTTAAATGAACATAACAATGGCGTAAATGTCTCTGAGATTTATGGTATGTATATACTTGGGTACGCACAATCATACATAACCTGTGAAATATGAACTGACCATATTGTTTCGACGTAATTTATAGCATTGATTTTATGTTGCGCATCAGTATATTGCCAAAGTTGTGAGACATCACTCAAACTGTGCCAACCCTAGTGTACTGATGATCTTTAGAACTCCCCCACTATGTGCTTTGTTAACGCCCTCTCACATGTAAGTTTTCTATACTGGTAGAGATACTTCAGTTTTGAGATAAGTTTTTGATGGCTTATTGAGCCATAATGATTCTCACATTTCTTGTTCCCAAATGTGAGCCAGCACTTCCACTTCCAAGTTTTGTCATCTACTGCCGATTACATTTAGCGGCATTTCAGGATACCAGTAAACAGGCTTTTTTTCAGGAGTGCTCCGGGAACTCCTGAGCAATGAAAGGAAGGACACAAGACAGACATTAATGCTGCCTCATGTGTGTAACCGTGTTGACCAAGTGTTATAGAAGACCTGATGGTTAGACAAATTAATGACTAGACATGGGAGCAACAATGTGTAAATTAATGTTATTGTTGAAAACTTCAAGTGTAATAGTGATACCTGAAAGATGTTATGTATCGTTACTTGTCACTCACAGCAGTATTAAGAAAAAGATCTGAGGTAACCAAGATCTCAGGTGTGATAGTCACACACATGCTGTGCCGTTACTTTGTGATGCTGTACATTGTAAAATTGATTGATCATTTTTTGATTGATTGTGCTCCCACATACGTGTGTTCAATGAGGTCTGCAATTTTTATGCCCAAGATGTTTATGTATGCTAAAGGGGTATTCAAACAATTCATTCCTAGACTTTAACAAGACAATCTTCATGCTGTTTTAAAAATGGACACTGTATAGTTAAGACATACGTTACGTGTGCATGTTACTGTTTCAACATTGAAAGCTGCTTATGGTAGAATTTTCAGATACCATACTACAATCTTGAAATTTAAATTTCCACATGTTCATGCAGCAGGTAACAATATAGATCTTGAGCTCATGTGTTCTAGTCAACCACAGAATTATTTTTTCCTGGCACAAGCTTATCAAGCTAGTGCTTCCTAATATTCTTTGTTTAGTTTATGTAACAGATAACATGCACCAGTGAAGCATGCATTTGTCTGTAGTTTCTTGTTTTGTCAAGTCTCCTAAGTGAACATTACTTGATACATTCCACTGACCACAAATCTGTATGAATAAGATACGTTTTATACACCGTGCATTGTACTGTAGCATTTGTTAGTAAAATATAGTACTTAATTGTATCGCTTTGCTACGTGCCATGACATATAACATGTAAACCGCATGCACATAAACACTAAGGCCCTCGGTTTTCAGCGAAATTTTGAGGAATCCTTCATTTGGCACAGAATTTCACGGAATCCCTTATTTTTAGGGGTGCGCGGATATTCGAGTTCACGAATTCGAACCGAATATCAATCAGTCGAAGTATTCCATTCGCTAATCGAATACCCAATATTCTGGATATTCACCTATTCCCTGCATATGAACACCACCCTCAAAAGTGGGCTTCACCTGATGCTTCCCTGCATGAGATGAAGCCTGCTCTACAAAATTGAAGCCTGCTTTATGGAATTGTCCATGATGCAGCTTAAGATAACGTTTAACTTAAGTTTACTGTGCATACTTCGCTTGAGGAAGGGGCGGCGTCCCTTCCGTGTGCAGTTCAGCAGTGGCAGTGGCAGTGGGGGACTTTGATTTGATGTCTGGGAGTTTGCCCTTAAAGACTCTTAAATAATGCCTGCAGCCCAAGAAGAAAAAAGGTTGGCCTAAAGATGGAACTTCCCCAGGATATGTATTGTAAACTCCTTCTTAAGTTGCTATAAACTCTGTAGATGCTGGAAGATCTTTACCGCATCTGAGGAGAACACAAGATATCATGTATGTAATGCTGAGCCACAGCAACGCTTTATGCAATTTTATAAAATATTTTTCGTTCCCACATTATCAGTGGAAATAAAGTGTTTCTCATTTCAAGCAACCATTGACTGTTTGCTGCGGAAAATTGCGGAACTTACAAGTCGATGCCGCAGAATTTTGAATTTACCACAGCGGAAAACCGGGGCCTTAATAAACACTCCTACAGGTTTGCTTAAGCATGCAACTATCCCAACTGGTGATGGCTGTTTTGCTTGAAATAGGCTGTTCAGCACAGTGCAAGGAAACTATATGTTTTAGGGTCAGTGCAAACAGAGTCTCACATCGTGGATGGCATCAGTGTGCCACAGTATCGCAACACCCACGGAACTCTCAATGCAGAGCACGAATCAGTGTTTTATGGTGGTGGAGGCCAGTGGAAGCCAACAGTGCAAATTGCACTAGTACATGTGTGGTACTGGTATAAATGTGACCATCTCTACATAGGATGCTGGAGTTAGAGCAACCAATAAGAACCCTTGGTTCCTATTGGTTCCTTGGACTTTAATGTACAAAAAACATATGCTTTGACTGACTCTGGGCCCGCACTGCTCCTAATTTCACTACAATACAAACTCTGATGGATTCCACAGCATCCACCTACTGTATTGCAAGGAAAACATGTGAACATAAATTTGCTGTTCATGTCTGCAAGTCACATTTTTTATTTTACATGTTCTTGTAAATTACAAACCCAATCACAAAAATTTATGCCGCCCGGCTTGTGGCTATTTCCAGTCCTATGTACAATAAAAGTGCAAAATATATTAGAAATGCATTATACAGCAAGCAGCACGGACAAAAATTTTCGGAAGGATAATGCCAATGTGATGCTCCTTGGCTGAACCACCTTGCTAGAGCTTCTTGTCTGCCTTGCAAAGCGCATACTCCTTGGAACAGTCTAGTGCTTCATCTGTAAGCAAATTACATACACAGATATATGTGACAAGATGAACCAGTTTGCATGTGTACCAGCAGTGACTAAAAACCGTTTCTTCTGTGGCATAGGTCTTGTGTGTCCGAGCATGGTGTAGGCCCTTCCCAAAGTAGATAAGAGACAATCAAAATATCTGCATATTCTATGGTTACATACTGTGCAGCTCAGTGCAGTGAGGACATCATGAATAAAAATCACTAGCGGCAAAGGAACATCAGTGAAATAACTTTTCTTACAATATAAATGTGGGTAGCAAATGTGCAAACTTGTGAATGTTGTTGCTGTTGTCAGTATTAAATAACATTATTTGCTTGGCCTATTTTGGAGCTATGCCAGCACACCATGTATATATTCTTGTTATTCTGCAACTTGTAGTAGTTATGTATCTTGTGGTATTCTGCTTACACTGTCTGCGTTTGGAGTTCAAATCCTTCCACAGGAACATCTTCGACCGCATACAGTGTTGCATGGAGCATTATTGTGAAG
This sequence comes from Ornithodoros turicata, assembly GCF_037126465.1. Taxonomy (NCBI): domain Eukaryota; kingdom Metazoa; phylum Arthropoda; class Arachnida; order Ixodida; family Argasidae; genus Ornithodoros; species Ornithodoros turicata. Next base: position 51,038,013 of record NC_088202.1, on the reverse strand, counting down.
AAGGATGCCCCTGTAATATTAAGAACACATCTATCATTACCTACTCCTCTCAGCATATTCGGGTCAGGTTTTCACTGTCACTCATCAATATGTTTTATGCCTGAAAAAATAAGTTGCTCATGATTAACTGATGATTTTGATGTACTGAGGGACCCCGCCGAGACCAATTTGTTTCACTGAAAGTCAGTTCGCTGATATGGAAACTAGTGCTGTCCGAATCGTCATTTAAAACCGAAGCGAATCCAAAGTGCACTTAACCGTATGCATATATACAGTGCATATACAAATACAGCTGGACCTCGTTAACATGACATCCCCGCTTTATGGCCGTTCTTCTTGCGAACTTTCCCTGCCAATGGCCTCTGCATGTAACTCTTTTTTGTTAATAGGACATCTTGTTTATATGACAATGACCGGAATTTTCTGCAAAACTAGGGGCAAACAGGTGTACTTTACCCTAATTACTACGATCGTTGGTCACTGAACCGGCGGTTCTCCTGACCTATAACGGCCAAAATGCGGGCCCGCCTTGGGGCTGACTCGTGATGCCCCTGTCTGACGTGCTTGAAAGAGCAGTGTCCTTGGTCATAGTGACCTTCTGTAGTCATACGGCATTCATTAACCATGTTTGAGAATAAGCGCAAACGAACAGAGCTGATCACCGGAATGATGAAGCATGCATGCATACATTGCACCATACATTCTTTTAAAATGCCTCAGTATTCATATTCTCTTGCCTGCTTATGTAATTTTCTACTTTTCAAAGCGCATGACTCGTAACATGAGGAGTCCATTATGACAACTCGGTTTATGAACAAAATTGGCGGGAATGGCCGTGGTCATATTAACGAGTTTCGACTGTATACAGCACGTAACATACTTTCTTGTATATTTGGTATATGTATACGTTCTCCTGTGGCTTTCTTCGAATTTACGCACACAGCTTAGGAATTATCAAAGTATTTGAAAGATATATCGCTTCTGTTTGAGCATATAATTCCATATTCGATTCAGAATTCAAACAGAATAGTGCACCAGTATCTACTTTGGTATTCAAAGTATCGGAATATCTGCACAACTTTAATGAAATTTACGTATTTGGAGGAGGTGAATTTACCCTTTTTGAAGTTTGCTAACTCATCACCTTTGCAGAGAAACCATGCAATGAGACAAGTAACAAATGTTCTTTTTGTTGCTAGTTACAGCCAAAACTAGGCAAATGCTAAAGGAAAATGACTGAAAGAACCACCATATAGATTTAGAGCCATGCAAATCATGGCCTACTTTATTCTGGAACGACCATCTCACTTGACCCACGCTCCAGCACTGATGTTTTTGTTTCTGCTTTTCCTACAAGAGCATTGGGGGCGCCACGCACATTCCGTACTCATCTCTCCTTTGCGGAGTTTATCGCAGAGTTGCACGGGCTATAACACGCATGGTTCTACTAACTGCAGTTGTTTATGGGCATTACAATTTTTTTTGTTATTCTTGTTTCTTCTCACTGGTTGTCACCATATAGACCACTGGTTGTCACGCAGCAAACCACTGCAGAGAACGTATGCTATAAAAGCTGTGCTGCTGGCAACCTGGCACATGGATGACAAAAGATGATTGATATTTCGTGTGCACACAGGGTTAGGAGCTGCATATGGAGAAGAGAAAAATCCTGTTTCATTATGTCAACAAATCATATTCCTTACACATCCAAAGTAGTGGCCGTTGCCTGCTCGTATGAGACACAACCATTGATCTGTGTGCTACATGGGAGCAGATCATTACGAAGAGGGCACTTGAACTGCTGTTAACTTGTGTCTAGCATATACGTACTTAGCAAACTTACACAATATATCACTCTCAGTTCCTGCACCGCCACTGCGCGAAGCAATCTGCTTGCCGAGTACTGCACAATGTTATAGTGCCCCTTGGGCTCAACACATTTCTTATAAGTATTCATCTACTCGGTACCCTCTTTACCCAATCGATCTGCCTCTCACTAAAAACCAAGCACCTTGTATTGCACTCAAGTTGCGAACAGGGGGTGGAAGACGTGCAGTATCTCGGGACACGACAAAGAGTGTTGACACAAAGTATGTCCTTCACAAAGCAAGTAGGCATCTACAGTATATTTACTATCAGTATTGCGGATTTTTCACGATGTCCCCTCCCTGCTGAATAATTCGTAAACAGGTGGCGCTGCGTACCAATCGTGTCAAGGAGGAGATGGAATATCGAAGAGTCTCTTGCGGTTGTTCCATATCTGCTGTTAACCCCATGTGCGAAGTAGTCGGATGAACACGTAATTGGCAGCTGTGTACGTATAAGAAATACGTAAACCAAGGCAAATTAATTACAGGAAAAATCACTAGCGTCAATGTGTTTTTTTTTTTTTTTCTGGAATATTTTTTGCTTGAGGTTCCAGTCGGTAAAACAGAATCCAAAAGCGTCCGAAGTGAAATTTAAAAGTTAGGAATTTTATTTAATTAGCATGTGCAAATGAGTCGCTCACTGCTCAGTTGTTGGCTGATGTCTCAGGGATGCTGACTCAAAAGAAGAGCCAGAAAGCTGTACACGGTACAGAATGGATGTGCTTTCGTTGTATATTTGAACAGCTGTTTTAGGGAATGTGGGCAGCGCACCAAGCAGACATTTCACCAATGGGAGGAGAAAACCGCGATGAGGTTCTGCGAACAGCTGCTTCATGAGAATTTGGGAAAGTGGTTTGGTCGCTCTCCATAAAGCTAGTCGTGGTGCAAATATCTAAAGCTCTCATCAAAAATTGAATGTTGTTAAGAACAGTATTTGTGTATTTGTAAAGTTTGTTGTTCATCACATTTCCAAAATGCACCTTTCTTTTGCACGTTTCCCTTCCTTCCTCCTTAGACCCTGATATACTATGTTGCATTCTGAAGTAAGATGCTGTTTCTGCATGCAACAGTTCTATTCTTAAAGCTTATGCACTGCTTACCAATCACCCAGAAGACTGCGGCTCCAGCACCAGCCAGGTAAAAGAGGGGAAAGCACATCATGCCAACAAGGCAGTACTGTTGGACTGCTGTGAGCTCACGATCTGCAACAGAGCCTCGGTAAACAAACGCCGTTAACTAAAGGAAAATCTTTCATACTCACTGAACAGACGCAATTTCCCTTCAGCACTCTTCAGGCGTATGATGTAAGCACCACCCATTGCTGCAGCAATAGCTATCAGTAACAACGGAGAAGTTAGGCTGCAAGAGATGCGGACCATTTATTTGAGTTAGACCCAACTGAGGAGAGCAGGGTGGAAACTGTTAATGAGGTCACTTGACTTTAACTTAATTGAGCTTGCTGCTAAATGTATACCCACTATTTTGTTTTAAAAGGAAGATTGTGTTGCCAGAGGTAGTTCACTGCCGAATTTGCTGAACGAAAGTTTCACCGTGTCCCAGGCCTAGTGTTAAAGTTTTTGTGGTTCACATCAAGGATCAGCATCTAGACATTTCCCTGTATAGCCCCGACAATTCTTAAAGGTCATTCACTCCAGTGACACATGGGTTTTATTTATTTATTTATACTGTTAGTCCCAATCGACCGATATGGATGGTTTATACATATTAAGTGAAAAATAATCATTTTCTCCATCATCTGTTGGCGACTCAATTTACATCCTTTTATAGCAGCTGCAAGATTGTAGTTTTCTACTGTTTTGCACATTTTTTGTTATCACTTGTACTTCACAGCATAGGCGCCGACTGCGGGGGGGCGCGGGGGCCCTCGCCCCCCCGGAACATGAACTGGGGGGACGGCGCTTCCCCCGGGAAGTCCCGCTAAGAGGCTGACACCAACCTTTGGGGCTCGGCGCGCCCGGGTCAAAAGAGCGAAGAGGCACCAACCCATAAATGCATCTTGCAATTTGTAAAATATGTATCCGCCCACCATGCTCATTATCACAGTAGAAGGTGAGGCGAAGAAACACAGAGGATGACACAACACATAGCCTGAATTTCGCGCAAAGCAATCAGATCAATGAAACGAAGCAGTCGAAAAAGTACCAACAGCTGCCAGTGAGGTGTAACAGTAGGATCTTCGGAACGCATATTCGTTGGGAGCGGGTTCAACTCCCGCTGCTCCATTTCATTGACCATATTCATTATATTGCGCGCATTTCGGGTCAAACACCGAGGATTCAATACATTTTGTTCTTTTTGCACTCAGTTTTCAAAGGCATAATGCCTTCAGTTGTGCACATGTTCACTGTTTACGTTCTCTCTGTTTTTTCTGTTCTTCCTTCCTCTTATTTCTATACCAGTTCTGTATACATCATAGGATCCCGCCAGAGTGTGCGATTCTTCAGCTTTAGTTTTGTGTTCTTCTTTTTTCTTTTCCTTTGCTTTCCTTCTTTTTGTTTTCTCATTTTCTTTGCCTCTTTTGACTTCCCCCTTTCATATTTTTTTTTTTAATAACAAGCCGACATCCATCTGGCTTACCTTTCCTTTTTTTTTCGTAATAAACATACCCCCGCTCCCCCCGCCAGAGAGCGCCCTTGCCCCCTCTGGGAAAATGAAAACTCTCCGCCTCTGCTTCACAGATCTTCACAGACGCTTAAGATTTACATGCATGTGGTAAAAATATCGGACCAGAAAAGGTATGTCAGAAATGCATTTGACAAACAGATCCTTTTGCAAAATTGTGCATTCTACCAAACAGTCCTTTTGAAGCTAATACAATGATTAATGCACTGTTCACTGGGGTGCACAAACTTTTGGTACTTCCCCACCCCCCACCTTCTGCATTTATAAACTTGCACTTGTTTTGGTGCCATTGTATCTCATTCGTCATTCTCCCTCCACAACTGCTACAGAAAGACTTACAAAGCTATTGCTTCAAGGAACCGTGGAAGGAACCTTGAACGTATAGTTTTTAGTGGTATGAAGGTACTACCGCCACGAAGAGTCGTGCAAAATACTTCCTTCGGGAAGCTCACATTTCCCGAGAAAATCGGTTCATAAGAATGTGCACAGTGGCGGTGACCTCTCCCAGCTCTTTCCTGCATGTTGCGACGTCGTTCTGAACCGAGTACTTTTATTGGGTGCCGACAATTGTCTGACAGTGTGGGAGCAATGCGACTGGCCAACTGCTGTGTGTCACACATGGAATACACTGTGCCAAATACAACCACAAAAAGGAAGACAGAGAGGAGATGGTGCGACACTATATCGGCAAATGAGATGGCGTCGCAGGCTGGCAGCCGAGGGAAGAAGTTTTCTGGCTCACGGAAATTGAACGTGCAGGAACAACAACTTTATTTTAATGATTGTGATCGTGGAGTTTCATCGCCAGGGGTGATACCCTGCCCCATTGCAGGCGTTACCACTTGTGTCCCAGGATTGCACTGATACTATCTGTGCTAACACAAAGACTGTAATCATAATTCCTTACCCCTCCTAACATTGTTTTGCTTGTTTTTTTGTTTAAAGCCCTTTAATGCTCATTTACAATAAATCAGGGATCAATATTGTTGGCAGTACTAAATTCATCCATATAGCCACATTAGTGTTGAAAAGGCCAGAGTGACACCTTTCTTTGCTTTTAATTTGATTTCTAAAAATAACGTTGCATATAGCACAGACGTAGGTCATCACGTGCAAACTGAACTGACTTACATGCAATAGATAATGAGTCCCAGGAAGACAAAAAGGTAGTTGCTCTGGTAATGTTCCACATTTCTCACTACTCTCGTGGTAGCCTGGGTCAGTGTTTTAGGCACCTGGAATCTGTTGAAATCAGCGAACTGCCTCCAGGGCTTGATGCTCTGCCTCTTCTGACTAAGCCATTGTTTTGCTGCTGCAGGGGTTGGTGGGAACAGGCTACTTTTGCTGAAATGAAGATAAGGTGCACGCTTGACAGGTTATTTTGTTCCATACAATGGTATAGCAAAGTGGTAAACCAAAGTTGGTCGACACATATTGCCGAAGTTGCATGACAAGGATGCACTGTACAATGTGTACGCTATGACTAGATCGTAATGAGTTTCACGCAAATGCATGTTTTTTCTCAACATGGTTTCGTGTCTGGACAAAAATAAAGAATAAACGTTTGGTCGTGGTCTGTAGCAGGTTAGAAGTGTCCTCTTGTGCATATAAATGCATGTTTTACACGTTATGGCACCTGCATGAAAATGCGCACATAGTGAATATTTTGCCAGATGGCCAGGTGCCAGAGCTTTCGTTTTCTTTTTTCCATGAAATTGTTTTGCTGGCTTTGGGGATATTTTCTGTTTCTGTGTTGCCCTACCCGGCTGCTCCACTGTGCGAAATACTGCCCACAAATGTTCAAGATCTATTCTTACAGTGGCATTTAAGGCTTGTGCCATCCCATGGCGTTGGAGTGTGTTCACTGTGCTTGTATGGCCGGTGGGCCGCACTTTGCCTTCGCCACTTTCTTGCAAAGAGTAGCGGCGCTCGCATTTTGATCTGATCTGTGGTGCAGTGCCGAAAGGAAAGACTTCAGCTGCATGATTTATGTCTGGCACAAGTGTCCTTTGTTATTTGCCCTTGAACGAAGGCGGCTTTATGTTACCACATTGTTTCGATACAATGCCCAAATTTTGTCAAATACGCATTAGAAGCATTGCTTTCATACTAAGGACGATGAAGGACATTGCATATATTTGCTGTTTTTACTGCATATGTTAAAGATTTTTGGTACACAGTTGCATGCGTATTTCGGGAGTTTTTAGTTATGACGAATAAATTTGAAACGGCAGCAAAAATGCCACGTCATGCGAACAGCCTTCACCCGTGATCTGCCCAGGGTCAAATCTACCTCCTTCGCTCCAGAAATCACGATGCCGTTGTCTGCGATTATATACATCAACGACTGCAAACATACCGTTGTGATACTCAAAACGCTGTGTGCAGAGACACGAAGCTTTTCCATTCCCCACCCAGAAGCATCCATATTTTGCTTTCATCCAACGTCATTAAAGCGAGCTTCGGCAGTAGTATTGGACATGCACAAGCAGGAATGCCTTTGTAATCCGTTTATCTTCGTGAACTTACTTCTTTGAGGAACATACCTTTTCGGTTGATCGCCATCCACGAGAGCAACCATGTCCCCAGTGAGCTGCGAGATATCTAAGTGTACGGTATCTTTGCTCTCCATCATTGTATGATGGTTTGGCAGGTGGGAGGATTGCAATTTCGAGACTGCTGCGCTGGACGTGAGCTAACCAACAAGACAAGCTAACGACACATAGATAGAACGGGAACTCTCGTACACAACCTTTTCGTTCTGCGTGTTGTTGATGGGAATCTGTAGCCAATGAGACCAATAAAGCAACTGCGTGATATGTGTCAGACAAGCAGGTGTGGAGGTCTCACGGCCAACGCAGCTTTAAAGGTCCAAAGAAAAATAAACAAACCTACTCTTGATAACGATACCGCTAACGCTTCGAGTAAGTGCAGGTTTCATTTTCGGTTTCGATGTACTGCGAGCTGTCAAAATTTTAGCATAGCGGTATCCCATGCACGATACCGGGTGTTTCACCTTGTTAAAAAAATGTGTAGCGTATGTTATGTGGAATTGTACGGTTTTGGATATGCACAATGCGTTAAATGATCATGCGTTTGTATTCATCAGACTTGTACAGTAATTGAATATCTAATCGTATCTTTAAAAAAAAAAACTTTTGCGAGTACATTTTTGGTATCTTGCAAATACTTTTTTCAAGTCTAAGTGTTTAGTATTCTAACTTAGATGCTTCTTTCAATAACTTCTACTCATTTTCCAAGTTATTTAATTTGAATATACTACTTCTCTGTGAGTGGCACGGAGATCAAGCGAGCGATTCTCTTTGTGCTGCACGTATGCTTCAGAGTCTGAGATATTCGGGACATCCACGGTCCCTCTTGGGAAGGGGTAGCGTGCACCGTGCAGCGTCCACCCGCGACACCAGACACTCGCAAAACAGAGCTTCACCGCATAGCACGTTCTGCGCCAACCACTGCGCCGACTGATTACAGTTATCGCTTGTGATTGTGGAGAGAGCAAGGCGTACGCCTTTTTGTGGCAATTCAAATTGCTGCAGCATAAAGGCGTAGGCTGTTTTTTTTCCTGTTCATAAATCGCGGCCGTTGGGACTCGCATAACAGCTCATTTCCAATGCCCATCGCCGTTCCTACATGTGGCGTGTTCCGCTGCTGAAAAGCTTCTCTCTGTTGAATTATTTTCGAACTTTAACACATGACTAAAAGTTTCCCCACTACACACACAAATCCCCAGACTAATGCGGCGAGGAACAGCAACAATCCAATTTGTTTTTGTTTTTTTTGTTTGTTTGTTTTTTTAAGACTCGCGAGGAATGACAGACATCGCAACTTTACACGAGTACGACCAAAGGTCCGAGAAGACGCATTAAAGAGAGCATGAAGAGAGCTGAAAAAGCCTGAATTCTCGGCGGAAAAAATGGCTCTCAAGGAGACCCTCAAGGAGGACTTTTGTCTGAAATGCTTATATCTCTCTTGTATTCAACGCGGGCGCTGTTCACGCGAAAAAAAGAAAAAAGAAAGGACATCAAATAAAACTTCTAGCGGTCGCCCGACGCACCCCTTGCGGACGTCACTTGCATCATTTCCTCACTCCAAGGTTGCACCAAGCCAGTCTTCAAGCGGGAAAGGCACGTGGGGGAAGGTAACCTGCTCCTGAGTCCTGACATCACATCACATCTAGCCTTTCTCCGTCGCGCCGGCAGCCGATCGTGTCACAGCAGTCGCCTTGTTTTGCCGTAGTTTTAGTTAATATGCTCTAACCAATGTAGTGTTGTACGTAGCGCAGTTACTAGTAGCGGCGCTACCGTATCCGTTACTTTTTTCGGTAGCGGAGTAGAGATCGCGCTACTTTTTTAAATGGGCAGCGTAAGAAGTATTTCCGTTACAAATTTGAGATAGCGCAATGTTTGAGCGCTACCGCTACCGCTACTTCCCGATCGCAGGTTCGTGACAACTCGACTTCGATCTATCATGAAGCCTCCACTCTGCCTGCCTTCGAACAAGCTGCCCAATATCACGGCCCATTCTGCGAAGACCGAGCACATAGCCCGAAAGGAGGGCACAGAGGTCGCTATTTTACAAAGAGGCTATGCCCTCCACGTGTTCCCTATTTGGGATTAACCTTCTTGGTGATTCGGTGTCGTGTATAGTTGGAGTTGTCCGCAAACTGAGGTCACTCCTACTGCATCGTTGAGTCGTCCCCGCTAGCTATAAGTAATAGAGCTTCTACTTTTAATACAGGATTGTGTCCACATGCACCACATACGCTTAGGTGCTTGAGTGTTGCCATTTCCTGTCCGCTGCAATGGAAGGACCATGCCCTGCTACAGCAAGCATCTTTGAGTATATGGAGTAGAAAGAAAACGGTAGCGTGGTGTTTAGATGTCTTTTATGCGCTTTGGTGGGAAAGCTTATCTGTGAGTCAAGGAAGTCGAATTCCTATTTGAAAAAGCACACCAATGTATGTTTACTAACTTCTCGTTACGGGCAAGCTCAGTTCTTTTTGTAACAACGCTGTAGAGCTTCTTAGCGGTAGGCTTGTTTTGTGCTTTATTCGCTTAAGGGGAACAGAAAAAGATATGCGGGATATCTGCTGAAGGGGCTTCAGTAAATCTGTAAGAATGGTCTTGCAAATTATAGCCTTCAGGCGACCTACGTGATTTATTACTTTGATATATGATTTTATTATTTAATTGTCTTATTTATTATTTTGAGACATTATTTTATTTTATTACTTTGAGACGTTTGAAGTACGTCATCAACGATGCTGTTCGTTTCTCTCCTAAAAAGTAGCGCATAAAGTATCGCGTTACTTTTTACGAGTAACGGTAGCGGTATTCCGCTACTTTTAGGAACGTGTAACGATATCGGGATTTCGAACTTTTTGCTCAGGCAGCGCGTATCGGTATTGCGCTACTTTTTTCGGGTAGCGGGTACAACACTGAACCAATGCTTGGTTCATACTCCGCATGGTGAATATATTAGCGTCCAAGAATGCATTAGATATGCTTACGGATGTTTCGAGGATCTTTTCATGGTCCCTTTAAGCTTCTGTATCAAGGTGGCGTTGATGCGGTTCGTCGAAGGGGCAGCAATAAGTTTGAGTTGGCTTGACGTGCGGCTCTGAGCTTCGAATGCTGAGCACACGGCAGGTTTTCCAGACTGCTTTTAAAGGGTGAACGGCGCTGTGGTAAATGCGCAGATCTGCAAAAATATTCAGCATTCGCACTCCGGAGAGGCTGCTTGATGAGTCACGATGGACCTTCAGATACTCTAAATAACGTTTACCATTTCCTTTAGTTAACTAAAATGTATACTTATAGTCTGCTCACATCTCGTAAATCGCAATCTTGTAACATTCCGCGTTCCGCTCTTATAGTGCAGCTTTGCATATTCATACACGCACAGTGACCCATATGTCTTCAAGAGTGTTTCATCCTCTCTTAACCTTTATGTGTTGCTCATCGCTGTGCCATGCAACGGTGCACCGTCTAGAGACAGCCTACGTGAATGTTAGATTTAGTATTTGAAACGCCGTCAGCCTTGCCACTTCAAGAAAATCTTCAGTTTATATGTGCCCTTGCAGTGCCCTTGCATGATGACACCGTTCCGCTGGTCCTTCCCACGTCCCACTTGAAAATATGATGAGAAGACATACTTCGATACTTTGGTGACGTTAAGCTCGTTTGACTGCTCCCAGAAAATTGTTCAATTATCATTCAAAGAACGTGGCTCACAATATCAAAATATGTAATTCTTTTATTTCTAGCCGGCGTATATACGACGGAGCATAAATCGCGGGTCTCACTTTCCTTTTTCTCGGAAGAAAATGTAGGTACTCGGGTCAGAGTCACAGGAAGTCATGGAGGAAGGAAACACAAGGAGCGGCTCGTCGCTCCAGATTAGCGTAGCCACCCTCTAGCGGTCGCGCGAGTCAAAATTGCCATTGCTTCCTGTCCATCACGTGATCCCCTCTAAAGTTTCGGTTTTGCAAGGCTGGGGGGGGGGGGGGGTTTCTCGCGTTGCTCTCCGTGTGATTTTGCTTTTTGAAAGTAATTTATTGTGAAGATGTGAGCACCATCGTAGAAACGCCGTATGGTAATTTGTTCCTGTCCCGGCTGCGGCTCTCGTTGAAGTGAAAGCAGCTCTGTCGCGGGAACACGCTTTGTTCGTAAGTACATGATCAGATGTTTTAGTCGCCTGTGTGTATTCGAGTCATCTTGAACTGTTCGTTTGGGACCTGACACTGTGCCGCAGATTAATTTCATATCCTCTGTTGTTGTACAAATCTTATTAATAGTGTTCTAAGTAAGGCATTCTTCACCTCTTAATCAACAAACGTGCATACGTTGGAAGTCACTGTTGCCCACTCCAGTCCCGCGTACTCCTTTTGCGTTCTGCACACTGTGACTGGTCTTCTAGAGTAAACATTCGAACATGCAGAAATAAACTGCAAGCACGCGTTCAACGTAACACTGCCATCTGAACTGCTACACAACTACAGCTCGCGTCGTCTGCTCCGGTGGCGCCCGGCTGTCTGGAGGGTCACGTGAGCAGTCACGTGGTAGACAGGAGTATCCCAGAATGCAATGCGAAGCAGGCTACGCTCGTCCCGATGGAAAACTGTCGGAAGGGCCGCTCCTCGTATTTCCTTCCTCCATGCAGGAAGTCAAGTCAAAGTACCTGGTCAACTTAAAGGTACAACACTGATGCATTCTAATGCGTGGTCGTCATACAAGGGACCTGGCAATAATTCACTTGTATCCAGACGAAGCGTGGAGCACCACGCGAAAGCTCGTATTAAAATTTAAAAATCTTCGCTTCTTGGATCTTCTTGGAGTCTTCTTCTTGGATATAAGCAAAACCACGATGTAAGACGTGTAGCAATGGATTACATCCACGGGAGATCGGGGACATTTCGGACTATTAGCCAGTGGCGGGCACCGCTGCGTAAGCTGCGGCGCGCGGGGAGTGCCGGTTGTGGACAGAGTACAGCATTAAGAACAGTCTTGCGTTAGTAATTTCTGTAAAACGTTCGCCGTCGGCAACGAAACACACGGCATAAAAAAAAAAAACATGCCGGGCTTAGTCCTCTCTGAGCTGTAGTGGTTTACATGAAAACGTCATGATTTCCGAATTCTGTCTCTGACACACTGCACGTGTGGCCAAACTCGTCCGCCTCGAACGGCACGGCGATGGCAGCGAGCGCCGCATCCCATCGCCGTCGCGGCTGGCGGTTCTTTGGTGAGTTCTTGCTCCTCCACGGTGCTGAGCCACCCTTTTGGATGTACTACGTCGTATGAACTTTGTAGGTCACTTTCAAACTTGTACAAGTCGAAGTTGCCCCGCTGGTAGAAGGTAAGGGCTCGCTGTCGCTGTCGAATTTGCCTACGCCCCTAGTCTTCTTCGGCGCTCCCGTAGCTCTCTCAGTCGCTCGGTGCTCGACTTTGGGCGCTTTTTGGGCTCCTCTCGAGCTGCCCTTTCTTCTGATTGCCGTGTCCTTTGATTCTGATCATACTTTAGTTTCAGATGTGGAGAGATAGTTACATGTGGAGATATAGTTTCATATATGGAGACATTCTAGCAAAATTTTGATATTTGAACTTTGCAAGTAAAATTTTGGTCATTATGAAGCCGATATCACTTACGATCGAGGTAGAACCTCCAAAGCGCTTTCCAACGACACATCGAACGGCGTCCTAGTTTCACGCGTTCGCGAGATAGACTGCCCGCAAGGTACGCGTACCCCTATACTTCCGTCTCTCTGGCACGCGCCAGCCACCCCCAGAGATCGCGTCAGCCACCGCAATGACCTTGTCAGCTAGAACTTACACTCTTTTAATCTGGTTGCTTCTAGGGCCACGTTGAAAATGCTGTAACATCTAATTTAAACGTTACACTACTTCCTGACAACGTTACACACCTTCTATATGTCACAGTAGAAGGTGCTCGCCGGTAATATAAGTGATTGGCCGAGTGCCTGATGGTGTAACTTGTAAATATTTGTGTTCCCTATCCATAGAAGTAACGGCGATGTTACCCTCACCCTCACTTGAGCGTCCTTGGCCGCGCGCTGTGCACGTGGTTTTCGTCCTCTCGTTCTTCATCATTCGCCCCTTGACATGCAACTGCCTGCAGACCTTGGACGCCATTTTTTGACACTGAAAAGTTACCAGTTTTGACATCGTATGAGCTTCTTCATATCGGAGGTTTTCGGCTGTCACCAGCTGTGCATGTCACTAAACGCGGAAACTGATTTTTCAGGCATCATGCTGTTGTCAGGTACGGACATTCGCGGTGTTCGCCATGGAAGGTGCACAGGAGATGAATGCGACTGCCCAGAATACATATCTGAAACAGACGAAACTGGAAATAATAAACGCATATTGTGCTGTTACTGTGCTGTTACTGCTGTTACCGGAAGCTACTTGGCACTTTCTGAAATCGGTAGGAATGTCGATTTAGTTGAGGTAGTACCTTTGCTCAATAGAAGGAGAGGAAGATGTAATTTTTATGAGAACAATTTCATTGACACAGAACAGACACAATAGCAGCGCGCACGTGTGCGCAGCGAACATGTCCGCCTAACGAACATGTTCTCTCATGCCGTGCCGTCGCCAGTTCTTTCGTCAGTCGCTGAAGGAAGAACAGACATTGAGATGCTCGTTAAAAAGAAAAAGAGAAAGAAAAACAGTAAATAAAATAACGTTCAGAAGACAGCGAAAGGAAATAGCAAGAGACCAAACGACAACTCAAAAAGAAAAAAAGGAAAAACTAGGTTTTAATATCGTACCATGGAAATATATAATTGGATATAATGTAGAAGCCTGAAAATTGCTTCAGGTGAGTTTCAGTGAAATTCATTGTCCTTCTAGAAATTCTAGAACATTCTCTTTTTTTTTTTTTTTTTTTTTTTTTGCAGCGTAACGATTTTGCCGTCCCTTGACTAGATCGCAAAACGTGACGAACTTCCCGATTATATAAGCGACCTAGGGCATCTTCCCTCACGCCATGAATGTTTCTGTCTGTTGATTTTATTGATTGAATTAATGCGTTAAAAGTGAATTTACCGACAAGCTGAATTGAAAACACGGGCACCAAAGTGTAGCTACATTCGCAAGTAAGTTCATTCTGGTGCAGCTTTAAGCGAAAAGTTCACGATGCGGTGGTCTATAGCGAAAGCGAGATTCATTGCATGTGATAGAATGCCGAATTACGAATTTTTCTTTCAATTTTAGTTAGGGAAGTAAAACAACCTTGACAGTTGAGCATCGCTTTAAAATTTATTTCGTTCCGAGGACGCGTTCAAATTTATTCCGATGATTGCTATATTCTGTCACTTGAGCAACTTGAGTGCCACTTGAGCCTTCTGTGTGTGGCAGAGCCGTTCCAAACACTGTTTTCGGATTTTGTACCGAAGAATGGTTGTAAATATATGTAAGGAAAAAAACTACTGCCTGTCATTCCTTGTGGTCTGTGTACAGCTGACATCAACGTCATCACCACGTTACACAGGTCGCTATTGAAAGCTGGTCACAAACGCTGCCGTCTGAGATGGACCTGACTGGCTCCTATAGTTAGTCCTTTTGTGAGTATAACTAAAGATCTTAATCGCATCAGTCTCACAGATCAGTCTTTGTGACTGGCGCATTTAACAGCGACCTGGTCCCAGAAGTTGAGGTACGGTGCCCGACAAAGGGTTACGGGACACGAGGTCGGCGTAAATTTTCTTCAGCGTGATACTGTGGCCGCCGACACAACAGGAGAAGTGGAAAACAGACGAACAATCTGTTACTGCTTCTGCTTTCCACTTCTCCTCACGTGTCGGCCGCGGCACTGTCACGCTGAAGAAAAAGTACGCCGACCTCGCGTCCCGTAAACTTTTGTCAGGCACTGTATCCTTAACATAAAGGTAACGGGGATATACTTCCTTAAGGCTACGATAGAGCCTCCAAGCAGAGGGTACATAATTCAAGGCAACAATAACTTTACCAGAAAGGTAACGGTGATAATTCCATAAGGCTACACACAAGCCTCTACATAAGAGTCACACTTGTAAAAGGGACCGTGCTCTAAACATTAAGGTAACCGTTATATTTTAGGAGGTACACCGTAGCTTTTATTCAAAAGAAACGAAAGGGAACACTGAACACTTCTAAATAGAGATAATTTCTTGGCCAATTTTTTGCCTTTACTATAAGGGTACGAATCTAAGAGTGAGAGTCGATTCACACGATGCAACCTTAGTTGCGCCCCACCATGTTACCCGTGTGAACGTCGAAGCTCTGGGAGTTGCACAGCCGATCGCTCCAGGAGCGATTTCTCCTGCAACTCTAGGTGCAACCTGTCAATCACACGGCTCCTCCTTGCAAGCGCGTCCAATGAGGACGTCTTCCATGTGTTAGATATTGCAGAGGCAGTACGCCGGACAATGAAATTATCACTGACCAGTGAAGGTTATGGCAGTTGCAGCGGATTGAAGTCGCAGTACGATTGGACGAAAATGATGACAACGAAGTTTTTTCGCGCCATCTAGCGTGCTCGGGAGACCACTACGACATTCCGACGTTTTTACGTAAACAGAAATACAGAAGTGTTACGATTGCGCAACGCGAATTTCAGCGGTAGCTGTTGTGTGTGGATGTTGACACTTTTATTGCTGATATACGCACAACTACTACCTTAGAGTGACGAGTACTGCCTTGTGATCTGTTAAGTGAGTGGCGACGTGTAGAGCTGGGGTTAGCGGGACAAAAATATTACTAAAATCGGGACAAAAGCGAGACACGAAACGCTGAAAAATCCTGACACTTTCCGGGACAACATACGCATCTCTGAGTGTCAAATCAGCAGCTTTAGATTACTTGAACTTGTTTTTGCATCACCATACAGAAGATCCGCTGCAGCTATGAAAAGGGGGGGGGGCGTTCACATTGTGTGCTTGTTTGGTCCGAGTGTGTGACCTTCACACAGCGAACTGAAGATAGACCTGCTGCGGTGCTAATCGCTTTACGAGCTTTTGTGGACTAGCAAATCACGTCTGTCACAATCAACGGCTGTAGTTTAGTCATGGAGGAAGGAAACACAGGAGTGGCCCTTCGAACTTTTTGCCATTGGGACGGGCGTGCCAGCTTCGCACTGCATTCTGGGATGCTCCTGTCTACCATGTGACCGCTCACGTGACCCCAAGAGCATGCGCAGGCCAGCTCCCAAAGCAGACGACAGGAGTCGTGATTGCCTTGCAGTTCAGATATCTGCATTGTATGAACGCCGCGCGTCCAGCTTTATTTGTGTGTGTTCGGAGGTTTACTCTTGGTTTACCCTTCTACTACAAGACCGGTCAGGGTCTGCAGGACAATCACGCAGGACTAGAAACATCATTCGCGGCAGCGATGTTTGTGTGACGACGTGGCCGCGTTTTGTGTGTTTGTTGCTGAAGTGGTAAAGCATGCCAGTAATCCAATTTGTACAACGATGGAGGAAATCAGTTGAATCTGCAGCTGTAGCACAGCGCCAGCTTGGAAAGGAACGATTCAGGATGACTCTCTCACAGACAGGGGTACGAAACAACCGGTCAAGTACGTGCTTACGAAGGAAACGTCATTCCCGTGTCAGAGCTGCTTTCTGTTGAACGACAGCCGCAACCGCGGTAAGAACACGTTAACAAAACGTTGTTTGCGCAGTGGTGCTCACATGTTAAGAGTAAGTGACTTTGGAAAAGCATAAAAGCACGAAAAGCAGCGCTAGCAACAAAGCGCTGCCAAACCGAAACTTTAGAGAGGATCACGTGGTGGACAGGAAGTAATGGCGGTTTCGACAGGAGCGACCGCCAGAGGGGTCCCACGGAAATCTGCTCGAAACGGCCGCTCCTGTGTTTCTTTCCTCCATGAGTTTAGTAACGCTCCCACAGCGCACGGATAGGCGTAGATTTAGCAGGAGTACGGTAAGGTCATTGTTGCCAGACGACACTTGTGAATACGGACGTCCAGTACATGTTACCAAATAATATCGTCTTTATGTCATTGTTGCCAGACGACACACGTGAATACGGACCATACGGACATTAAAAGCAGGCTACGAAATTAATATCTGCTTTTGAAAGGCAGAACAGGGTTATTAGAAGAGTTAAAGCTCCTAGGGCCAACGGTGATGTAAAAAAGAAAACTGCTTGCCAAGCAAGAACTTTACTATGAGACATAGGCGTATTTTGAGCGTAGATTTCTGGAATACAGCATTTAATATTGAAATGTGCACAAAAATACTGGAAATCGTTAGCAGAGGCACAAATGAATAAGAGGAAAAGTGATGTTTTACATGGGGAGTCTTAATGACAAAGGTCACATTCTGTACGTTATTCTACGTTGAATGTTCATGCATCACAAATGTCACGTCAAATTACACATACATATATATGTATATATATATGAAATACGTTGGGACTACAATATCCGTTGTGACTAGGTCAGCTGAATACGTAGTCCATGTGCGGAGAGAGCCCATATATATACTTAGCATCCGTCATGACTGAGGTTAGGTTAGGTCTGGCGAATACGTATTCTATGTGTCGAGAGGGCCCATATATACTGTGCATCCGTCGTAACTGAGGTTAGGTTAGGTCTGGCGAATACGTATTCCATGTGTCGAGAGGGCCCATGTATACTGTGCATCCGTTGTGACTGAGGTTAGGTTAGGTCTGGCGAATACGTATTCCATGTGTCGAGAGGGCCCATGTATACTGTGCATCCGTTGTGACTGAGGTTAGGTTAGGTCTGGTGAATACGTATTCCATGTGTCGAGAGGGCCCATATATACTGTGCATCCGTCGTGACTGAGGTTAGGTTAGGTCTGGCGAATACGTATTCCATGTGTCGAGAGGGCCCATATATACTGTGCATCCGTCGTGACTGAGGTTAGGTTAGGTCTGGCGAATACGTATTCCATGTGTCGAGAGGGCCCATATATAATGTGCATCCGTCGTGACTGAGGTTAGGTTAGGTCTGGCGAATAAGTATTCCATGTGTCGAGAGGGCCCATATATACTGTGCATCCGTCGTGACTGAGGTTAGGTTAGGTCTGGCGAATACGTATTCCATGTGTCGAGAGGGCCCATGTAGACTGTGCCTCCGTCGTGACTGAGGTTAGGTTAGGTCTGGCGAATACGTATTCCATGTGTCGAGAGGGCCCATATATACTGTGCATCCGTCGTGACTGAGGTTAGGTTAGGTCTGGCGAATACGTATTCCATGTGTCGAGAGGGCCCATATATACTGTTCATCCGTCGTGACTGAGGTTAGGTTAGGTCTGGCGAATACGTATTCCATGTGTCGAGAGGGCCCATCTATACTGTGCATCCGTCGTGACTGAGGTTAGGTTAGGTCTTGCGAATACGTATTCCATGTGTCGAGAGGGCTCATATATACTGTGCATCTGTCGTGACTGAGGTTAGGTTAGGTCTGGCGAATACGTATTCTATGTGCCGAGAGGGCCCATATATACCGTGCATCCGTCGTGACTGAGGTTAGGTTAGGTCTGGCGAATACGTATTCCATGTGTCGAGAGGGCCCATATATACCGTGCGTCCGTTGTGACTGAGGTTAGGTTAGGTCTGGCGAATACGTATTCCATGTGTCGAGAGGGACCATGTAGATTGTGCTTCCGTCGTGACTGGGGTTAGGTTACGTCTGACAGACACGTATTCCATGTGTCGAGAGGGTCCATGTAGACTGTGCTTCCTTCGTGACTGAGGTTAGGTTAGGACTTGCGAATACGTATTCCGTGTGTCGAGAGGGCCCATATATACTGTGCATCCGTCGTGACTGAGGTTAGGTTAGGTCTGGAGGACACGTATTCCATGTGTCGGGAGGGCCCATGTAGACTGCGCGTCCGTCGTGACTGAGGTTAGGTTAGATTAGATCAGCTGAATACATATTCCATGTGTCGAGACGGCCCATGTAGACTGTGCATCCGTCGTGACTGAGGTTAGGTTACATCAGGGGAATATGTATCTCATGTATCGAGAGGGCTCTATGTCATGATTCGGCACCAAACACTGCGAGTGTATCCAGTCGTTTGTGTGTCCTTCAGGATGTGGCCCAACTTGAACAAGTTCGTGTTTGTGGTTTTGGAATCACGCACTTGCGAAGTGTCGTGCTTGCGGTGTTCGGCGACATCGCGAGATTGGTGTTTCATCATGGTTTCTGCCTAATGTTATGCGTTATTTGTAATAAATTTACGTTTTAGTTACATGAAAAAGGTTGAAAAGTCAAAGAATTGAGTTTTATACTTTTGTGTTTCTGTCATATTTTGGTTCCATTGGGATGGTGGCGCTGAAGTAGTGGGATGGGGGTTGGAGATAGATCGCGGTAATTATCCGTTGTCGAAAGAGGTAATTTCGTATCAAAATGCACAAATTTTGCAAATCGGTAACAATTTTTGGCCTGTAAAATAGTAAAATTGCATGTAGAGACCGGACGCATATCGGTTTTCCGTGTTTTTCATGGTTTTTGTCTTCGTAGAAGCCGCGGTATCGTTACTAAACTATATCCCAATCAACGACAGTGCTCATGATAGATTTCTTCTAAATTATTATTCCCCGTAGTTGATATGACGATGGTTTGTAACAATGCATCACGTGCGCGCTCGCGAATCAGGGCCACATTGGCGAAACCACAGAGTCTTCCGTGATGCGTACCTGAGCTTATCAAGCCCAGGCACTGTCATGCTGTCGGTGTTGTCCGGATTGCATACCCATGATGCTGGTTTAGCGATGACTGCTTCGTTGTAGAGGGGTCTGCGGCGGTCTAGCAGGTACGTGACGCCCTTTTCGTCTGATTTCCGTCTCAAAGGGCTAGTGCTCGTGGCCTTAGGACAAGCTTCCCGTCGGACATTTAGCATTTAGCGTGTTCGTGCCTAACTAGTTCATATAAAACATAGGAAGCGGGTAAGGCGCAATAGTTCACTGCGAGAACTGTTTCTTAATTATTTATTGTTCTTAAAGTGAAAGGACCATAGTGGCCATTTATTTTATTTATTTATTTTGGTACCCTCAGGGCGTAAGCTTTACAGAGGGGAGTGGGACAAGAAACTAAAGAAGAAACGACAGGCGCATACAAGGCAATTTCAATCATAACATAACATAAAAATGCAAAAAAAAAAAAAGAAAAGAAAAAGAAAACACGCAGACAAGGTGGCCTAGCAAAACTAATCACTGGCAGAGTAATGAATTGCTACTGATTTCTTGAAGAGTGTAATGTGAGTTATTGATGTTAATGATGATGGCAGTTGGTTCCACTGAAGCGATGTTCTAGGTATGAAGGACTCAGAAAACGTTGTGGTTGCACAGCGATGAATACCCACTTTCTGGCTATTATCGACGCGACGCGAGATGTAATGAGGTGGGAGAAAGCGATTCCTTCAACGAAGGGTTGTGGTGATAGATTTTATGAAAGAGGTTCAGCCGACTCAATTTACGGCGCACAGACAGAGGTGGGATATGAAGGCTACTTTTCATTGATGATACACTAGCGGTGCGATTGTAATTGCCGAGAATGAAACGTGCTGATCGATTCTGAACAGCTTCAATGGCGTGAACGAGCGATTCTTGATAAGGGTCCCAGATAGCTGCCCCATATTCGAGTTTTGGTCTAATGAGTGTTTTGTACAGTGTTAACTCTAGATGAAGAGGTCCTAGATAAAAATTACGTTTGATGTAACCCAGAGTGCGATTGGCACTACTGATAATGTGTTCAATATGCGTGCGCCAAGATAAGTCCGATGTGATATGAACGCCTAGATATTTATATGATGAAACGTGTTCAAGTATGGTGTTGTTGATGCTGTACTCTGAACAGTTTGAGGTTTTGCGGCAAACTCTAAGGTGTTTGCATTTATTAATATTGAGCTCCATACGCCATGTGTTACACCAATCAAGGACGTGGTCTAAATCAGATTGGAGAATGCTGGCGTCGTCACTCTTCGTAATTTCACGATATAGCACGCAGTCATCAGCGAACAGTTTTAAGTTTGAACGAAGGCTGTTGGGTAAATCGTTAATGTATATGAGAAAAAGAAGTGGGCCCAACACCGAACCCTGGGGAACACCGGAACGGACTGGGATTAGATTGGAATCGTAATTGTTAGCCGTTACATATTGGAACCGACCGCTCAAGAAAGACCGAATCCACTCCAGAACCTGGGGATTAATATTGAGGGAGTTGAGCTTATGAAGCAGTAACTGGTGCGAAACCTTGTCGAAGGCGCGTTTAAAATCAAGGAAAATACGATCTATAACTGAGGACCGATCTAACGCTATGTGGAGATCGTGAGTAAAACAAGCAAGTTGCGTCTCACAGGAAAATGATTTGTGAAACCCGTGCTGGGAATCGCTGAAAAAAGCATTCTCTTCTAGGTGACGCACTAAATGAGAGTAGATGATATGCTCAAGTACTTCACACGGCACGGATGTAATGAAATAGGTCTGTAATTATTGGGGGATTGTTTATCGCCTGATTTGTGTATTGGGATGATCTTACCCAACTTACAGTCAATGGGAACTTGTCCTTCAAACAATGATTGTTGAAATATTTTAGAGAGAAAAATTGATGAGTAGACAATAGTGCTTTTCAGAAGTTTTGGAGTAATCAAATCACTGCCCGCACTGGATGACAATGGTAATGAATCGATGATCTTGCCAATTCCCACGCCATCGACAATGATGGGGTCCATGGGCGGTATGTTTCGCATACTGAGTGGAGGGCATTGTATACGTTACAAACGGAGCTGAAGGAGTTAGAAAAAGCCATGTTCAAAATGCCTGCGCACCTCTGGTCAGAGTGTAGGTTGCCAGCTGAATCAAGCAAGGAAAGCTGCAACTTATTCTTAGGGTTTACCGTGTTCCAAAACTTCCTGGGAGATTCGGCTAGCATGGAGGGTAACTGATTTGAAAAAAAAATTGGACATGGCATTTTTAAGAGCAGCATTATAAGCGTTCAGAGAAGCGGTATATTGTTCCCACTTCTGGGGAGATGACGTTCTTCTGGCTTGACGATAAAGCCGCTTCTTCTTGTTTTTTAGTCGTTTTAAAGTGCGGTTGTACCATGGTGATTCATTTCGTATGCGGATCACGCTTACAGGAATGTGCTTATCCATAAGTTGCGTTAATTTCGTCTTGAACATCAACCAGTTCGACTCAACCGAGCGATCATCAAAGCCATCTATGAAGCAATCAAGGAAGTTACACAGTTCATCATTGATAGCTGCGAGATTGGCTTTCTTATAGTTGCGAATGAGTTTCGTGCGTGTACTATGGGTAGGTACGGGGTCATTACATCCAACGAGCTGTTACATCCATCGTGTCGTTACATCCATCGATGGACGTAAGATTCCGTGCCGCTACATCCAACGTGCCATTACATCCAACGCGCCGGTACATCCAAAAACGA
Source organism: Ornithodoros turicata (assembly GCF_037126465.1). Lineage (NCBI taxonomy): Eukaryota > Metazoa > Arthropoda > Arachnida > Ixodida > Argasidae > Ornithodoros > Ornithodoros turicata. Next base: position 51,015,545 of record NC_088202.1, on the reverse strand, counting down.
GCCGTTACGTCCAACATGCTGTTACATCCATTGTGTCGTTACATCTGACGAGACGTTACATCCATTTTTGGCCACTACATCCACGGGTCATTACATCCAACGAGCCAGTACATCCAACGAGTCATCACATCCATCGGGCCAGTACGTCCAACGAGCCATTACATCCACGGACACAGAATACTCGGTCAATGTTTTCGTCGCTGTTCTGTGCTTGTTACGCAGCGCCTTCCATCGACCATCTCAAACGCGGTTCATTCCAACATCGCTGTTCTGTACTTTTTTGTCGCACCTACGTCAGTGGCCAGGAAGTCTTGAGGTCGTTAATTCCTTAGTTGTTTTTGAAACTTAGGAAACTTAGTTGCTTTGAAACTGAGTGGTCCCCGTGCGAATGTCGCGGTTCTGCGCTTTATTGCCAATGATCTCCCTCACCTATGAGATAGCGTCCTGGGTGTGAATCACGTGGTGTGAATACCAGATAGGGTTGGGAAGGTGCACACACCTGGTCACCTGAATCCGGGAAAAACCACGGGTTGACCCAGAAACGGGTTATTGTTGCTGCGTGGACGATTCCACGGAGAAGAATTCCTCTGACACAGAGACTTCACACCGGACAGCGAAATGATCGTCTTGTGCGGAGATAGCCACTTGGAAGCGCTTTTGTCGGTGGAGTAAGTGTTTTGGGACGGAAACCTTAAGCATAACTCACCAGAATTCATGAATCCCGTTGTACTTGTACACCCTTCA